>NC_041381.1:255517951-255828134 GCF_002162155.2 Triticum dicoccoides | reverse complement strand
GCCCTCCCCAATCCACTTCCCCGCTCTGTCGCAGGCACCGAAAACCCCAATCACTCAGTGCCCTAAAAAAATCTATGGCAGAACTGACTAACACATAGAGCCACGATAGGAATTCCATCCCCGATGTACTCTTGGAGCAGATCTGTAATCGTATGGACCTGCTCAGCGCCGTGCGTCTGGCCGCATGCTCGGGGTCTATGTACCATCTACTCGTCTACAACCAGGTGGCCCTTTTCAAGACACCCTACTTCCTGATGCCCGATCCTCACAGGTGGCCCAGACACCGACTTGACGATCCTACGGAGGTTGTCGTGGTGCCCCTCGACATGCTACGACTACCCGTCCACTTGTCCTTCATGTGCGGCCACTACTGGTCGGGCATGAAGGCCAACTGGATCATCCTCATCCGCCAATCTGGTAGTCCGTGGCGTCTCGTGGATATCTACACCCAGCGAGAGATCACCCTTCCTTCGTTGGATACCGCGGCATCGAGCCTCGCGGCCCACCGGACACTCCTGCCTACTAAGCACGAGATGCGTCGAGCTTTTGGTGTGACCTCCATTTGTTGAAGGTTGTAATCTGCGAAGTGCCCACACCATTAGAAGACTACATGGATTACAAGTGCATTGCCTTGTTCGATATGGGACTAGTCTATCTGGAGTCCAGTCGCCATACTTGGTTATGGCTCATCATCAATCCTGTTGACCCTCCATTTATGTTTGATGCTATAGTGCACAATGGCATCGTATACGCGGTCCATGCACAGATTGGCTCCATATACTAGTGGAATTTATCGTCATGTGATTGTTCTATCTCATCTCATCTTTACCTTATGAATACGACTGCCTATCGATTGTTATAAATTTAGAATAGATAGTATATCTATCACCACATCATTGCTATATGTTCCTCTCATTTCCTAGATTTTCATGACCACACATGTTATTGTTAGAGTTTGAGAACAATTGGCATCTAATGATTATTAGAATAGATATTATGAGTATAACCTCATGATTGCTATATGTTACTCTCATTTCCAAGACTTTTCTAACCACGCATGTTATTGTTAGAGTTCAATGAGAACAATAGTAACTGCTATGGTAGAATATGAGTAGGCCATGACATAACTGTTTTCCTCTCATTTTTACATGATGTTTGAACCATGACATATTGCTAGAATATGATAGCCATCGGCTTATTTTTTTTAACTTGGGGTATGATTATTTCCACGGCATTGCAATTCTCTGGCTATGATCTGTGTCACTGTTATAATAATATTAATTCCACATATACTCTGAACATGATTTTATATTTCTATCCTTTTGGTCTCCAATTTGATTTGTTGCAGTAGACGCAAATGCGCTGGCCTTCATGATTCCAGGACCTGGAAATATACAAGTTAGTGGGTGGTGGTTTATCACTCATTCAACTGACGGTGGTTGATTGATGCTCATTCGCACGCACCAAATTGATCAAACCATTTTATCAAACCACATGTTGTACAATGCCTGGGGCGTTCATGACTCTGATGGATATGGCTGCTTCGTGTTCGAGAAAGATCCCAACTTCGTTGGGCCAGGGGTATTCAACTGGAGGGGGGTTTACAGCCTTGGCAACCACTCCATGTTCCTCGGGCTCAATTATTCGATCATCCAACCAATCATCGATCGTATCACCGGCGATGATTACCATGCTATGCAACTTCCATTCACCAGGGGGAACCGTATTTACACATTGTACCATGGGTTTCATGAATCACCATATATAGAGATTAGTCGACACGGCTTGTTGCCATATGGTCCTGAGTGTGTGAAAGGCATCAATCTTCCAAGTGATGAATGGCTTTTGCAAACCCGACAAGCGGCAATGTGGTTCATGCCAACAGCAAATATGCACAACTTGATTCGTAGTGATATCTAGACTGAGCCATGTATCCAACTGTTGTAGCATGACCCTCTTTTGTTCGATATTATGTACTGTAGTTAGTTTGAAGGATAGCTACCTTTCTGGGTTCAAGTGCATCCTAACTCACTTACGTAGCATGTACTGATAATGATGATGGTGATGTTGTGCAGAAGCCATATATCAATTAGGCTTCAACTACGTACTTGTTGGTGAAAGTGTTGTCCAATGGGAATTATATTTTGTATTGCTCATGTAGCCTACAAAGTCTGTCACATAGCCTTGTTACTTCATACTCCATCTAAATGTGTACTAGTACTAGTACTCCTCTATAAAATATATTGCGCTACTCGTACTACTACTCCTTCCTTGTTTATTGGTCCCCTTCGTAATTTGTGTCAAATTTTGACCATAAATTTAACTAACTAAATGTTAATGCATGTCACAAAAAGTTACATCGTTGGATTCGTATTTCAACATAGTTTCCAATGGTATAATTTTCGGTGGCATGCAATGATATTTTGTTAGTTAAACCTATGGTTAAAATGTGACACTAAATACGACTATTAAGTAGTACTCTAGTACTAGTATACGTCGGTCAAATTATTCATCATGTCCTCACATTGAATTGACGTGACAACACGCTGCGCGTGAGGTGACATAAGAGTCCCGGCGGCATGTGCAGTTCACCAAAGTGAGCTTCTCCCCTCTCGTAGTACAACAGCACTCTCCCATTCTCTATGAAATCACTCTCCCATTCTCTCCTGGTCTCCCGGCCTCCCATCCGCCGCCTTGTTCTGATCCATTTGGTATGATGAGCGATGAGCTACTGGAGCTGCTATACTTCATTGCAATTAGTCAATAGGAAGACGCTAAAAAAATTGATCTCAACAAGGATGCTCTTCAAGCTAGCCGGATGAAGGAAGGAACCAGCGAGGCCGCTCCTGTGAGTAATCGTCCCATCGCCATGTATGATGATTCGATCTTTATGGGGGTTTTTCAAGTCTTTAGAGTCTACATGGAGTAATGAAGACGATACCCCAGTTTGTTCGGGTATTATGGAATTAAGATTTGGGATACCACTTATCTGTCAAAATCTTTCATCATTTACTTAAAACAGTTGATTTATCATACGTTGAGTACCATTTAACTTGAATTAACCAATGCAAGTCCAAGAAGGATTGGCCAATGCTGACGGCTGGCGTCAAGTTCGATCCCATAGATCAGGAGCTGTTCGAGCACCTTGAGGCCAAAGTGAGTGCTGACAGCATGAGATCATACCCTCTCATCGATATTGTTCATACCAACCACCAACAGTGAGCACGGCATATGCTACACCCATCCTGAGAAACTTTCAGGTGAGGCACCAATCGATCGACTACTTGCACAAACATATTCCTTTGTTTATACCTCTATTTTTCTTTTTAGACGCAGACCTAGTGAAGCAATTACAATTTGATAGTTAATAACAAGTGAAGCAAGTGACTGCAACATGCCAAAGATGTTATGAAAATGCCAACTATGTACCCTAAAACTTGTATTCGCCAATACTACAGGTATCACACTGAGTGGCCTAAGCAAGCATTTCTTCCAGTGCAACTCCAGGGTGTTCAAAAGGGGCACGCGGACGCGTCGCAAGATACAATCGGAGTGCAGCATGCATGCGATGTGGCACAAGACCAGCAATACCTTGTCGGTGATGGTCAACGGCCGACAAATGGGTGTCAAAAAGGTTCTGGTGCTGCACACCAACAAGAACTTCGACCAGCAGAGGACCAACTGGGTGATGCACTAGTACCACCTCGGGGACCTCGAGCAAGAGAGGGAGCGGGAGCTGGTCGTCTGCAAGATTTTCTACCAGACCAACACTAGGGCCAGGACTAAAAAGATTATAAGTTAGTTTGCTATTGGTATACTTGTACTACTTGGTCGTCTGCAAGTTGGTATTGTTGTTAAGGATCTTTCGGTATGAACTTACATTTGCTTCCAACCATCATGTCTATTGGGGAACGTTGCAGAAAATAAAAATTTTCCTACGGTTTCACCAAGATCCATCTATGAGTTCATCTAAGCAACGAGTCATGGGAGAGAGATTGCATCTACATACCACTTGTAGATCGCGTGCGGAAGCGTTCAAGGGAACAGTGATGATGGAGTCGTACTCGTCGTGATTCAAATCACCGATGGCCAAGTGCTGAATGGACAGCACCTCCGCGTTCAACACACGTATGGTACGGACGACGTCTCCTCCTTCTTGATCCAGAAAGGGGAAGGAGAGGTTGAGGAAGAAGGCTCCAGCAGCAGCACGACGGCGTGATGATGGTGGAGAGGCAGTACTCTGACAGGGCTTCGCCAAGCGCTCAACGGAGGAGGAGAGGTGTTGGGGAGGGGAGGGGCTGCGCCTTGGATCAGGTGTTCAGCCCTCCCCTCGCCCCTCTATTTATAGGGGAAGGGGTAAGGGGCCCGGCCCCCTCTAGATGAGATCTAGAGGGGGCGGCCAGGGAGGCGGCTTGCCCCCCAAGCAAACGGGTGCTCCCCCTTTAGGGTCCCCCCCAACCCTAGGTGCATGGGCACAAGGGGGGGGCGCCCAGACCTCCAGGGGCTGGTTCCCTGCTCCATGCGGCCCATGAGGCCCTCCGAGAGGGGTGGCCCCTCCCGGTGGACCCCCGGAACCCTTCCGGTGGCCCCGGTACGATACCGATATGCCCCCGAAACTTTCCGGTGTCCGCATGACAACTTCCCATATATAAATCTTTACCTCCAGAACATTCCGGAACTCCTCGTGACATCCAGGATCTCATCCGGGACTCCGAACAACATTCGGTAATCACATACAAGTCTTCCTAATAACCCTAGCGTCACCGAACCTTAAGTGTGTAGACCCTACGGGTTCGGGAGACACGCAGACATGACCGAGACGGCTCTCCGGTCAATAACCAACAGCGGGATCTGGATACCCATGTTGGCTCCCACATGCTCCTCGATGATGTCATCGGATGAACCACGATGTCAAGGATTCAATCAACCCCGTATGCAATTCCCTTTGTCAGACGGTATGTTACTTGCCCGAGACTCGATCGTCGGTATCCCAATACCTCGTTCAGTCTCCTTACCGGCAAGTCACTTTACTCGTACCGTAATGCATGATCCCGTGACCAGACACTTGGTCACACTGAGCTCATTATGATGATGCACTACCGAGTGGGCCCAGTGATACCTCTCCATCATACGGAGTGACAAATCCCAGTCTCGATCCGTGTCAACCCAACAGACACTTTCGGAGATACCTGTAGTGTACCTTTATAGTCACCCAGTTACGTTGTGACATTTGGTACACCCAAAGCACTCCTACGCTATCCGGGAGTTACACGATCTCATGGTCTAAGGAAGAGATACTTGACATTGGAAAAGCTCTAGCAAAACGAACTACACGATCTTGTGCTATGCTTAGGATTGGGTCTTGTCCATCACATCATTCTCCTAATGATGTGATCCCGTTATCAATGACATCCAAATGTCCATAGTAAGGAAACCATGACTATCTGTTGATCAACGAGCTAGTCAACTAGAGGCTTACTAGGGATGTATTGTGGTCTATGTATTCACATGTGTATTACGATTTCCGGATAATACAATTATAGCATGAATAAAAGACAATTATCATGAACAAGGAAATATAATAATAATCCTTTTATTATTGCCTCTAGGGCATATTCCCAACAGTCTCCCACTTGTACTAGAGTCAATAATCTAGTTACATTGTGATGAATCGAACACCCATAGAGTTCTGGTGTTGATCATGTTTTGCTCGCGAGAGAGGTTGACTACAGATCTGCGACATTCAGATCCGTATGTACTTTGCAAATATCTATGTCTCCATCTTGAACATTTTCACGGATGGAGTTGAAACGACGCTTGATGTGCCTGGTCTTCTTGTGAAACCTGGGCTCCTTGGCAAGGGCAATAGCTCCAGTGTTGTCACAGAAGAGTTTGATCGGCCCCGACGCATTGGGTATGACTCCTAGGTCGGTGATGAACTCCTTCACCCAAATAGCTTCATGCGCTGCCTCCGAGGCCGCCATGTACTCCGCTTCACATGTAGATCCCGCCACGACGCTCTGCTTGCAGCTGCACCAGCTTACTGCTCCACCATTCAACATATACATGTATCCGGTTTGTGACTTAGAGTCATCCAGATCTGTGTCGAAGCTAGCATCGACGTAACCCTTTACGACGAGCTCTTCGTCACCTCCATAAACGAGAAACATGTCCTTTGTCCTTTTCAGGTACTTTAGGATATTCTCGATAGTTGTCCAGTGTTCCTTGCCGGGATTACTTTGGTACCTTCCTACCAAACTTACGGCAAGGTTTACATCAGGTCTGGTACACAGCATGGCATACATAATAGATCCTATGGCTGAGGCATAGGGGATGACACTCATCTCTTCTTTATCTTTTGCCGTGGTCGGGCATTGAGCTGAGCTCAATCTCACACCTTGCAGTACAGGCAAGAACCCTTTCTTGGACTGATCCATTTTGAACTTCTTCAAAATCTTATCAAGGTATGTGCTTTGTGAAAGACATATGAGGCGTCTCGGTCTATCCCTATAGATCTTGATGCCTAATATGTAAGCAGCTTCTCCAAGGTCCTTCATTGAAAAACACTTATTCAAGTAGGCCTTAATGTTGTCCAAGAATTCTATATCATTTCCCATCAAAAGTGTGTCATCTACATATAATATGAGAAATGCTACAGAGCTCCCACTCACTTTCTTGTAAACGCAGGCTTCTCCATAAGTCTGCATAAACCCAAACGCTTTGATCATCTCATCAAAGCGAATGTTCCAACTCCGAGATGCTTGCACCAGCCCATAAATGGATCGCTGGAGCTTGCATACTTTGTTAGCATTCTTAGAATCGACAAAACCCTTCGGCTGCATCATATACAGTTCTTCCTTAAGATGCCCGTTAAGGAATGCCATTTTGACGTCCATCTGCCATATCTCATAATCATAGTATGCGGTAATTGCTAACATGATTCGGACGGACTTAAGCTTCGCTACGGGAGAGAAAGTCTCATCGTAGTCAATCCCTTGAACTTGCCGATAACCCTTAGCGACAAGTCGAGCTTTATAGATGGTGACATTACCATCCACGTCCGTCTTCTTCTTAAAGATCCATTTGTTTTCTATCGCTCGCCGATCATTGGGCAAGTCAGTCAAAGTCCATACTTTGTTTTCATACATGGATTCTATCTCGGATTGCATGGCTTCTAGCCATTTGTTGGAATCTGGGCCCGCCATCGCTTCTTCATAGTTCGAAGGTTCACCGTTGTCTAACAACATGATTTCCAGGACAGGGTTGCCATACCACTCTGGTGTGGAATGTGTCCTTGTGGACCTACGAAGTTCAGTAGCAACTTGATCAGAAGTACCTTGATCATCATCATTAATTTCCTCTCCAATTGGTGTAGGCACCACAGGAACATTTTCCTGAGCTGCACTACTTTCCGGTTCAAGAGGTAGTACTTCATCGAGTTCTACTTTCCTCCCACTTACTCCTTTCGAGAGAAACTCTTTTTCCAGAAAGGATCCGTTCTTGGCAACAAAGATCTTGCCCTTGGATCTTAAGTAGAAGGTATACCCAATGGTTTCCTTAGGGTATCCTATGAAGACGCATTTTTCCGACTTGGGTTCGAGCTTTTTAGGTTGAAGTTTCTTGACATAAGCATCGCATCCCCAAACTTTTAGAAACGACAGCTTAGGTTTCTTCCCAAACCATAATTCATACGGTGTCGTCTCAACGGATTTAGACGGTGCCCTATTTAAAGTGAATGTAGTTGTCTCTAGAGCGTATCCCCAAAATGATAGCGGTAAATCGGTAAGAGACATCACAGATCATACCATATCCAATAGAGTGCGATTACGATGTTTCGACACACTGTTACGCTGAGGTGTTCCAGGCGGCGTGAGTTGTGAAACGATTCCACATTTTCTTAAGTGTGTACCAAATTCGTGACTTAAATAATCTCCTCCACGATCCGATCGTAAGAATTTTATCTTTCGGTCACGTTGATTCTCTACTTCATTCTGAAATTCCTTGAACTTTCCAAAGGTCTCAGACTTGTGTTTCATCAAGTAGACATACCCGTATCTACTTAAGTCATCAGTGAGAGTGAGAACATAACGATATCCTCCGCGAGCCTCAACGCTCTTTGGACCGCACACATCGGTATGTATGATTTCCAACAAGTTGGTTGCTCGCTCCATTGTTCCGGAGAACGGAGTCTTGGTCATTTTGCCCATGAGGCATGGTTCGCATGTGTCAAATGATTCATAATCAAGAGACTCTAAAAGTCCATCGGCATGGAGCTTCTTCATGCGCTTGACACCAATGTGACCAAGGCGGCAGTGCCACAAGTATGTGGGACTATCGTTATTAACTTTACATCTTTTGGTATTCACGCTATGAATATGTGTAACATTACGTTCGAGATTCATTAAGAATAAACCATTGACCATCGGGGCATGACCATAAAACATATCGCTCATATAAATAGAACAACCATTATTCTCGGTTTTAAATGAGTAGCCATCTCGTATTAAACGAGATCCAGATACAATGTTCATGCTCAAAATTGGCACTAAATAACAATTATTGAGGTTCATAACTAATACCGTGGGTAAATGTAGAGGTAGCGTGCCGACGGCGATCACATTGACCTTGGAACAATTCCCGACACGCATCGTCACCTCGTCCTTCGCCAGTCCGCTTATTCCGCAGCTCCTGCTATGAGTTACAAATATGAGCAACGGCACCGGTATCAAATACCCAGGAGTTACTATGAGTACTGGTAAGGTACACATCAATTACATGTATATCAAATATACCTTTAGTGTTGCCGGCCTTCTTGTCTGCTAAGTATTTGGGGCAGTTCCGCTTCCAGTGACCCTTCCCCTTGCAATAAAAGCATTCAGTCTCAGGCTTGGGTCCATTCTTTGACTTCTTCCCGGCAACTGGCTTACCGGGCGCGGCAACATCTTTGCCGTCCTTCTTGAAGTTCTTCTTACCCTTGTCCTTCTTGAACTTAGTGGTCTTATTGACCATCAACACTTGATGTTCTTTCTTGATTTCAACCTCTGCTGACTTCAGCATTGAGAATACTTTAGGAATGGTCTTTACCATCCCCTGCATATTGTAGTTCAACACAAAGCTCTTGTAGCTCGGTGGGAGCGATTGAAGGATTCTGTCAATGACCGCCTCTTCCGGGAGGTTGATCTCCAACTGGGACAGGCGGTTGTGCAACCCAGACATTTTGAGTATGTGCTCACTGACAGAACTGTTTTCCTCCATCTTACAACTATAGAACTTGTCGGAGACTTCATATCTCTCGACCCGGGCATGAGCTTGGAAAACCATTTTCAGCTCCTCGAACATCTCATATGCTCCGTGCTTCTCAAAACGCTTTTAGAGCCCCGGTTCTAAGCTGTAAAGCATGTCGCACTGAACGAGGGAGTAATCATCAGCACGTGATTGCCAAGTGTTCATAACGTCCTGGTTCTCTGGGATGGGTGCTTCACCTAGCGGTGCATCTAGGACATAATCTTTCTTGGCTGCTATGAGGATGATCCTCAGGTTCCGGACCCAGTCCGAATAGTTGCTGCCATCATCTTTCAGCTTGGTTTTCTCTAGGAACGCGTTGAAGTTCATGTTGACATGAGCGTTGGCCATTTGATCTACAAGACATATTTTGCAAAAGTTTTAGACTAAGTTCAAGATAATTAAGTAAATCTAATCAAATTATTTAATGAACTCCCACTTAGATTAGACATCCCTCTAGTCATCTAAGTGTTACATGATCCGAGTCGACTAGGCCGTGTCCGATCATCACGTGAGACGGACTAGTCATCATCGGTGAACATCTCCATGTTGATCGTATCTTCTATACGACTCATGTTTGACCTTTCGGTCTCTGTGTTCCGAGGCCATGTCTGTACATGCTAGGCTCGTCAAGTTAACCCTAAGTGTTCTGCATGTGTAAATCTGTCTTACACCCGTTGTATGTGAACGTAAGGATCTATCACACCCGATCATCACGTGGTGCTTCGAAACGACGAACTTTAGCAACGGTGCACAGTTAGGGGGAACACTTTCTTGAAATTATTATAAGGGATCATCTTATTTACTACCGCCGTTCTAAGTAAACAAGATGCATACAACATAATAAACATCACATGCAATTATATATTAGTGACATGATATGGCCAATATCATATAGCTCCTTCGATCTCCATCTTCGGGGCTCCATGATCATCTTCGTCACCGGCATGACACCATGATCTCCATCATCATGATCTCCATCATTGTGTCTTCATGAAGTTGTCACGCCAACGACTACTTCTACTTCTATGGCTAACACGTTTAGCAATAAAGTAAAGTAATTTACATGGCGTTCTTCAATGACACGTAGGTCATACAAAAAATAAAGACAACTCCTATGGCTCCTGCCGGTTGTCATACTCATCGACATGCAAGTCGTGATTCCTATTACAAGAACATGATCTCATACATCACAATATATCATTCATCACTCATCACAACTTCTGGCCATATCACATCACATGACAATTGCTGCAAAAACAAGTTAGACGTCCTCTAATTGTTGTTGCATCTTTTACGTGGCTGCAATTGGGTTCTAGCAAGAACGTTTTCTTACCTATGAATAACCACAACGTCATTTTGTCAACTTCTATTTACCCTTCATAAGGACCCTTTTCATCTAATCCGCTCCAACTAAAGTAGGAGAGACAGACACCCGCTAGCCACCTTATGCAATTAGTGCATGTCAGTCGGTGGAACCTGTCTCACGTAAGCATACGTGTAAGGACGGTCCGGGCCGCTTCATCCCACAATACCACTGAAGCAAGAAAAGACTAGTAGCGGCAAGCAAGTTGACAAGATCTACGCCCACAACAAAATTGTGTTCTACTCGTGCAATAGAGAACTACGCACAAACCTAGCTCTGATACCACTGTTGGGGAACGTTGTAGAAAATAAAAAATTTCCTACGGTTTCACCAAGATCCATCTATGAGTTCATCTAAGCAACGAGTCATGGGAGAGATATTGCATCTACATACCACTTGTAGATCGCGTGCGGAAGCGTTCAAGGGAACAGTGATGATGGAGTCGTACTCGCCGTGATTCAAATCACCGATGGCCAAGTGCTGAACGGACAGCACCTCCGCGTTCAACACACGTATGGTACGGACGACGTCTCCTCCTTCTTGATCCAGCAAGGGGGAAGGAGAGGTTGAGGAAGAAGGCTCCAGCAGCAGCACAAAGCATGATGATGGTGGAGAGGCAGTACTCCGACAGGGCTTCGCCAAGCGCTCAATGGAGGAGGAGAGGTGTTGGGGAGGGGAGGGGCTGCGCCTAGGATCAGGTGTTCAGCCCTCCCCTCACCCCTCTATTTATAGGGGAAGGGGGAAGGGGGCCGGCCCCCTCTAGATGAGATCTAGAGGGGGGGGCGGCGGCCAGGGAGGGGGCTTGCCCCCCAAGCAAAGGGGTGCGCCCCCTTTAGGGTTCCCCCCAACCCTAGGCGCATGGGCCTAAGGGGGGGCGCGCCCAGCCCTCCAGGGGCTGGTTCCCTGCCCCATGCGGCCCATGAGGCCCTCCGAGAGGGGTGGCCCCTCCCGGTGGACCCCCGAAACCCTTCCGGTGGCCCCGGTACAATACCGATATGCCCCCGAAACTTTCCGGTGTCCGCATGACAACTTCCCATATATAAATCTTTACCTCCGGACCATTCCGGAACTCCTCGTGACGTCCGGGATCTCATCCGGGACTCCGAACAACATTCGGTAATCACATACGAGTCTTCCTAATAACCCTAGCGTCACCGAACCTTAAGTGTGTAGACCCTACGGGTTCGGGAGACACGCAGACATGACCGAGACGGCTCTCCGGTCAATAACCAACAGCGGGATCTGGATACCCATGTTGGCTCCCACATGCTCCTCGATGATGTCATCGGATGAACCACGATGTCGAGGATTCAATCAACCCCGTATGTGAATCCCTTTGTCAGACGGTATGTTACTTCCCGAGACTCGATCGTCGGTATCCCAATACCTTGTTCAGTCTCCTTACCGGCAAGTCACTTTACTCGTACCGTAATGCATGATCCCGTGACCAGACACTTGGTCACACTGAGCTCATTATGATGATGCACTACCGAGTGGGCCCAGTGATACCTCTCCGTCATACGGAGTGACAAATCCCAGTCTCGATCCGTGTCAACCCAACAGACACTTTCGGAGATACCTGTAGTGCACCTTTATAGTCACCCAGTTACGTTGTGACGTTTGGTACACCCAAAGCACTCCTACGGTATCCGGGAGTTACATGATCTCATGGTCTAAGGAAGAGATACTTGACATTGGAAAAGCTCTAGCAAAACGAACTACACGATCTTGTGCTATGCTTAGGGTTGGGTCTTGTCCATCACATCATTCTCCTAATGATGTGATCTCGTTATCAACGACATCCAAATGTCCATAGTCAGGAAACCATGACTATCTGTTGATCAACGAGCTAGTCAACTAGAGGCTTACTAGGGACGTATTGTGGTCTATGTATTCACACGTGTATTACGATTTCCGGATAATACAATTATAGCATGAATAAAAGACAATTATCATGAACAAGGAAATATAATAATAATCCTTTTATTATTGCCTCTAGGGCATATTTCCAACAATGTAGAGGGTCGACGTGGATATAAAGCTGAATCATTTGTTTCAAAACGAATTTTCAGGCACCTGATTTTTATTTGATGGGTAGCATAAGCACCTGCCATTCGAATTCCCAGTTCTCCAAAAAATTTACATGTTCGAAGTACGCACAGGATCCATCTGGTTTGACAGGTTGATAGTTGGACGCAGCACATCGGAACTGGATTGTGGCATGCCAAGCCCAGCTACAAATTGTTAAAAGAGAGGAGCAATGGATTTGGGCCTTCCGGAACAGTTAAGAGTCGCGACTTCGATCGCGTGAAGCGCCTCCCATGGACTCAAAAAAGGCCCAGTCGGTTATTATTAGTTGAAATATGTAAAATATTCCATAATAAAAAGAAATATGTAAAATGCAATGAATTTAGTCCGCTTTCACTGAAAACCATTTGATTTGTATAAATTCATCTGTGGAGCCACAAGACAGTTGTCCATACATAGCCTAACCATAGGCAACCAGCAGGTCCATGGCCGTACTCAAGCAAGTGCATGCACTTATTATCACGATAGAAAAATAATGCTGACGTCTGAGACACCTATGAAATTTTCAATGTAGTCAATAAACGAGAGAATTCTGCAAGTACGGACTGTAACTAGGATCCAACAGGTACATTGTTTTTCACGTCAAGCGTTTCAATTAGGTTGTAGACTGTCCAGTCTTGGTTTTGTTTTTAGCAGGCCTAGCCCATGATAACAATGGGGCACAAAGATCCAGCAGATATCAACTGGCCTCTGGCCCACCAGCCTTAGTTATATTTTCTCTTAGAACACACGACTCAGCTCTATTTTCCTCTTGAAACGCCATGTCCTACTTCCATTTTCTAATCTTTACCTTTAGATTTAATAGTTCATATACATGTATTATTATATTGAAAATACGTAAATTTCCCTATTCATCTTTACATCCTTATTTTTCGTTGTTCTTTTCCTTCCCAGCGGTGATTTTCTTACCACTAGTTTTCCCTAAAAGCAACTCAATTGTCCCACGTCTTATTAGCTAACGAAAATAAAACAACTTTCTTTGGAAAATCAATAAGTTCTTAAAAAAATTTATCATTTCTAGATTAAAACAGTTCGGACTCCACCGAAATATGCAAAATTAGGTTGAACTTTTTGACCGTGGTACTGGGTAGAAAATGGGTTGTAATAAATTCCTTAAGAATTAGCAAATGGGCTGTAAATTATTAAAAAAATAGCAAATGGGCTCTATGTTGTCTGCCACAGATTTGGAGGCTGACTTGTGGGCCTACTAAGTTCATGCATACACAAGGTTTCTAAAAAAAGAAACTTAGTCAACAATCGACTCTACCAGCGTCAGACCGTTAGATGTCAATCCAACGGCAATCATGCTTCTTCAGTCTCTGATCTTCCTGCTCCAGCCGCCCACACCAGCGCCAGCGGAACCGCCTGCTCCCGCCTCCTATGGTAGGCTGCGCTGCCGGCCAGGCCTCATTGCCCCACCCTACTCATATCCCTGGCCTGGCCATCCCTCTACTCACCCACACCTCCTGATATTTTCTGGCGATAGCAGCCTCACACTGCATCTGATCCAATAAACCCTCGTAACCACTCTGCGTGGGAAACAACAGCTGAGTCTTCCTCGGCTTCGTGTCGTTCCCTTACTTCGCATCGTCGTCGTCCACCGCCTTGGTGCTATTGGCACGGTGTGGTCAACGAACGGCATCCATCGGAAGAGGACTGCACATGGAGAAGCTGATAGCTGGGTCCATGACTGCGTGCAAGGAAGTGCCTCCTTTTTTGTGAGTAGGAAGTGCCTCCTTATTACATGCAAAATAATGATTCCTCCACCTGATAGCGGGGACCCACCAGAAGGACCTCTGAATTTCACGAAAAAACAATTTCCCCCGCTGACAGCTCGGACCCACCAGCAATATCTTCGCACGGAAGGAAGTGCCTCCTTATTATGCACAAAAAATGAATACCCCCATTGCTAGGTGGGGACCACATATTTGGAGGCTAACTTGTGGGCCTACTAAGTTGACACGGACGCATGGCTTTGTCAACTTAGTCAATAAAAGGCCGTCATACTTCTTCAACCTCTGGTCTTCTTGCTCCAGCCGCCCAAACCATCGCGGGCCGTGCCGCCTGCTCCTTCCTCCCATGGCCGGCTATGCTACCGCGCAGGCCTCACCGGCCCCTCCTACTCCAACGGTTGTCCAGGCCATCCCTCTACTCACCCACAACCCATGTTATTCTATTGCGACGGCAGCCTCACACCACAGTCAAACCAGTCAACTGTCGTACTCCTCTCCGTGTGGGCGTCCACTGTCACGTCTTCCCCGGCTCTGCGTCGTCCCCTTCCTAGGCCTCGCCATCGTCCACGCCTGGTGCTCTCGGCGCGGCGTGGTCAACGTGGTCAAGAAACGACTTCCATCAGAAGAGGACTGTGCGTGGAGAGGCTGATAGCTAGGTCCACGACCGCAGCAAGGAACTGCCTCCTTATTATGCGTAAAATAATTATTTCTCTAGCTGACAGTGAGGACCCACCGAAAGGGACTCTGTATTTTGCAAAAAAAATGTTTCCCCCTGACACCCGAGACCCACCAGCTACATCTTCGCACACAAGGAAGTGTATCCATATTACGGGCAAAAAAATGATTCTCCCCCTAACCGCTAGGACCCACCAGTTATATCTTCGCACACAAGGAAGTGTCTTCTTATCCTTGCTGGCAGCTGGGACCCACCCGGTCGAACCGTATGTACGGTTGGTTGTCTGGTCATGAACTTGTACATACATACAGAATCAATCTCTCTGCAATGATGAACCGTGGTCGAGCAAGGAGCAGCACGTGTAGTAGTAGAGTCCCCGACATAGCAGAACTGTGTACACGTACGTACAGCCAGATGCCAAAAAATATGGCCACGTATGTACATATGGGCGGGGTCTCGAACGCGTACTCCTACATACGTACGGCCAAGGCTCGTGTACGTGGAGAGGCAACGGACGGCAGCAACGGCATCCTGTTCATCAGGCAGCCAACCGGCTGGGTCGAAATGGAGAAACAACATCCTATTCATCGGGAGGCAACAGACTGGGTCGGAATGCATCCTGTTCAATGGGAGCCACCCGGCTTGGACGGAACAGCCAAAACGGGGTCTAGCATACTGCAGTACGAAGGAAACAGACTTGTGTTCGAGCTCCTACGGTCGAAACAGGGTGATGTTGACTGGGAGAGGTGCGGCGTACTGCAAAACGGAGGAAATGAACTTGTGTTGGAGCGCTACGGTCGAAACGGGGGTCCTATTCATCGGGAGGGGTGTGGCATACCGCAAAACGAGACTCCACAAGCTACTGTTCACCCACCGTCGACTTTCTTCCATCTCCACCTGCACTATTCATCCACTGCGTCTTCCTCCTGGCTCCACCATCTACTGTTCATCCAGCCCTCCATCGACTACTGTTCAACCAACCCTCCATGGGGTCCTGTTCATCCACCCCCAACCAGCTCGGCTGTGGCGGCCTCCTCTCAGGGTCCTATTCATCCAGTGGCAACGGCCTACTACCACGGGGTCCTGTTCATCCAACCCCCACCGGGAACTATTCATCCAACCCCAACCACGTATGTACGTCTCGACTCGTTTAACCAACCCCCACGTTCACTATTCATCAAGAGGCAACAGGTTCGATCGGCTTCAGAGCAACAATAGCAGCAACGATCGATCGATCAGGTTCAGTTAGCAGTAGTAGCGAAGGAATCGCTCAGGTTCAGTTAACAGCCATGGGATCGATCGCTCGGGTTCAGTAACATACCTAGTGCAATTGCTCGGGTTCTGTAAGCGAATGCCTTTCTTGGGTTCAGTTAGGGCCCAACGCCTCGCACACACGCGTGTACGTATATGAGAGAAATGTGCATCGCTTGGCCCTGACCACCCATTATAACCAGGAACTCTCCGAAATTTTCTTCTCCCTCGCTTCTACCGCAACTTTTTCCTTGATGGACGGCCCAAAGAATGTCACACATGTGCGTCTCCGGCCCGCCCAGGATGAAAAGCCCATTTTCTTTCATGATTTTTTTCATAGAAGTAGGATCCCACCACATCTATGATGATACCGGGTTTTCTAACAATTATCGCCATAGAAGTGTCATAAGCGTAACAATAAAAAATACGTTCGAGCCAAAATGTCACGGATGTGTCTTTTTCTTGTAGTGAGTCCACATTTTCTACGGTGGTGGCTAACATATATATAGTGGCCTTGTTCCTCTTCCCCTAAAGCTTAGGCAGGAAGGGATCCCACAACGGCCAATTTGAAAGGAGACAAGAGGTACATCCTATCCTGACAAAAGGTGGTCTTCTCCTGCAAAGCTTCTGGTCGTGACGCTGCGGTGAGCTCGGCGATGACATCCGTCCGGCTGAGCTCGTGGTCTTGGTCTTGTAGCACCGGAATGGAAACCTTTGGTAGATTCCTTGGGAACCCATGCATGTCCTTGTCTCCTTAGCACCAAAGAGGAAACTAGCTCCTCTGCACCTGCTGGCGCCCGCCTGGCCTTGATAGTCATGGCTCACGTCATCGCAGCCCTGTGAGGATGGGTACCTGCATAGAAATCTCTGCTCCTTCGGAGGTTGCTCCCTCTGGAGGTCTTGGTGGCGTCCGCCTCGTGAGGCCAGGGCCCTCGCGACGGTCTTGTCTTGGTTGTCTTCCAGATGGGCCATACTAGGTCGTCAAGGGGGCACGCCATGGGACGCAAGCAGGCAAGTCTGGGTACGCCGGTTCCCGGAACGCCGACAGTAGCCCATGGGCCCAAGGCACACCCGAGCTGGCTTCCAAGCCAAGCCAATCCAAGGGGCAGGGTCGAAGCACCGCGGGCCCCAACCGCCTGCGGGCTGATAAATCTCCAACATATCTATAATTTTTTATTGTTCCATGTTGTTATATTATCATTCTTGGATGTTTTACAATCATTTTATAACAACTTTATATCATTTTTTGGGACTAACCTATTGACATAGTGCCCAGTGCCAGGTGCTATTTTTTGCTTGTTTTTTACTCCGCGGGAAATCAATACCAAACGGAGTCCAAACGCAGTGAAACTTTTTGGTGATTTTTTCTGGACCAGAAGACACACGATGGGCCAAGAAAGTACCTGAGGGGGGCTTCGAGGGGAGCACAACCCACCAAGGCGCGCCTGGGGTGTCAGGCGCGCCCAGGTGGGTTGTGCCCACCTCGGCCGCCTCCCGTACCGCCTCTTTGCTCTATAAATACCCTAATATTCCAGAAACCCTAGGAGAGTCTACTAAAATCAATTCCAGCCGCTGCAAGTTCCAGAAACCACAGATCCAATCTAGACACCATCACGGAGGGGTTCATCATCCTCATTGGTGCCTCTCCGGTGATGCGTGAGTAGTTCATTATAGACCCACGAGTCCGTAGTTAGTATCTAGATGTCTTCCTCTCTCTCTTATGATTCTCAATACAATGGTCTCTTGGAGATCTATTTGATGTACCTCTTTTTGCGGTGTGTTTGTTGGGATCCAATGAACTTTGAGTTTATGACCAGATCTATGTTTTTATCCATGAAAGTTATTTGGGTCTTTTGATCTCTTATATGCATGATACTTATAGCCTCGTATTTCTTCTTTGAATCTTCGGTTTAGTAAGGCCGACTAGATTGATTTTTCTTGCCATGGGAAGAGGTGCTTTGAGGTGGGTTCGATCTTACTGTGCTTGATCCAAGTGACAGAAGCGGAACCGACATGTATGTATCGTTGCCATTAAGGATAACAAGATGGGATCTATTTCAACTTAAATAGATCTTGTCTACATCATGTCATTGTTCTTATTGCATTACTCCATTTTTCCATGAACTTAATAAACTAGATGCATGCTGGATAGCAGTCAATGTGTGGAGTAATAGTAGTAGATGTAGGCAGGAGTCGGTCTACTAATCTTGGTCGTGATGCCTATATAATGGTCATTGCATGGATATCATGATGATTATTTGAAGTTCTATCAATTGCCCAATGATGTCTGCTTGAACTACATCGGTATTTCACCAAAGAGGAAAGGATGATGCAGCACATCGACGATAGGTATTTCCCTCAGTGATGAGACCAAGGTTATCGAGCCAGTAGGCGAACCAAGGAACACAACGTAAATAGCCCCTGCACACAAATAACAAATACTCGCAACCCGACGTGTTAAAGGGGTTGTCAATCCCTTTCGGGTAACGATGCCTCAAGTTGGCGAGAAGACGTGATAAAGTTGTGATAGATAGAACAAATAGATCGCAAAATAAATAAAGTGCAGCAAGGTATTTTTGTATTTTTGGTTTAATAGATCTGGAAATAAAAGCAAAGGAAATAGATCACAAAGGCAAATATGATGAAAAGAGACCCGGGGGCCATAGGTTTCACTAGTGGCTTCTCTCAAGAAAAATAGCAAACAGTGGGAAAACAATTACTATTGGGCAATTGATAGAACTTCAAATAATCATGACGATATCCAGGCAATGATCATTATATAGGCATCACGTCCAAGATTAGTAGACCGACTCCTGCTTGCATCTACTACTATTACTCCACACATCGACCGCTATCCAGCATGCATCTAGTGTATTAAGTTCATGGAAAAACGGAGTAATGCAATAAGAACGATGACATGACTAGACAAGATCTATTTATGTAGAAATAGACCCCATCTTCTTATCCTTAATAACAACGATACATACATGTCATTTCCCCTTCTGTCACTGGGATCAAGCACCGTAAGATCGAACCCATCACAAAGCACATCTTCCCATTGCAAGATAAATAGATCAAGTTGTCCAAACAAAACCGAAATATTGGAGAAGAAATAAGAGGCTATAATCAATCATGCATATAAGAGATCAAAGAAGACTCAAATAACTTTCATGGATAAAAACACAGATCTGATCATAAACTCAAAGTTCATCAGATTCCAACAAACACACTGCAAAAAGAGTTACATCATATGGATATCCAAGAGACCATTGTATTGATAATCAAGAGAGAGAGAGAGGAAGCCATCTAGCTACTAACTACAGACCCGTAGGTCTACAAAGAACTACTCACGCATCATCGGATAGGCACCAACAGACATGATGAACCCCTCCGAGAAGGTGTCTAGATTGGATATGGTGGTTCTGGAACTTGCAGCGGCTGGAATTTCTTGGCCCACTAGATGTCTTCTGGTCCAAAAAAATCCACAAAAAGTTTTGCTGTGTTTGGACTCCGTTTGGTATTGATTTCCTGCGATGTAAAAAACAAGCAGAAAACAGCAACTAGCACTGGACACTATGTCAATAGGTTAGTACCAAAAAATGATATAAAATGACTATAAAATGATTGTAAAACATCCAAGAATGATAATATAACAGCATGGTACAATCAAAAATTATAGATACGTTGGAGACCTATCAGCATCCCCAAGCTTAATTCCTGCTCGTCCTCGAGGAGGTAAATGATAAAAACAGAATTTTTGATGTGGAATGCTGCCTAACATGTTCATCACATTTTCTTTTCTTTGTAGCCTGGCCATTTGGACTCTTATATGGTTCAAAGGAATAGTCTAGTTTTGACATGAAGATTTTAATACTCAAGCATATCAATCAAGCAACCATGTCTTTCAAAATATCAACACTAAAGCAAGTTATCCCTAGCCAATTATGCTCAATCATTGATCCATTCATGAAACACACTCGAATATTAGTTACACCCAATGCTCAAATACGATCATAGTGCCCCTTAGTTGGTGCTTTATAAGAGAAGCTGGAGACTCAAATTCAAAATAAAAGTTGCATAAAGTAAAAGAAAGGCCCTTCGCAGAGGGAAGTAGGGATTTGTAGAGGTGCCAGAGCTCAAAGCAAAAATTGAGAGATAAAAACATTTTGGGAGGCATACTTTCCCCACCAACGAAAACGACCTAGAGCTCTCAACACTTTCCATGCTTGATACATCATACGCGGTTCCCAAACAGAAAATAAAGTTTATTCCTTTCTCCACCATTACTTTCACTTTCCATGGCTAACCGTATCCACGGGTGCCCTCCATACCAAAACTTTCGAAGGAATTTATTATTTGAAAACATAAAGTAAATTCATATTTCATTTCGGGACTAGGCATCCCTAGTACCTTTGTCGTACTCTCATGCAATGACAAGTGAATAAACACTCATTGAGGGAGTCCTGGACTAGGGGTGTCCGGATAGCCGAACTATCATCATCGGCCGGACTCCAAGACTATGAAGATACAAGATTGAAGACTTCGTCCCGTGTCCGGATGGGACTTTCCTTGGCGTGGAAGGCAAGCTTGGCGATACGGATATGTAGGTCTCCTACCATTGTAACCGACTCTGTGTAACCCTAGCCCTCTCCCGTGTCTATATAAACCGGATGGCTTTAGTCCGTAGGACGAACAACAATCATACCATAGGCTAGCTTCTAGGGTTTAGCCTCCTTGATCTCGTGGTAGATCTACTCTTGTAACACACATCATCAATATTAATCAAGCAGGACGTAGGGTTTTACCTCCATCAAGAGGGCCCGAACCTGGGTAAAACATCGTGTCCCTTGTCTCCTGTTACCATCCGCCTGGACGCACAGTTCGGGACCCCCTACCCGAGATCCGCCGGTTTTGACACCGACATTGGTGCTTTCATTGAGAGTTCCTCTGTGTCGTCACCGATAGGCTTGATGGCTTCTTCGATCATCAACAACAACGCAGTCCAGGGTGAGACCTTCCTCCCCGGACAGTCTTCGTATTCGGCGGCTTTGCACTGTGGGCCAATTCGCTTGGCCATCTGGAGCAGATCGAAAGCTACGCCCCTGGCCGTCAGGTCAGATTTGGAAGTTTGAACTTCACGGATGACATCCGCGGGAACCTGATCCTCGATGGATTCGAGCCACAGCCGAGCGTGCCGCACTGTCACGACGAGCATGATTTAGCTCTACAGCAGGACAGTATCCTGGAGGCCGCACTCGAGTCCGCTCCGATCTTCAATTCGGCGACATCTTTCAGCACTCACCTTTCGGCGACATCTTCAGTTTGCTAAAGTATCTCTCGTTATCAGGAGAGCCCTGGCCGGACTACGGTCAGGACGGTTGGGATGCGGACGACAAAGAAATTCAAAGCCCACCCACCACCCACTTAGTAGCCACTGTCGACGATCTAACCGACATGCTAGACTACGACTCCGAAGACATCGACGGTATGGACGACGATGTCGAAGACGACCAAGAACCAGCGCCTACCGGGCACTGGAAAGCCACCTCATCATATGACATATACATGGTGGATATCCCAAAGGATGGGAATGGCGAAGAAACAGCGGAGGAAGACCCCTCCAAGAAATAGCCCAAGCGCCGGTGTCAGCGGCGCTGCTCTAAATCCCGCCACAGCAAGAATGAAGATTCCGGCACCGGAGATAATAACACCCCAGACAGTGCCAAAGACAACCCACTCCAACAAGATTCAGCACAGGAGGACGGAGATGCCAGCCCCCATGAGAGAGCGGCAGAAGAAGAGGTAGAGGATTATATGCCTCCCTCCGGTGACGAGGCAAGCCTCGACAACGACGAATTCGTCGTGCCTGAGGATCCCGTCGAACAAGAGCGTTTTAAACGCAGGCTTATGGCCATGGCAAACAGCCTCAAGAAAAAGCAGCAACAGCTTAGAGCTGATCAAGATCTACTAGCCGACAGATGGAGTGAAGTCCTCGCGGCCGAAGAGCATGAGCTCGAACGCCCCTCCAAAAGCTACCCTAAACGCAAGTTGCTCCCCTGATTAGAAGAGGAGGCATATGAACCTGCATCACCAGCAGACAATACGGCTGACCGACCACCCCGTGGTCGCGACAGAGAGGCCTCTAGGCCCTTCACTAGAACCGTACCCCGGCATCGCTCAAAAAGCACAAGGCCACAGGGGAACGCTCCGGACTTGCGAGATATATTGGAGGATAAGGCAAGACAATCAAGATTGATCTATGGATCGCGTGGGCGCCCCATGATACGTGACGACAACCGTCGCGCCGGACACAGTAAGTCCGGCCGGGCCGAACAAAATAGACAAAGCTCTTTTGAGCTCCGTCGTGATATCGCCCAGTATAGAGGCGCCGCACACCCACTATGCTTCACAGATGAAGTAATGGATCATCAAATCCCGGAAGGGTTTAAACCCGTGAATATTGAATCTTACGATGGCACAACAGACCCCGCGGTTTGGATCGAAGACTATCTCCTTCACATCCACATGGCCCGCGGTGATGATCTTCACGCCATCAAATATCTCCCACTCAAGCTTAAAGGACAAGCCCGGCATTGGCTTAACATCTTGCCAGCAGAGTCAATTGGGAGTTGGGAAGACCTGGAAGCCGCATTCCTCGATAACTTCCAAGGCACGTATGTGCGACCACCAGAAGTTGACGACCTAAGCCATATAATTCAGCAGCCAGACGAATCGGCCAGACAATTCTAGATACGGTTCTTAACCAAGAAAAACCAAATTGTCGACTGTCCGGATGCAGAGGCCCTCGCGGCCTTCAAACATAACATCCGCGACGAGTGGCTTGCCCGGCACCTGGGACAGGAAAAGCCGAAATCCATGGCAGCCCTCACATCACTCATGACCCGCTTCTGCGTGGGTGAGGACAGCTGGCTAGCACGCAGCAACAACCTCAGCAAAAATTCTGGCAGTCCGGATATCAAGGACCGTAATGGCAGGTCGCGTCGCAACAAAAACAAATGCCGCATTAACGGCGATAATAGTGAAGATACGGCAGTCAATGCCGGATTCAGAGGCTCTAAACCCGGTCAACGGAAAAACCCATTCAAAAGAACTACTCCGGGTCCGTCCAATTTGGACCGAATACTCGACCGCTCGTGCCAGATACACGGCACCCCCGAAAAGCCAGCCAACCACACCAACAGGGACTGTTGGGTATTCAAGCAGGCAGGCAAGTTAATTGCCGAAAACAATGACAAGGGGCTGTATAGCGATGATGAGGAAGAGACCCGACCGCCGAACAATAGAGGACAGAAGGGTTTCCCCCCATAGGTGCGTACGGTGAACATGATATACGCAACACACATACCCAAAAGGGAGCGGAAGCGTGCACTCAGGGATGTATACGCGATGGAGCCAGTTGCCCCGAAGTTCAATCCATGGTCCTCCTGCCCGATCACTTTTGACCGAAGGGACCACCCCACCAGCATCCGCCACGGCGGATTCGCCGCATTGGTTTTAGACCCAATCATCGATGGATTTCACCTCACCAGAGTCCTGATGGACGGCGGCAGCAGCCTGAATCTGCTTTATCAGGATACAGTGCACAAAATGGGCATAGACCCCTCAAGTATTAAACCTACCAAGGCGACCTTTAAAGGCGTCATACCAGGTGTAGAAGCCAATTATACAGGCTCAGTTACACTGGAAGTGGTCTTCGGATCCCCGGATAACTTCCGAAGCAAGGAGTTAATCTTCGACATAGTTCCGTTCCGCAGCGGCTATCATGCTCTGCTCGGACGTACCGCGTTTGCAAAGTTCAACGCAGTGCCGCACTACACATACCTCAAGCTCAAGATGCCAGGTCAATGAAAACACTGAATGCTCTCTCTGAATGGAGGAACATACAGCAGCTCTCGCGGCAGAAGTACAGTGCAGCCTCTTAAGGCCATTCTCGAGTCCGGCCGTTAAGCGACCGGACACGGCTAAACATGCCCGGAGTAACCTACAACAAGATCACCTGGCACGTTCCGAGCACGCATAGCAGTGCGGCCCCAACCCCAGCCCCTGCAAAACGTCAAGACAGGTCCTTCGCGTACACCATTACGCTTTGGAGATACCATGGGCATGGAGAGAGGGGCACGACCACGATAGGCCTAGAATGCGGCTCAACCACACCAGGGGCTCTCAAGTGTGTCGTTCTTTTTTTTCTTTTTCCTTTTTATTTTTACCCACAGGACTCCGTTCGTCAGAGGCCCTGTCCGGCAGCAGACCTGCCGAACTCATGATGCAACAGCTAGGGAAGGAGAAAGGCTACAACGAATATCCAGGTGGTCTCCATTACGAGCATTAAATCTGTTTTATACACCATTCCGCAGCCTACCCCTGGAGGGGGACATGTTTAATAGTCCCATCCCTTGCTTATCGCACCATTTGTATCGTTCTACATTCACGTCAGTTTTTCTTGAATAAGTAATGCAGCACCTTTTTGCTTCCAATTGCATTTCTTTCTTATACATAGGTTCATTTATGACATGTTGCATCCGTACATTTTGGTATGGCTAAATACACCAGGGGCTTATGTTTCCCGCATCATGGTGTGATAAGTCCGAACACTTTCACAAGTGCGGCACCCCGAACTTATAGCATTATATGCATCGGCTCCGAATCATGTCTTGGGTCAATAGTTGGGTTTGCCCGGCTCCCATGTTTTGGTACCTTACGTTCCGTTGTATCGGCTAAGGTAGCACTGAGAGAACCACTGCGATTGCGCCCCAGTTGAGCTGGGCGAGCGCCTCAGTGGAGAAAGCTAAAACTGACCGTCATGATGAGGCGAGAGCTGGTCGCCGTTCGAGAGGTTTTTTGCGAGTCCCTAAAGACTTATGCCGCTTAGAGCGAGGAGCCGGCTTTGTCCGGCCCAGGCGTGGATAGCGCCCCAAATTCGGCCTTCCGAATACTAGGGGCTTCACCGAAATTTAAAATTATAGAATTCTATGGCTAAGTGAGAGTGTTCAAGCATTATAAGTCCAGTTGCCTTGTTCGTTGTGTTGAGCGCCTCCCTAGATGGACCCAAAAATGGGAACAAGAGTGCTCAAATTTATCCCGAACACCACAGCACTCATGGCATGGGGGCTGAAGCCGACGACTTGCCATCTCTCAGATTTGATAAACAGCCGCACAGAAGGTAATATTTTAAATTAACAAGCGTTGCTTAGCGCATATGAACTAAGTTTTCAGCGCACAGGATAACAAAATGCGAGTCTACTCAAATATTACATCTTTGGAGCACTCACCCGCAATAATGCCGGCACCCTTCAGGACATTCTTATAATACATCTCGGGCGTGCGATGCTCTTGCTCTGCGGTGGCGCGTCCGTCACAAGCTTCTGAGCATCCATCTTGCCCAAGTGCACCTTTGCGCGGGCAAGGGCCCGACGGGCACCTTCAATACAGGCGGAGTGCTTGATGACTTCAACCCATGGACACGCATCCACCAGCCGCCGCACCAGGCCAAAGTAGCTCCCAGGCATGGCCTCCTTAGTCCATAGCCGAACTATGAGGCCCTTCATGGCCTGTTCGGCCACCTTGTGGAGCTCGACCAGCTGCTTCAGCTGGTCGCTAAGGGGCACCGGATGTCCGGCCTCAACATACTGAGACTAGAAGACCTTCTCCATCGAGCTCCCCTCCTCAGCCCTGTAGAAAGCGGCAGCATCGGACACGCTGCGAGGCAGATCTGCGAACGCTCCTGGAGAGCTCCGAATTCGGGTAAGTGATAGGTAATTCACACTCACATGCTCACTTTGCATGAAAAATGCCTTACCCGCCGCTATTTTCTTCAACGCCTCGACTTCCTGGAGGGCCTTATAGGCTTCTGCCTTAGTGGCTTTGGCACTCTCAAGAGCCGTTGCAAGCTCGGACTCTCGAGTCTTTGAGTCACGCTCCAAGCTCTCGTGTTTTTCCACGAGAGCCTGGAGCTCTTGCCGTGCCTCCGCCACCCGCGCCTCCTGCCTCTCTCGCTCGGTGCGTTCCGCAGCCGCATTACGTTCGGCCGTGGACACCGCCTCCTTCAGGGTCGCCACCTCGCTTGTGGCCCCTGCAATACCCACGTTATCCTTGTCATTCTTCTTGCAACCAAAATCCTTTTCTGTAAGGTACATTTTTAATAAGGTGTTACTCACCTTCATTGTCCTCGAGCTTCTTCTTGGCACGGCCGAGCTCGTTCTCGGACCGCTCGAGGCTTTGCTTCAAAGTATTGACCTCCGCAGTCAGTGCGGCAGAGGTTAGCAGCACAGCCTGCAATCCCATATTGACATATTTTTTATGAGTCATGCGTATATCTTTTTAGATCCTCAGTCCGGATTTTCTTTCTGAACACCGAACCGAGCATCAGGGGCTACTGTCTATGCGGTACTATTTTACATATATCGAAATTCTTACCTCAAAGCCTGTTAGAAGGCTGCTGCAGGCTTCGGTCAGCCCGCTCTTGACGAGCTGAACCTTCTGAATCACCGCACTCATAACAGTGCGGTGTTCCTCTTTGATGGAGGCGCCATTGAGCGCCTCCAGCAAGCTATCCGGCGCCTCCGGTTGGACGGAGGCTGCCGGCGTCACGGTCTTGCCCTTCTTGCGAAGGGGCCGCCCGCCGAACTCCGGAACCCCTATGGGTTCCGGGGCCGAGTCCGGTGCAAAGTCCGGGAGGTTGTTCTGCGACACCTCCGGGGCCTCCTCCTCCTGGTAGGTCCCTTCCCGGGATCCCACCTAGGCATCGTCCGCATCACGGGGGGTGGAGGCGGTCGGAAGGGAATCCATATCCGACGCACCCAAGGACCCGCTCGACGAAGCGAGAAGATCATCCTTGGGTGGACTGCAGGGTTGTATGCGGCATTAGAAAGACACCATGTTGCGAAAGGAAAAATTATAAAGTTATTCGGGAGTCCGGATACTTACGATCTCGCCAGGGGCTTGGCCCTTGGGGGCCAATCCTCGTCGTCCTCGCCGGCGTTGGCAGAGCAGTCCGGGGGAAGAATCCTTCCCTTCTTGGACCCTTTGGCCTCCCTCGTTGGGGAGGCCTTCCTTTTCTTCCCTCCCCCCGTTGGGGGAGAGGCTTTCTTCTTCTCCTCCTCGCCTTTGTGGGAGGAGTCTGCCTCGGAGTCATCATCCGATAACACCTGAAAACGGGAACTCTTCCGAGTGCCCGTGGCCTTCTTCTTGGCCTTCTTCTCCGGCACCACGTGGGGTGCCGGAGCCAGCAGCCCCGTTAAGCGGGCGTCCGCTGGGTCCTCTGGTAATGGGGCCGAACAGATAGTCTGTTCGGCCTTCTCCAGCCAGTCCTATCAAAGGAGAGGGAGTTTAGATCCCGCATAGAGTCAAACTATGGAAAACAAGCGTCCCGTAAAGGGCAAAATCGCTTACCTCGTCAGCTGGACGTTGCGAGCTGAATCCGCGATCTTTGGTAGCGGATGTGGGGGCCTCGGCACCCTTAAACAGCACCCTCCAGACGTCTTCGTATGTAGTGTCGAAGAGCCCGCTCAAAGTCTGGTGTTGCGCCGGATCGAACTCCCACATATTGAAGCCCCGTCGTTGGCACGGGAGAATCCGGCGGATGAGCATGACCTGGACTATGTTGACAAGCTTGAGCTTCTTGTCCACTAGCTTTTGGATGCAGGCTTGGAGTCCGGTCAGCTCCTCTGAATCACCCCATGTCCGACCGCTCTCTTTCCAGGAGGTGAGCCGTGTGGGGATACCAGATCTGAATTCGGGGGCCGCTGCCCATTCAGGGTCACGCGGCTCGGTGATGTAGAACCACCCCGATTTCCACCCCTTAATGGTTTCCACGAAAGTGCCCTCAAGCCAAGTAATGTGGGACATCCTGCCCACCATGGCGCCTCCGCACTCCGCTTGACTACCCTTCACAACCTTCAGCTTGATACTGAAGGTCTTGAGCCACAAGCCGAAGTGGGGCTGGATGCAGAGGAAGGCCTCACACACGACGATGAACGCCGAGATGTTGAGGATGAAATTCGGGGCCAGATCATGGAAATCCATGCCATAGTAGAACATGAGCCCCCGGACAAAGGGATGGAGTGGGAAGCCCAGTCCGCGGAGGAAATGGGGAAGAAATACTACCCTCTCATGGGGCCTGGGGGTGGGGATGAGCTCTCCCTCATTGGGGAGCCGGTGCGCGATGTTGCTGGACAAATATCCGGCACTGCGCAGCTTCTGGATGTGCCCCTCCGTGACGGAGGAGGCCATCCACTTGCCTCCCGCTCCGGACATATTTGGAGAAGGTTGAGGTGAGATGTGCGGACTTGGGCGCTGGAGCTCGAGTTCGCGGAGATGGATAAGCCAAGGAGGAAGAAGGCGCAGGTAAAAGGGTTGGATCTTTATCCCCTTATATGGGCGGAAAAAACATGTGTCCCCACCGGCCTGATAAAACTCGCTTATCTCCCAAGCGCCGCAATCAATGGTGCGGTTGGGTTACCCACGTCCGTATTGATGGGAATCCCGGAATAAGGGGAACACGATCTCTGCTTCAACAAGACGTGCCAAGGAAACCGCTTCACTAAATGCGTTGAGGTGGTACAATAAAAACAATTCGAGTAAAGGCTTGGTAGTGGTGTGACGTCACGCCACCAAATACGTCAGCAGATTGAACATTGTGTGAATATTATTCTCTCTATGGTGGTACGTGGAATTTATTTTGCAGCGTCGGACACTATCCTGGTGTTCACAATCTTCTATAAATTATTCGGAGGAGGAACCCGCCTGGCAATGCCGAAGACAATATGCGCGCCGGACTCGTCGTCATTGAAGCCTGGTTCAGGGGCTACTAAGGGAGTCCTGGACTAGGTGGTGTCCGAATAGCCGAACTATCATCATCGGCCGGACTCCAAGACTATGAAGATACAAGATTGAAGACTTCGTCCCGTGTCCGGATGGGACTTTCCTTGGCGTGGAAGGCAAGCTTGGCGATACGGATATGTAGATCTCCTACCATTGTAACCGACTCTATGTAACCCTAGCCCTCTCCGGTGTCTATATAAACCGGATGGCTTTAGTCCGTAGGACGAACAACAATCATACCATAGGCTAGCTTCTAGGGTTTAGCCTCCTTGATCTCGTGGTAGATCTACTCTTGTAACACACATCATCAATATTAATCAAGCAGGACGTAGGGTTTTACCTCCATCAAGAGGGCCCGAACCTGGGTAAAACATCATGTCCCTTGTCTCCTGTTACTATCCGCCTCGACGCACAGTTCGGGACCCCCTACCTGAGATCCGCCGATTTTGACACCGACACTCATCGTGAGAATAACACATCTAGCATGGAAAATGCTGGCCACCCCTCACCGCCTCGCGAGCGGTACGAGCACACAAAAGAGAAATTTATTTTGAAAATTAGAGATGGCACATGTAAATTTGCTTAGAACGGCATGGAAATACCGCATATAGGTAGATATAGTGGACTCATATGGCAAAACTGGTTTAAAGGATTTTGGATGCACAAGTAGTGATCATACTTAGTGCAAAATGAAGCCTAGCAAAAAGATTGAGAAGCGACCAACCAAGAAACGAAAAATCTCATACCCAAGCATTAAGCATAAGTAACACCGAATAATGCACCACAAGCAGGATATAAATTTCATCGCATAACTATTGACTTTCATGCTTGCATAGGGAATCACAAACCTTAACATCAATATTCTTACTAAAGCACGATTACTCATCAACATGACTCACATATAATATAGTCATATCTCAAAACCATTACTAAGAATCAAGTCTATTTTGCCCAGTGATCTTAGTTTTTATTATATCCTCCTTGGATATCTATCACTTTGGGACAATTTTCCTATGTTGTTTTCAATAACCTCAAACAAATATAAGTGAAGAACATGAGCATAACTTTTCTTTCTCTCAAAATAATCTAAGTGAAGCAAGGGAGAATTTCTAAAAAAATACTAACTCCAAAATAAATCTAAGTGAAGCATGAGAGCATTTATTCAAAAATAACAAAGCACAACGTGCTCAAAAAGATATAAGTGAAGTACTAGAGCAATTCCATGGCTCTAAAAATTTAAGTGAAGCATAGGAGCAAGCATAGCATAATTTTTGGCTCTCTCAAAAAGGTGTGTCCAGCAAGGATTCAAGACTTAAAACAAAAAAATAAAAAAATAAAATACTCATATCATACAAGACGCTCCAAGCAAAACTCATAATATGTGATGAATAAAAATATAGATTCAAGTAAAATACCGATGGTTGTCAGAAGAAAGAGGGGATGCCACTCGGGGGCATCCCAAGCTTAGTTGCCTGCTACTTATTTGAATATTATCTTGGGGTGCCTCGGGCATCCCCAAGCTTAGACTTTTGCTAATCCTTATTCCTTTATCCATCGTAAGATCACCCAAAACTTGAAAACTTCAATCACACAAAACTCAACAAAACCTTTGTGAGATCCCTTAGTATAAAAAGCAAACCACTATTGTAAGTACTGTTGCAAACCCATTCATATTTTATTTTTTCATTATATATACTTTATTCCAACTTTTCTATGGCAAAAACTCTTCAAATAAAACCTTAGAATCATCAAAACAAGCACACAACGCAAAGAAAACAGAATCTGTCAAAAACAGAACAGTCTGTAGCAATCTAACTACTTCGAATACTTCTGTAACTCCAAAAATTCTTAAAAATTAGGAAGACGTGAATAATTTGTTTATTAATATTCTGCAAAAGGAATCAACTCAAAATCACTCTTATGGTAGAAACGAAAAATAATTTTGTGAGCGCAAAAGTTTCTGTTTTTCAGCAAGATCAAATCAACTTTCACCCAAATCATCCCAAAGGCCTTGCTTGGCACAAACACTAATTTAAAACACAAAAAAAATATAATCAGAGGAATAATTGTGTATTTTATTGAAAATAGTAAGAAAACCAAAAATCAAAAAGATACAAGTTGGGTTGCCTCCCAAGGAGCGCTATCATTTTACGCCCCTAGCTAGGCATAACACATAGGATCTAAGTGTTGTTATCTTTAGTTCTAGTTCCATATGATGCCCTCATGATTGATTCATATGGTGGCCTAATTCTTGTTCTAGGGAATTGTCCCATACCCTTCATTAGTGGAAATTGAAATTTAATATTGCCTTCTTTCATATCAATCACGACACCAATAGTACGTAAAAACGGTCTACCAAGTGTAATTGGTCAAGACCGATTGCAATCAATATCAAGAACAAAAAAATCTATGGGAACATAATTCTATTTGCAAGAATAAGAAGATCATTAATTCTTCCCATAGGATTTTTAATAGTAGAATCCGCGAAGTGCAAATTTAAAGAACATTCTTCAATATCGGTAAGACCAAGCACATCACATAAAGATTTCGGAATTGTAGAAACACTAGCACCTAAGTCACATAAAGCTAAACACTCATAAATTTTAATCTTGACTTTGATAGTAGGTCCCCATTCAACATGTAATTTTCTAGGAATTGAAACTTCTAATTCCAACTTTTCTTCAAAATCTTTCATCATAGCATCAACAATATGTTTAGTAAAAGCTTTAGTTTGTTCATAAGCATGGGGTGAATTTATCATGGATTTCAACAAAGAAATACAATCAACCAAAGGGCAACTATTATAATTAAAGTCTTTGTAATCCAAAATAGTGGGCACATCACTAGTTAAATTCTTGACCTATTCAAACCCACTTTTATCAATTTTCTCAACAAGGTTTTCACCCTTCCAATCATAGGGACGACTTCTAGATAAAGTTGGCTCTTCTCGAGTCCCCTTTTCATAAATCTTAATTTTACTAAACAAATAATCAATAAAAGAAACACCAATCATTTTAAGATCTTCATCACTTTTATGAAAGTAATCACTAGAAAACGCTCTTTCTAAAAATTCTCTTTTGGCTCTAAGCATAGCAGTTATTTTCTTACTTTAATCCATAGAAACATAAAGAGCTTTAATTGATTCTTAAACTTTAGGCACAAAACTTTTCATCTTGAGAGTTTCTACATCATGAGAAATTCTATCGATACTTCTTGACATATCATCAACTTTATTCAACGTTTCTTCTATCGAAGCATTGAAAGCCTTTTGAGTATTGATAAATTCTTTAATATTATTCTCAAGATCAGAGGTGTTTCTATTATTATTATAAGTAGGATTACCATAGGAATTACCATAATTATTAGAGGAATTACTAGGAAAAGGCCTAGGATTAAAATTACCTCTATAAGCATTGTTATTGAAATTGTTTCGCGAGATAAAATTCACATCTATGGCATCACTATTTTGCTCAATCAAAGTAGACAAAGACACATCATTAAAATCAATAGGAGCACTTTTATTAGTAACCAACTTCATAAGAGCATCAACTTTTTCACTCAAAGAACTTATTTCTTCTACGGAATTGACTTTTTTACTAGTAGGAGCCCTTTCGGTATGCCATTGTGAGTAATTGGCCATAATATCTAGCAATTTAGTAGCTTCACCAAAGTAATTTCCACAGAAGTACCCCTCGCGGTGGAATTCGACAGATTACGAGAAACAAAATTCAACCCAGCATAAATGTTTTGTATGATCATCCAAAGATTTAACCCATGAGTTGGGCAATTCCTTAGCATCAATTTCATCCTTTCCCAAGATTATGAAACATGCTCATGTTCAAGTTGCTTGAAATTCATGATCTGGGTTGTAAGGGAAATGATTTTTGCAGGTGGAAAATACTTAGTAAGAAAAGCATCCTTGCACTTGTTCCAAGAATCGATACTATTGCGAGGCAAAGAAGAAATCCAAATTTTTGCGCGATCTCGCAAAGAAAACGGAAATAATTTCAACTTCACAACATCATTGTCCACATCTTTTTTTCTTTTGCATATCGCATAATTCCACAAATGTGTTAAGATGGGACGCGGAATCCTCATTAGGAGTACGGGCAAATTGATCTTTCATAACAAGATTCAGCAAAGCAGTATTAATATCACAAGACTCCGCACTAGTGGCAGGAGGAGCAATCGAAGTGCTAATAAAATCATTGTTGTTGGTATTTGAGAAATGACACAACTTGGTGTTCTCTTGAGTCATGAAGACTTCACGACAAGATTGCACTCAAAAACAAATCTGACGAGAAAACAGCGAACGAAAAAGATGGCGAATAAAACGACAAATTTTTGTGAAGTGGGGGAGAGGAAAACGAGAGGCAAATGGAAAATAATGTAAATTGCAAGGAGATGAGATTTGTGATTAGGAACCTGGTTGATGTTGAAGATCCTCCACGGTAACGGCACCAGAAATTCCTTTTGATGCCTGCTTGAACTACGTCGGTATTTCCCCAAAGAGGAAGGGATGATGCAGCACAACGACGGTAGGTATTTCCCTTAGTGATGAGACCAAGGTTATCGAACCAGTAGGAGAACCAAGCAACACAACATAAACAACCCCTGCACACAAATAACAAATACTCTCAACTCGACGTGTTAAAGGGGTTGTCAATCCCTTTCGGGTAATGATGCCTCAAGTTGGCGAGAAGACGTGATAAAGTTGTGATAGAAATAGATCGCAAAATAAATAAAGTGCAGCAAGGTATTTTCGTATTTTTGGTTTAATAGATCTGAAAATAAAAGCAAAGGAAAATAGATCACAAAAGCAAATATGATGAAAAGAGACTCGGGGGCCGTAGGTTTCAGCAGTGTCTTCTCTCAAGAAAAATAGCAAACGGTGGGAAAACAATTACTGTTGGGAAATTGATAGAACTTCAAATAATCATGACGATATCCAGGCAATGATCATTATATAGGCATCACGTCCAAGATTAGTAGACCGACTCCTGCCTGCATCTACTACTATTACTCCACACATCGACCGCTATCCACCATGCATCTAGTGTATTAAATTCATGGAAAAACAGAGTAATGCAATAAGAATGATGACATGATTTAGACAAGATCTATTTATGTAGAAATAGACCCCATCTTGTTATCCTTAATAGCAATGATACATATGTGTCGTTTCCACTTCTGTCACTGGGATCAAGCACCGTAAGATCGAACCCATCACAAAGCACCTCTTCCCATTGCAAGATAAATAGATCAAGTTGGCCAAACAAAACCCAAATATCGGAGAAGAAATACGAGGCTATAATCAATCATGCATATAAGAGATCAAAGAAGACTCAAATAACTTTCATGGATAAAAACATAGATCTGATCATAAACTCAAAGTTCCTCGGATCCCAACAAACACACAGCAAAAAGACTTACATCATATGGATCTCCAAGAGACCATTGTATTGATAATCAAGAGAGAGAGAGAGAGAGAGAGGAAGCCATCTAGCTATTAACTACGGACCCATAGGTCTACAAAGAACTACTCACGCATCATCGGAGAGGCACCAATGGATATGATGAACCCCTCCGAGATGATGTCTAGATTGGATCTGGTGGTTCTGGAACTTGCGGCGGCTGGAATTGATTTTTGTCAACTACCCTAGGGTTTCTCGAATATTGGGGTATTTATAGAGCAAAGAGCCGGTGCGGGAGGCCACCGAGGTGGGCACAACCCACCTGGGCACGCCTGGGCCTCCAGGCGCGCCCTGGTGGGTTGTGCTCCCCTCGGAGCTCCTCTCAGGTACTTTCTTGGCCCATTGGATGTCTCCTGGTCCAAAAGAATCCACAAAAAGTTTCGCTGCGTTTGGACTCCATTTGGTATTGATTTCCTGCGATGTAAAAAACAAGAAGAAAACATCAACTGGCACTGGGCACTATGTCAATAGGTTAGTACCAAAAAATGATATAAAATGACTATAAAATGATTGTAAAACATCCAATAAAGATAATATAATAGCATGGAACAATCGAAAAATATAGATACGTTGGAGACGTATCACCCAACAGTAATTTGTTTACCCACTGTATGCTATTTTTTTAAGAGAAGCCACTAGTGAAATCTACGGCTGCCGGGTCTCTTCTTTATTATATTTGCCTTCGAGATCTATTTTTGTTCGCTTTTATTTTCAGATCTATTAATCCAAAAACACAAAAATACTTTGTTGCGCTTTAATTTATTCATGGCCTATTTATTCAACCTATTACAACTTTCTCCTGTCCAGGTGCCAATTTCTGGCGCAGTTTCACGAAAGGGACTGACAACCCCTTTAACACGACGGGTTGCAAGTATTTGTTCTTTGTGTGAAGGAGCTATTTACATGGTGTTGCATGGTTCTCCTACCGGTTCTCATCACTGAGGCAAATACCTACCATTATTGTGCTGCATCATGCCTTCATCTTTGGAGAAATATCGACGTAGTTCAAGCCAACATCACGGGTCAGGCTGATGCGTGGCGCTTGACGGGACGCCGATGCCTCCGCTCCCCCATGTTGCCTCGCCAACCGCTCCTAGTTGATAGCAGCCTAGTGCATGCGGCAGAGCCATCATCACTTAGAACATGGAGGGGCGCCGGTTAGCCTTCCTCCGCCTATAAATGGGCAAGGGGGCGGAGCCCCCTACCCCATCTTTGTCTTCTTGCCTCCTCGTCCTCCTATCTCCTCTGTATCCTCCACCTCACCGAAGTGGTCATGGCGATAGCGAGGAGGTTTTCAGCCAAAGAGAAGGGCTCGGCCTCTCAAGTGGGGCCAGAGGCGCCGCCACCCAAGAGAGGGTGCGGCCGTCCCCGCAAATCCGTCGCCACACCGGTGACGTCGTCACGGGGGCGCGAGCGTCCGCCTCTGACGGCTCGTAACAGCCCCAACCGCCGGGAGAGGGGCCTCCCTCACAGGGGCGGTTACAGGGGCCCTAGCAACCACGACCAAGGGGTAAGGCGCACCATGGCCAGCCGTCCATTGCACCCGTGCCTGCTCGAGCGACTCAGCGTTCGAGTTCGTCGTGCGGGTGGAGGGCCCTAGAGGCACTTGGCTTCTGCTTCCAAGCTCCCTCACGAAGGAACTGCCAGCGGCGGGACCCATTGGGCTGCGGCTGCAGCCTGACAGCTGCTGCAACGGGTCCTCGTGGGTGGAGGTCGAGGTCAATTCCATCGGCCATGTGTTCTTGACCCGTGGATGGCAGTGGTTTGCCCACGCCCGCGGTGTGAAGGGGAGGCGCACCCACAACTTCAAGTATGACGGGGCGGCAACGCTCTACGTCAGGGTCCTCGGGGAGGACAGCAGCCGTCTGGGGTGCTGCCCGAATGGTGGCAACGACAGCGACCATCCTTCGGACGATGACAGTGAACATGGTCGCGGTGTCCTCTGTGGTGAACTTGCCCTTGGCCGCCGCACCTCCAGCACCAGCGGTGGCGCCTCCACCAGGGGAAGCTCGGGCGATGACGACTATGACGAGCCTCGTGGAGCCCCCGAGAAAGGGCCGATCATCATTGGCGCACCGAGGCGCGATGCCTGGTAGAGCCAGGAAGCGGATGCTCCTGAGTCCGAGGGGTCGATGGCTCGCTCGAGAGCGTCGCGCGAGGATCCTGCCAAGGTCTGCTGCTGGCGCAACCTAGGCCAGTTCATGCGTGTACACCGTGTCAAGCCCCCGCTCGCAGGACAAGATAGTGGGAGCCATGGGCAGCTGCCACACTTCCCAAAGATGAAACTCAAGAGAGGAAACCCTACTAGAAGAAGAAAGAAAGGAAACTCCCTCCTTTTTCAAATAAAGACGCAAGAACTGCAAGTTTCATTCCAAGAAGTAAAAAATGGGTTACAAGAGCAAAGAAAAAGAACAGACACGCCCGGCACCACTAGTCTTCTTGTCTTCCCGCTAGCGTGGAGCATGGGGCTTCCACTAGGCGTAGGCATAGTCGTTGATTGACCGTGTCGTCCGCTAGCGTGAAGCATGGGGCTTCCACTTGGGCATGGGTGGGAGCCCACGTAAGGCCTAAGGGAGGCACTTAGGAGACTCTGGGGCGTGTAAAGCCCCACTCATTATTACATGAGAGTGTCACAGGTAGAACCTCCGGAGGTGCTGGATGTTCCAAGCATTTTGGATGGGGACCTCGTCCTGCGTCTCCAGGCGTACAACACCAGGTCTGGAGACGCAGGCGACCTTGAACGGGCCCTCCCACATGGGCGAGAGCTTGTGAAGGCCCTCCCTTAAAAGGACCCGACTCGGGACGAGGTCTCCCACCTCGAGTGTCCGGGAGTGGATGATGCGGTAGTGGTAACGCCGCAGTGCCTGCTAGTACCTCGCTGCGCGGGGCTTGGCAACAGGCTTACTCCAAGAGCACGAGGCATGTCCCCGTGAGGCATCTTGACGCGCCTCGTCGAATGCCAGGACCCACAGAGAGTGATGCCTGACCTTTTGAGGGAGGAACACCTCGACCCCGTAGACAAGGAAGAACGGGGTCTCGCCGGTGGGCTTAGTCGCAGTGGTGCGGATAGACCACTACACGGGTTGAAGCTCACTGAGCCAACCCATGCGCAGGCCTTGAGCTTCTTCTTGAAGCTCCTTGCCTTGAGGCCCCTTACGACCTCCGCGTTGGCGCGCTCGCACGGCCGTTGCTCCATGCATGCGCCACTGGCACGTAGCATATCTGCGTTCCAAGGTTAGCGCTATACGTCTTGAAGAGGTTGCTCGTGAATTGGGAGCCATTGTCAGTAATGATACGATTGGGAACACCGAAACAACTCACGAGGCCATTGATGAACTTGATGGCTGAGCCAGTTGGGATGCTGCGCACGGGCTCTACCTCCGCCCACTTGGTGAACTTGTCGATGGTGACATAGAGGTAGCAGTATCTGCCTGCTGCGCACGGAAATGGGCCTAGGATAACCAGCCCCCAAACCACGAAGGGCCATGAGAGCGAGATGGTCTGGAGACCTTGCACGGGCTCGTGAATCTACTTGGCATGGAACTGGCAGGCCTCGCAGGATCGCACCAGCTCGGTGGTGTCATTGAGCGGCGTAGGCCAGTAGAACCTGCTACGGAACACTTTGCCCACGAGGGTGCGCGACGAGGTGTGGTGCCCGTAGTCCCCGCCGTGGATATCGGCCAGCAATTCACGCCCTTGCTCTCCGGATATGCAGTGAGACGTTGTTGGGGCATCACTGGTACAGCTCGCCGTCCTGCAAACAATAAGCTTTGGCTTGGAGGACCACACGCTCGGCGTCCTGCTCCTTCTCGGGCAAGTTGCCACGGAGCAGGTACACCTTGAACTCCTCGGTCTAGCAGCCCACCTAAGGTTCCAGTGCCAGGAGTAAGCGGGCTCCTGAGATCGGGCCACAGGCCGGGGCTCCTGAGGTCGGGGCCGGCGGCAGCTCCTCCCTGAGCAACGTCGGGTCTGTGGCCGGGGGGGGAGGGGGCACTGACGGCTAGTGGAGCCTCTCCTCGAAGACACCAGGCCTCTAGGGATCGTGGCGAGACGCCCTCTTGGCAATGTCGTCTGCTTTCTTGTTCGCGCCCCGCGGGACCTGCTGCAATTCCAAGCCCAGGAAGCGTTTTTCGATTTTACGTACCTATTCTAGGTAAGCCTCCATGTGCACGTCCTTCGGCTTGTACTCTTTGTTGGAGAAGCTGACAAGGAGTTGTGAGTTGCCTTTGATGGTAAGGCGCTTGATTCGCAGGGCGGCCGCGGCCCTGAGGCCGGCAATCAAACACTCATACTCTGCAATGTTGTTGGAGACCTTCTTGCCATGCTGGAAGTAGAGTCACACAACATAGTAGGGCTTATCCTTGGTTCGCGAGACGAGCATGACTCCAGCCCCCGCGCCCTGCCACGCGAAGGCACCATCAAAGTGCGTGACCCATCGTCGGGTGCTTCGTCGCCGGGCGTGAGGGATTGGCCCTCATCTAGCCCCCGATCAGGATCGTTGGTCCACTCTGCCATAAAATCGGCCAAGGCCGCCACCTTGATGACCCTGGTCATACTAATTTCTAGCTTGAAGACCTGCAGCTCGATGTTCCATTCTGCTACCCTCCCCACGGCGTTGGGGCTGTGCAGCACCTTCTCTAAGGGATACAGTGATACGACCTTGTTGGGGTGGCCTTGGAAATAGTGATGCAATTTTCTTGAGGCAACGAGGAGCAGGAGCAGGAGCTTCTGCTTCATAGGGTAACGCACGCACGTTGCACAACGCCGTGCTGACAAAGTACACCGGTTCTCGATGAGGGGCGAGGAGTCGGGGACATCTTGCTCTGCGAGGGGCACGAGGGGCTTGCGAGGCTCATCGGCCGTTGAAGCAGCGGGATCCTCAGGAGCGCCGCCCTGGGGCAGCAAAGGCTGTGCGGCTTCTCGCAGGCTGTCTTGTCTCAAGCCTGCGTTGGTGGCTCCTTCCCTGACCGCCACGAATGCTGTGCTGGCTGAGTGGGGGTGGCTGCCAAGTAAAGCACCAGGGGATCACGCGGACGAGGCACCACCATGACAGCCGAGCTTGTGAGGTATCACCTGAGGCCTTCGAAGGCTGCCTCAGCTTCCAGGGTCCACTCAAACGGGCCCTTCTACTTCATCAGCTTGAAGAAGGGGAGGGCGCGCTTGCCAAGGTTGGAGATGAAGCGCCCCAAGGAGGTCACGCATCCGGCAAGTTTTTGCATCTCCTTGAGGGTCTAAGGCGGGCTCATCCTCTCTATTGCCTTGACCTTCTCGAGGTTGGTTCTCGAGGTTGGCCTAGATCCCTCTGGGCGACACCAGGAAACCCAGCAGCTTGTCGGACAAGACCCCAAACACACACTTCTCTGGATTGAGCTTCAGGTTGATGTTATGCAGGTTAGCGAATGTTTCTTCCAGGTCTTTGATTAGGGTCCTTGCCTCCCGTGATTTGACCATGATTCATCGATGTATGCCTCGGCATTCCTCCCTAGCTGTGGCCCGAACCCGATCTGCATCAGCCGCTGGAAAGTTGCACCAGCGTTCTGCAGCCCAAAGGGCATGCAAGTGTAGCAGTATACGCCGCACGGGGAGATGAAAGTTGTCTTCTTGACATCCTATGTTGCCATCGTGATTTGATGATATCCCGAGAAAGCATCCAAAGAACACAGCAGATTGCACTCGGCAGTGGAATCCACAATCTGGTCGATACGTGTGAGAGGGAAAGGGTCCTGAGGGCAAGCTTTTTCTAGGCTCGTGAAGTCCACGCACATGTGCTCGTTCCCACCTTTCTTGGGGACAATTACAGGATTCGCTAACTAGTCTGGGTGTCGCACTTTCCGAATGACATCGGCCTCTTGGAGCTTGCCGACCTCCTGGACAACGAATGCTTGCTTCTCTTGTGCTTGACGCCGCACTTTTTGCTTCACCAGGCGCGCACCAGGGCACACTATCAAGTGGTGCTCAATTACTTCCCTCAGGCGCCGACCAAGTCGGACACTTCCCACGCGAATACGTCTTTGTTGGCCCTCAGGAAGCTAACCAGCGCCTCCTCTTGGTCCGAGGGAAGGCTAGCACCAATGGTAATGGTGGGGCCCGAGCCCGCGACATCGACAGGCACCTGCTTCGTCTCGACCCCGTCCTGAGAGAATAGTTGCTTTTTCTTCGCGGGCGCGGCCTCCTGAGCTTCCGCGGCGCCCCTGACAGCAGAGCACGAAGCGGTCGCGGCCCTGTAGGCGAGTTTGAGGGCCCATACCATATCTTTCGTATCCCCGACCACCACGATGACAATGCTGCTGCCCGGCATCTTGATGATCTTGTAGCCTAGATGGTCGCCGACATGAACTTGGCGAGGGCCAGAAACCCAAGGATGGCATTGTACGGGAGGCTTATGTGTGCCACGTTGAAGTCGATGAGCTCGATGTGGTAGTTGTCGCGCGTGCCGAAGGTGACGGGGAGACGTATTGAGCCCAAGGGGTGGCCGAGCCCTTGACCACCCCCAAGAAAGGCTTGGTGGGGAGGATCTGGTCATACGAAACTTGGAGCAGGTCAAAAGTTTCCACCAAGAGGACGTTCAGGCTGGCGCCTCCGTTGATGAGGGTCTTGGTCACTGCAACGTTGTTGATGGTGGGCGTGCACAGCATGGGGAGGGCTCCTTCCATCATCGTGGTCTTGGGGTGGTCTCTGGAATCGAAGGGATGTCAGTTTCAGGTCCGGCACGGCCATGGACAGCCTTGTGTTGCGGCCGGGCAACGCCTTGCCAACGGAGAAACTGCTTGATGTGGCGGCTGGAGGGAGGCACCTGTGACCCACCGACGATGCACGCGACCGCATGGGGCGCCGGAGCCACGAAGAGTGTGATGAAATGGTCGTAGAGTTCTTCCCAAGAGGAGATCCAGGCACGCAGGAGGCCACAGAGCCAGGATCGAGGGGCCTCCGTGAGAGCCAGGGGGAACCAGTTTGCCATGACCTTGTCGTCATCGCCCACCGCCTCGATGGCCTCCGCGTATGATCGGAGGAACCCTTAGGAGTCCGCAATGTCGTCGTACCACGAGGGAAACACTGACCTGAACTTCGCAGGTGACTGCACCCGTCGCAGATCAGGGGTGAAAGCCGGGCAACCCGCGGCACTCCCGTACGCCTGCAGGGCAGCGCTCGCCATGGGGGCAGCGAGGCGCGGATGAAGCACGGTCGGCGGATTAGACTTCGACAAACCCCTACCTGGCTCACCAAATGTAGGATGAAGGGCTCCGCAGACCCAATAAGGTTTGAACTCTGGGGCATGTGTGAAGATCTTAACCTCTCAGGCCTCAAGCTCGTCTCCGTACAGCCTAGCTTCACCGGATACACGCTAAAGTGGGGAAGAAGATGGACACGGAAATTTACAGGTTCGGGCCACCTTGCGGTGTAAAGCCCTACTCCTGCTTTCTGGTGGATTGGCCTCACGAGGAGGTTTGGGGATGAACTAGTACAGTGGATGAGCTGCCTCGCGAGGGCTCAAGGGGATGAGTGTCGGTGTACAAAAGAAGAGGCTCTCCTTTTGACCCCTTTACTTGTGCATGGGCAGTCAGCGTCACCCGCCACGGCCACGCATAATAGGGAAGGAAAGGGAAGCCAGAGAGAAGCCGAAGGCACGAGACAAACAAAGCAACGACAAGGACCAAGACCACAGAGATCAGAGGGACGGAGCAGGTTTCCCCGGCAAGGACCCTTGCTGGGGGCAGCCTCAGCGGCCCCGGCAAGACCCTTGCCGGGGGAGCTCGCCCCCACCAGCCGAGCGAGCCACCTTTGAGCCCACCAACGCTAGACAAACATGTCAGGACAGGGCTCGGGAGGCACCTCTGTGCTGGCATGCAGATCTTTGTGAAGACATAAAATGCTCAAGATCAAATGAGGATAGGAAGGCAACTATCCTCACCGAAGAAACCCACAAGACCCCCGCAAGATCCTTGTCGGGGACGCTAGTGCGCAACAGCAAGACCCTCGCCAAGCGCACCGGCAGGGTCACTGCCAGGCCCGCGGCAGCCAAATCTTCGCCTCCGTTCGCATGTAGCTACCGACACAACCAGCTGGGCAGGCACCTGCGTGGCAACATGCAGCCCTTCGTGGAGGCTCCACCACCGCGCCACCTCAACTGCCTGCCTGCCTACATGGCACCTCATGCATCGCTGGCCAGGGCGCGTGTCGAAGCAAGGAGGAGCGGCGACGGACGGGACGGGCCTCGCCCCCGTCCCCGATAAAGCGAAGGGACACCTAAGCCTCGCATTAAATGTGCTTTGTCCTGTAATAACCAGCGATAAGCTCGCAACACTGTTGCACTTTCCACCTCCCGTGTGCCATTGTGGCAGCCCCTTTCGCCTATAAAAGGAGGCCCACGACATACGGGGAAAGGATCCGGCTCTTTCGAACCCCACAGCACCTAGAGCTAGTTCGAAAGCTCACGAACACTGAATACATCCACAAAAGCAGGATCATAGGGTTTTACGCATCTTTGCGGCCCGGACCTGGGTAAATCCCCTTTGTGTTGTCTGCTAGTCCCGCTCTTCTCACAATCCCCGCGCCCCGCAACCGTACAAGGGATTCCAGTGATCCCATAGGTGTCATTTCCCACCGACATCTTTGGCGCGCCACGTAGGGGGCGCAATTGTGAGAATATGGCCTAGCATCCGACCTAGATGTTCTTCATCGCCATGGCTCCTAAGAAAGAAGACGACCATGGTGATCGGTTCATCCGGGACCGGGTTGGTACCGGCGCGGACCGGTAGCAGGCCAGTCACGGAGAGAACCCGTGGCACGGCCCGCGAACATCTACATCACCCTGATGGTCCAAGCCTGGCTAGTGGTTTCGCTCGCACGCCAGGCGACGAGCCACCAGTCGCGGGCTCCGGAGGTGGAGTCGGGCCCCCGCAAGCGGCGCGGGGCCCTCTAGGGGCGCCGCCGTCCCGCCAGGCGGCGGCACGGCGGCCTCCAAGACGCCAACACCGACGCCCACAGCGCGCTCCTCTCAGGTTGTGCGTGATAAGCAGCATCACCCTACTGGTGACCCTGCGCACCGCCCTAGGAAGAGTCCCGTGCGCCCATCACATGAAGAAGAGGGCCAGCATGTGCGTCGAGGTGCTGATGGAGATGGAGAACGGCTGCGGAGCCGTGACGCAGCTCCTTCTAACGCGGTTAGAAGCCAAGGCGCATCGCGGTCCACCCAGCTCTCGCCGCCACCCACGCCAGTGGAAGCCCTAGCGTGCACACAGCTGCTCCTCGATTTTCCTCCCGCCGTGGAGAAGCTCGACGAGTGGAGGGCCACCATGCGGAGCCTCGTCGGCATTGCCAACAACGATGAGTTGCGGCCGGCGGGACCCGTCGGCCGTCGCTCCACCGGACCACCGCATGCCAGCGAAAACCGTGCTGGAGGCGATGCAGCCACGGTGCACTGCCCTCCTCTGCCCCGGCCACCCCGGGCGTCGGTTCGTCCCGACAACGCTCAAGACAATATCTCCATTGCGTCGTCTGACCCGCGAACCAACCACGATCAGCGTCAAGTCCTTCGGGAGCAGGCTCATGAGGACGCTCGAACTACGATCGAGCGCCGACGTGACACGCGCCACCAGTCGGACAGGCGGGCGGGGCCTGCTATGGACCGCCCAGCACCGAGAGGCTACGGTGGCCTACCTTACGAGGTGGGTTGTCCAGCCTTCACCCGTGAGCTGCGGCAGTTCCAGTGGCCCTCCCACCGTATGTTCAAGCTCGACGTTAGTGAGAAGTACAATGGCAAGACTTACCCGTCAGAGTTCCTCAGCATCTACACCATCGCGATGCAAGCTACTGGGGCCCGTGACGATAAGGTACTTGCCAACTACTTCCCGTCTGCACACAAGCCTAATGTTATGTCATGGTTGATGCACTTGCCGGTGGATTCCATCTCTTCTTGGGCGGATCTGTGCCATGAGTTTGTTGGCGCCTTTACCGGAGGTCACCAGGCTCATGGCCAGGTGAGTGATTTACACATCATCCCCCAGAAGGAAGGGGAGAACTTGCGCAAGTACATCCAAAGGTTCAGCCGAGTGCAGTACAACATCCCAGACGTTCATCCTGCCGCCGTGATCAGTGCGTTCCATCAGAATGTGCGCAATCATAAGATGCATGAAGAGCTGGCGATGAACAATGTCAGAGATGTGGCCGAACTTTATGTTCTGGCCGATCGGTGCACTCGTGCTGAAGAGGGAAGGAAGTACCCCGGCGAAGACACTGATGCGGAAACCGACTTCACGGATGACACCATCACCCCAGCGAAGAAGGCCCGATGCCATAACAGAAAGCGCAAGGGCAAGGTTGTGCTTGCCGTCGAGGGATCCGACAACACTGGCGCCACCAAGAAGACCAAGGCGAGCGACCCCGGCAAGGAGGTTTCCGGGTGTGACGCTTGCCGGGCCTTGGCGGCTACCGACAAGCCAGGAGGCTCCGACAAGAAGTACTGCAAGATCCACCGCACTAAGGGCCATGATCTCCAAAACTGCCGGCAGGTAGAGTTGCTCGTCGAGAAGCAGAAAGACGAGTATGAGCGGCGGGACAAGGAGAAAGGCCCAGATGGTGCCGAGGGGTCCGGCAAGAAACATGGCGGCCAAGGAGGCCGCCGCGGCAAGGATAATCAGCAAGAGAGGCCTGCCCAGGGCCGCGACAAGAAGCAGGAAGACGATGATCATGACAAGGACGATGAGTCCGGCGACCACGAGTTTCAGAAAGCCACAGAGGCCATGTGCGTCGATGGTGGGGCCTCGCTGCATATGTCCCACCGCCAACTCAAGCAGTGGGCGCGTGATATCACGGCGGTGGAGCCATCGTTCGATGCACGGAAGCCGCTGAAATGGTCCAGCATGACCATCGTCTTCGACAGCGAGGACCACCCTGACCGCACCATTGTGGTCGGGTGCTTGCCATTGTTGGTTTCACCAACAATCCGCAACCTCAAGGTGCCAAAGATGTTGGTTGACGGCGGAGCCGGCCAGAACTTGATCTCGCCTGTTGTGGTCAGAAGGCTGCAGATCCCCGACGGAGACTCGAGGAGACGGGCACGTTCCAAGGGGTTAACCTGGGGAGGAGCCAGCCAAAGGGAAAGGTCACACTGCCCGTACATTCGGAGGCGAGCTGAACCACATGACGGAAAGGATTGTCTTCGATGTAGCCGAGATCCCCTTGCCTTACAACGGGATCCTCGGCCGCCCGGCACTAGCCAAGTTCATGGCGGCTTCACACTACGCCTACAACATGCTGAAGATGCCCGGGCCGATGAACATCATCACCGTCCCTCCGACAAGAAAGATGCGCTGATCTATGCTGACCAACTCTACTGGGAAGCAGTTGCAGCAGCTGCCGCTAAGGCACCTGCTCCTGCCGATGGAGCCCTGGGGGAGAAGAAGACCGCCGAGACCCCTCACACCCACTCCGGCAAGCGCACCTCTTCGGGGTGTTGTGCTTCCGTTGAGAACGTGCCAGAGAGCTCCGCCGGCAAGAGCAAGAAGTCCAGAGCTACACCACCGGAGACCAAGAAGGTGCCCGTCAAGGAGGACGGCACGGGGGGAGCGTTCACCATAAGCTCCACCCTCGACGGCGAATAGGAAAGCGAGCTCGTCACCTTCTTGCGGGCGAATGTCGATGTGTTCACATGGCAAGCCTCCGACATCCCCGGCGTTCCCAGGGAGGTGATTGAGCACCACCTTGCTGTCTGTCCTCATGCGCGGCCCGTCAAGCAGAAGGTCAGGAAGCAAGCTCTGGAGAGGCAGGAGTTCATCACAGAGGAAATCAGAAAGCTAGAGGCGGCAGGCTTGGTGAGAGGAGTACTCCATCCGACGTGGTTGGCCAATCCGGTAGTGGTGCGCAAGGCAAATGGAAAGTGGAGGCTGTGTATTGACTACACAGACATCAATAAGGCTTGTCCAAAGGATCCCTTCCTGTTACCGCACATCGACCAGATTGTTGACTCCACGGTTGGGTGTGACCTGTTATCATTCCTTGACGCCTACTCGGGATACCACCAGATCTTCATGACAAAAGAAGACGAGGAAAAGACAGCATTCATAACCCCATGTGGTACGTATTGCTTTTTACGGATGCCTTTCGGGTTGAAGAGTGCTGGCTCAACCTTTGCAAGAGCAGTCCAAATTGGTTTTGAGCCCCAGCTACATAGAAATATGGAAGCTTATATGGAAGACATAGTGGTCAAAATCAAGGACAAAGCCACACTTGTGCAAGATCTGGAGGAAATATTTGGGAACCTACGCAAGATCAACCTCAAATTGAACCCTGAGAAGTGTGTCTTCAGTGTCCCATCCAGCAAACTTCTCGGGTTCTTTGTGTCCCAGCAAGGGATTGAAGCAAACCCAGATAAGATCAAGGCCATCGAGCAGATTGAGGCACCCAAACGGATCAAGGACGTGCGTCGGCTCACTGGTTGCGTTGCTGCCATGAGCCGGTTCATCTCCAAGTCCGCAGAGCATGCCCTTCCTTTATTCAAGATCTTGAAGAAGGCAGGGCCAGTGGAGTGGACCCCAGAGACCAAGGCAGCACTGCAAGATTTCAAGAGATACCTCTCCTCTACCCCAGTGTTGGTCGCGCCCAAACCAAAAGAAACGTTGCTGCTTTATCTAGCGGCAACAAATCAGGTGGTTAGCACCGCACTAGTGGCGCAGAGAGAGGTCGACGAGAAGGCAGCGGCAGCGGCAGAGCCAACAGATGGCAAGCCGAAACCCTCTCCGGCAGGGCTCGATCCTAGCGAGATTGAGTCCCCGGCAGGGGCTGACGCCAGCATGACAGGACCCACGCGATCGGGTGAAGAGGCGCATGAGAAGAAAATGGTGCAGCACCCAGTGTACTTTGTCAGCTCCCTCTTGCAGGGGCTAGGTCGAGGTACTCAGGTGTGCAAAATCTGCTCTTCGGCCTCCTTATGGCTTCGAGGAAGCTACGCCATTACTTCCAAGTGCGCGAAATCACGGTGGTCACCTGCCTCCCATTGCAACGGATACTACACAACCCAGATGCGACGGGGATGATCATAGAATGGGCCCTGGAGCTGTCAAGTTTCGGTTTGAAGTTTGAAAGTACCTCGATGATTCAGAGCAGAGTCTTGGCGGAGTTTGTTGCGGAATGGACCTCGACGCCCGACGAAGAGGTACAGGAGACCACTCTCCCCGGCAAGGAAACGAGCCGCAACTGGATCATGTACTTTGATGGTGCCTTCTTGCTGCAAGGCGCCGGTGTTGGTGTGCTACTTATCACACCCACCAGAGAGCACCTCAAGTATGCCATCCAGATGCACTTTTCCCGAGAGATGTCAACCAACAACACCGCCGAGTACGAGGGTTTGCTTGCCGGTCTCAGGATCGCGGGAGACCTCGGAGTTAAGAAGCTCATCGTCAGGGGCGACTCACAGCTCGTCGTCAGGCAGATCAACAAAGATTATCAAAACCCATTGATGGAAGCTTACGTAGATGATGTGAGGAAACTGGAGGAGCGCTTTGACGTTATACAAGCGGAGCATGTCCCTCGGGCGGAGAACGACATCGCCGACTACTTGTCAAAGCATGCTGCCCTCAAGCTACCTGTGGAACCAGGTACTTTTGTGCTTCAGTTAACCCAACCATCCGTTGAGCCGTCGAACGGGCAGAACAAGCGGAGGAAGCTAGGCCCCGGCAAGTACTTCCCCATCGAGCTCCCCGGAGCCGACGGTGAAGATGTTGCCGTGGATGTCGATCCTGCCGCAGGGCAACCGACTCCGGCAGGACCTCAGGTCATGGCCATGGAGGCGGCCGCTCCCGTGGCAGAAGAGATGCCTTTGGTCCCTGTCGCGAGCCACAAGCTCCGTCATGGGCGCAGCACACCGTCCAATTCCTTCAAAAAGGAGAGCTTCCTGAGGAGCAGGAAGAGGCAGAAAGAGTAGCCCGCCGGTCTGCTCTGTACCAATTTGTTGATAACGTATTGTACAGAAGAAGACCAAATGGGGTGAAATTAATGCGCATCTCCCGGGAGGAAGGACTAAAGATGTTGGCAGAGATACATGGAGGCATATGTGGCTCCCACATAGGGTCAAGGGCCCTTGCCGGCAAGGCTTTCCGGCAAGGTTTCTTCTGGCCCACCGCCCTCGAGGATGCGACAGCACTAGTAACCATCAACCAGCTCAAGCCCTGCAAACTATCCCTCTCTCCTGGCCCTTCTCTATCTGGGGGCTCGACATCTTGGGCCCCTTCCCCCGCGCAGTCGGGGGCTTTGAGTACTTGTACGTCGCAATCAACAAGTTCACAAAGTGGCCGGAAGTGGTAGCAGTGAGGAAGGTGACAGCGCAGTCAGCCATCAAGTTCTTCAAGGGACTAGTGTGCCGTTTTGGGGTGCCCAACAGGATCATCACCGACAACGGCACACAGTTCACGAGCCACGCCCTCATGCAATACATTGAGGATCTCGGCAGCAGGGTCTGTTTTGCTTCCGTGGCACACCCACGGAGCAACGGCCAAGCGGAGAGAGCAAATGCTGAAGTCCTGCGAGGCCTAACAATGAAGACTTTTGACAGGCTGCGCAAAAGCGGGAGGCGCTGTATTGATAAGTTGCCGGCGGTTCTTTGGTCGATCAGAACGACGCCAAATCGAGCCACCAGCCAGACACCCTTTGCCCTGGTTTACGGGGCAGAAGCAGTTCTCCCACGGAACTCATATACGGGTCACCTCGAGTGCTCGCTTATGATGAGCTTGAGCAAGAGCGGTTGCGGCAAGATGACGCAACGCTCCTTGAGGAAGATCGTCTCCGGGCGGCTGTGAGAGCAGCACGCTACCAGCAAGCCTTGCACCGCTACCATAGCCGCAAGGTTCGTGCCCGGAGCTTTGAGGAAGGTGACCTTGTTCTTCGGCACGTTCAGTCGGCCAAGAATTCCAACAAGTTGACGCCAAAGTGGGAAGGCCCTTATCGGGTAACACGAGTAACCAGGCCCGGTGCAGTCCGGCTGGAGACCGAAGATGCCATTCCAGTGAGCAACTCCTGGAACATCGAGCATCTTCGCAAGTTTTACCCATAAGGCGCGCCTGCCGGGCCTCCTGGCAAGCCACCCTTTTGTACAAGCCTTGCCGGCAAGGCATGTAACCCTTTGTACAAAGCCAGGCGCAGACCCTGAGCATAAATAAACAAAGCGCTGGCGCCCTAAGTTATAGCATGCATGCTAGGTTGAGTCTCTTCCTTGGTTAGGGTTGATAGTGCTTAGCGGCGGCTAACCCCTAGCTTAGAGGTCGAGTGTGCATCTCTCTGTTCTTCTCTGTCTTCCTTGGTTCACAGGACACACAAATATCCTTGCCAAGCTATTTTGGAGAAAAGGGGACGGACCAGCATCCGAGCCCCGGCAAGCCAAAGTTACCGGGGGCTACAAGAGCAAGGATCCATCCGCGGCAAGCCAAGGTTGCCGGGGGGCTGCAGATCCAGATAAGTCTTCTATCCTCTATCATGCGTTTCGTTATGGGCTGAGGTATGTGAAACCTTGTTTTATCCTTAGGCTACCGTGCTCCCTCCATTCTGGACCCTAGGACTCATCTCCTGGGACCGAGTTTGGTCATAGTCGCGACAGCAAGGAAATGAAACGAGGGGCCTAAGCCCACCGCATCCCTGCCTCCGCCAAGGGCATGAGAAAGGTCAAGCGAAGTGGGGGGACGGCAAGGCCTGTTGCCGGGCGAAAAAAACGTTTATCTTAAAGGTGACAAGGATTCACTCCTTGTCATGGGTTCTACCCACGAACGAAAAACCCGGCAAACATCCCTTTTTCATTAAAAAACATCCCACACATGTACAGTCCATACGAAATGAAAAACATGAACAAGGGGATTACAAGTTCTAAAGTTAACAAAGGCCCGAAGGCTTACAAGACTAAAAAGATATAAGGTGCTCGTAATCCCTTTCTTGTCCCTCTCCTCAGGAAATGGAACAAGAAAGCAAAAGGGCAAAAGGGGCGCCTAGGCGAGCTACGAGTGGCAGAAGACACCAAGAGAACATCTCGGTGGCCGTCCAAGGGCTGGATGGTGGTGGCGGCGCCGGAGGCAGAGCTTGAAGACGAGGCGGCAGGACGTCAATACGCGACGAAGGCGTTGGTGCCTGCGTACTCCGACTTGACGGCCTTGCCGCCCGCCCTCTTCCTCTTCCGCAGCCTCCCAACGTCAGCCTCCCAAGGAGACAACCCCGAGAAGTTCAAGGAGCCGGCGACACGGATGATGGGGTCGCCGGTGCCGCTCGGGGCGGCGCCCGACACCTAGTCGGACTCGTCATCCTGCCGCCCGCTGCCCTCGTCGTTGCTGCCGTTGTCTTCCTTGCCACTCTCGCTTGAGGAAGAATCTTCATCGTCGGAGGAGCTCTTCACACAGCACCTCACGCGAGTCCTGAAGTGCCCGAAGATCTTGACGGAGAGGAGGACACCCTCCATTAGTTTGAAATGGAAAGTGAGCCCATCCGTCAAGCTGTGGAGGCGAGCGAAGGTCTTCCACCCTCGGTGAAGATACATGACATGAGGGGCGGCGAACTCGACGTCGGCCCATGTGCCGCTGTTCCCACAACCCCTCATGTGCAGCCGCAACGCCTGCAGCGGATCCAGCTCCATCTCCCACGCAAATGGAGTTGGGAGGCGAAGGCGAAGGCGTGGTGGCTAGCGCAGCCTGACGAAGAATTCGCAGGGGTTGTCCCTGGCATGGCCCTCCATGGGGGGAAGGGCTGCTAGCGGGGCCGAGGCCAATTTGCCTCCCCGTCCTCCTCTCCCTCGAGCACCACGACGGCCTCGACCTCGCCCCCTCCCCCTTCCTCTAGCGGCCGGCTCCGCCACTATGAGCTCTTAGGGAGGAGCTATGCACTGTCTGGCCAAAACCCTCGCCACCACCGATGATGCGTCGCCACACCCCCTCGCCATGGCAGAAGAAGAAAGGAAGCAGGAATGGGGAGAGGCAGATGGTGAAGAGTTGAGAGGCACCATTCCTCCCGCTCCCCTCTTTATAACGGGGTGGGGGCAAGGCTCGGCCGCCCCCTCTCAGCCAATCCGGCTCGTTGAAGTGACAGCAAGCAGGGCCGTCGACCGCCCTCCCCGCTCCATTGAAGGCGCGTGGGAATCGACCCGCGTGCACATGACTTCCCACGTCCCGCGCTCCTGTCATTCGCTCTGCATTATGCATGCAACGAACATGGCGCAAGGGGCGGGCGCAGTAGGACGCGAGGAATGGCGGTTCCCAAGCAAGGGCAGTAAATGGGAGGCGGCCCTGCGGTCTCGAAGAGACATGCAAGCCACCTCTTTACTGTCCACCACCAGGTGACGCCAGCATGCTTCCGTCATGCGCGCGCGCACGACCCCCACGTCGCGCGTTCAACGCGGGTCGTGGGGAAGCACAGCGGACGGAACAATGGCCGCGGTAAAAATCCGCCCCAACTGCCTGCGCACCGTTTTGGGCCTGGCCCAACAATGCGTTGCGCTTATGTGTGGCCCAGGCCCAGGGGCTCCTGTCGGTGTACAAAGGAAGAGGCTGTCCTTTTGACCCATTTACTTGTGCACGGGCAGTCAGAGCCACCCGCCACGGCCACGCATAACAGGGCAGGAAAGGGAAGCCGGAGAGAAGACGAAGGCACGAGACAAACAAAGCAACGACAAGGACCAAGGCCACAAAGATCAGAGGGACGGAGCAGGTTTCCCCGGCAAGGACCCTTGCCGGGGGTAGCCTCAGCGGCCCCGGCAAGACCCTTGCCGGGGGAGCTCGCCCCCACCAGCCGAGCGAGCCACCTTTGAGCCCACCAACGCTAGACAAACACGTGAGGACAGGGCTCGGGAGGCACCTCCGTGGTGGCATGCAGATCATTGTGAAGACATAAAATGCTCAAGATCAAATGAGGATAGGAAGGAAACTATCCTCACCGAAGAAACCCATAAGACCCCCGGCAAGATCCTTACCGGGGACACCAGCGCGCCATGGCAAGACCCTTGCCGGGCCACCCGGCAAGACCCTTGCCAAGCGCACCGGCAAGGTCACTGCCAGGCCCGCGCCAGCCAAGTCTTTGCCGCCGTTCGCATGCAGCTGCCGACCCAACCAGCTGGGCAGGCACCTGCATGGCAACATGCCGCCCTTCGTGGAGGCTCCACCACCGCACCACCTCAGCTGCCTGCCTGCCTACATGGCACCGCATGCATCGCTGGCCAGGGCGTGTGTCGAAGCAAGGAGGAGCGGCGACGGACGGGACAGGCCTCGCCCCCGTCCCCAATAAAGCGAAGGGACACCTAAGCCTCGCATTAAACGCGCTTTGTCTTGTAATAACCAGCGATAAGCTTGCAACACTGTAGCACTTTCCACCTCCTGTGTGCCACTGTGGCAGCCCCTTTCGCCTATAAAAGGAGGCCCATGGCATACGGGGAAAGGATTCGGCTCTTTCGAACCCCACAACACCTAGAGCTAGTTCGAAAGCTCACGAACACTGAATACATCCACCAAAGCAGGATCATAGGGTTTTACGCATCTTCGCGGCCCGAACCTAGGTAAATCCCCTTTGTGTTGTCTGCTAATCCTGCTCTTCTCACGATCCCCGCACCCTGCAACCGTAGAAGGGATTCCAGTGATCCCATAGGTGTCGTTTCCCACCGACAATGAGAAATGAGTCCACCTTTTCTACGGTGGTGGCTAACCTATATTTATAGTGGCGTTGGTCCTCTTCCACCAAAACTTAGGTGGGAAGGGATCCACACCGACCAATTTGAAAGGGGACAAGAGGTACATCCTATCCTGACAAAAGGTGGTCTTCTCCTGCAAAACTTTTGGTCATGACACTGCGGTGGGCTCGGCGATGACATCCATCCTGCTGAGCTCGTGGTCTTGGTCTTGTAGCACCGGAATGGAAACCTTTGGTAGATTCCTCGGGAAACCACGCCCGTCCTTGTCTCCTTAGCACCAAAGAGGAAACTGGCTCCTCTGCGCCTTCTGGCGCCCGCCTGGCCTTGGTCGTCAGGCTCACGTCATCGCAGCCTCGTGAGGCTGGGTACATGCATAGAAATCTCCGATCCTCGGGAGGCCGCCTGGGGAGGCCGCTCCCTCTGGAGGTCTTGGCGTCATCCACCTCACGAAGCCAGGGCCCTCGCGAGGGTCTTGTCTTGGTTGTCTTGCAGATGGGCCATACCAAGCTGTCGAGGGGGCCACAACATGGGCAGCAGGCAGGCAAGTCTGGGTATCCTGGTTCCGAGGACGCCGACAGTGAACGTGTCAGTTGGCCATTGGCTGGACCTCGTGTCCAAAATGGTCATTTCCTATCTGGGAAGGTTGCGACTATAAATAGCCACCCCGCGCAAGCTTTGTCCGGTGGCTTCTCCGTTTGATTCCTGAGAAGATTGTTGAGCAACCCCCTATCTGAGCAATTTGAGTTTCAAATCCATGGAGAGAAAAACCCTAGAGCCAAACAATTAGATAGTGGTTCAGCATCACTAGAATCTATGTTTGGCTAGATGGTTAGGTGTCAATTTCTTTAGGGACCAAGAGTGATTATGGTTCTCGAAGAACTCTGTAAAGGTTCGGAGATCACCTTCAAGTATCTAGCATGAGTGATCGGCATCGGTTGACGAAATGATTCTCGAGGAGAATAGGGTGAAGAGAGTTTATCTTCCATGTTAAGTCACAGCCCCTCCAACCAGACGTAGTCCTTGTGCAGAAGGATGAACTAGTCGAACAAATACCTTGTCCCCATCGAGCATCTTCGGTTACCTCTGTTACTCATGTTTACTTCTGATGCATTCCATTCACATCATTTACTTCGATGCATGCTTTAGTTTCCCTGTGGTACTCTACTGTAGTTCTTTGTAGTCTGCTTTTCATTTATTCTGGCATTGGGTTCTGAGAGATTTATGTTTTCCAAAGAAAAAATAAAACTCCCATTCACCCCCCGCCTCTGGTAGACATACTTAGTTCCTAAAATTTGTATCAGAGCGAGGTACTCCTTGACTCTGCTCATTTTGTCTAACGACTTTGGAGTTTAAGTATGTCTTCAGTGAACTACAAGTCGCATCTCAAGATTCCCATGTTTGGTGGGACGGACTATCCCTTGTGGAAGGAGAATATGAAGATCCGTCTTTGAGCAATAGATGATGATATGTGGAACGTGGTGCATATCGGGTTCACTATTGTTATACCTGAAGCTCCTACCGAGGAAGAAAAGAAGCTCATTCAACTGGATGCTCAAGCAAAAGATGAAATTGGTGGCCATCTATCTCGAGCACAATTCCTTCGGTATCTCTAGTGTGAAACAGCAAAGGAGATGTGGGACGTCTTCGAGAAGATCAATGAAGGAGTTTCAACTCAGAAAGAAGCTCAAATTGATACTCTTCGAGCGAAGTTCAATCGCTTCAAGCGCATTGGAAATGAGATCTGTCAGCAAACTTTCGACCGCCTCAGTGACATAGCAAATAGTAGGATTGAAAGTGGGTCTATAGGGGGGGCTCCAGGTTGATGGAGACTTCAACACATGAAGGGTAACGGTTCAGCGAGTCCACGGAGGGCTCCACCCATGAAGGGTCCATGAAGAAGCAACCTTGTCTATCCCACCATGGCCATCGCCCACGAAGGACTTGCCTCACTTGGGTAGATCTTCACAAAGTAGGCGATCTCCCTGCCCTTACAAACTCCTTGGTTCAACTCCACAATATTGACGGAGGCTCCCAAGTGACACCTAACCAATCTAGGAGACACCACTCTCCAAAAGGTAATAGATGGTGTGTTGATGATGAACTCCTTGCTCTTGTGCTTCAAATGATAGTCTCCCCAACACTCAACTCTCTGTCATAGATTTGGCTATGGTGGAAATATGATTTGAGTGGAAAGCAACTTGGGGAGGGCTAGAGATCAAGATTATTCTGGTTGGATTGGAACGTCTTTGTCTCAACACATGAGTAGGTGGTTCTCCCTCAGAAAATGAGTCGTGGAAGTGTAGGCACGTTCTGATGGCTCTCTCTCAAATGGGGAAGGGGGTGGAGGGATATATATATCCTCCACACAAATCTAACAATTACACACTTTTTAGCCAACTCGGTCAGACTGAATAGAGAAACTCGGTGAGACCGATTTAGTTCAAAATGTGAACGTTAGGAATCTCGATGGGACCAACGGGATCAACTCGGTGGGACTGATGTGCTAGGGCTAGGGGAAAACCTCATCTCGGTGAGACCGATCGCATGAACTCGGTGAGACCGATTTCAGCAATAAGCAAATAGAGACTTGGTCAAGAAAACTCGAGGGGACAGATCGCTCATTTCGGTGAGATCGGAATGTTACGAAAAGGAACCAAAGACTTTGCAATGTGAACTCGGTGGGATCTATCGCTCATTTCGGTGAGACCGAAATGTTACGAAGGGAAACAGAGAGTTTGCAAAGCCATCTCGGTGGGACCGAGAGCCGTATCGGTGAGACCAAATTGATTAGAGTTTCTAGCTATGGCTATGTCAAGTGAACTCGGTGGCGCTGGATAGATCAAATCGATGGGGCCGAGTTTGAATTCAGGTCTTGGACAAATGTGGAAATGAGAAAGTGGTTGAGGGTTTTGGAGCAATATCACTAAGCACTTTGAGCAACTAGACCATTAAGCAACACCTCATACCCTTTTAATAGTATTGGCTTTCCTATGGACTCAATACGATCTTGGATCATTAAAATGGAAATTAGGAGTCTTGAGCCTTTGCCAATCTTTGTCCTTAGCATTTTGAGGGGTCCACATCTCTAGTCCATGCCATGCCAATCATTGAACTTTCTGAAACATTTAACTTGAATGGCTATTAGTTCAATGAGCTATATGTTGTTATGAATTACCGAAACCACCCGGGGATTAGTTGCACTTTCAGTCTCCCCCTTTTTTGGTAATTGATGCCAACATATAGATCAAAGCTTCAACAAATGATAATATCAATGAAATACATCGTCTCTTTGAGAAGTATGTGATAGGCAAGAGCTCCCGCTAAATTTGTGCATTATTTAAAATTTGCTTTTGAATGCAAATGCACAATTGATTAGGATCATGGGTTACTCTTTCATGTCACATACATCTTGTAGCGCTCAAAATGATAAGCTATAAGAAACATGCACTCATCACCAAGGGCAAACATGATTGATCATACACATATCATCAAGCAAGCAAACATTAAAGCATAGTATGATCAAACACATGATCATCAGAGTATCCCACACACAAGCACAAATATTGTAGCATGCAAATGATCAAAGCAAAAACGACCAAAGGAGCAAGAGAAGCAACAAAAAGACAAAACGCTCTCTCTATCGAAGCCTAATGATCTATACGCTTTCTCCCCCTTGGCAAGTTACCAAAAATATTTAAAATGCATAGTGCTAAGCGGAACTCTAGGCACAATCTCCAGGAGCTTCTGAAGGGTTATTCTGGCTGGTTGCTCCTGTGTGTGTAGATGGCGTTGAGAGGAGTCCATCTAAAAAAGCTTCAGCAGATGTTTCTGGAGCTGGAGGAGTTGAAACTGGAGGAATCACTGTGGCAGTTGCTGCAGGTGCTGACATTGTTGTCCTGGTATCACTGGCAACTGGCATAGCTGAAGACCTTGGTGCCTTAGGCACTTGCTAAAATGCATCTATGGTTCGTCCTTCTTCCCTTTCTTCAAGCTCTTTCTGGATCTTCTCCACAGTTGACTGGATCTCAGTGACCTTCACATCTAGATCATGAATCTTTGTCTCAATGATCCTTTCAAGACTTTCTTGATTCTGAGTCAGGGTGGCCAATCCCTTCATAATCCTCAAAGTAGCCTCAATCAGATAGCTGAGTTGATCCTGTTTGGTCTTGAGGATCACCCGTGCAACATCTGGAGCACCAGCTGGCTTTGCTGCTTTCTCTGCCTTTGCTTTCTCTCTCTTCTCCTGGGCTTCTGCACATGTTGGATGAGAGACGTGCATGACAACTTCATTGTCCTCAAAATCTGGCCTCAGGGGAAGATACTCTTTGTCAAGAGGATATGTCCCTTTCCCCATCTTGGAGTTGATGAGCATCTGAATGTGAGGGGCATATCCACAAGATCTCTTTTGATCAGCTGCAGCCCTCTTTATTGTTGCAACAATGAGACTCATGACCTTGAACTTCCGTGGCACATCAAACAAATGCAGCAAGTTGATAGAATGGCCAAATATCATCCTATGATTTCCTGACTTGGGCAACAAAGTGTGCCTCAAAATGGTGTTGATGGTGGTCAAGCTAGAGAGAAGATAGTAGAATGGATCCAAATTTATGAGTCTCCAAATCCTTATTAGGAATTTCCTGGTACATATGTGCCACGGAATTGTGGTCCTTCCTAGGCTTTGCATACACATCAATGTCATTCTGTTGACACCAGATTTTGGCACGGTCAAGAACTTATTTAAGATGGCCTCAAATGGAGAAGTGATCTACATGAAAGAGTTTCGTATTGTTGACATGAACATCTTTTAAGTTTGGGTTATCGCCGTCCGATTTCATCTCGAAGGCCGAAACTATGCTCAAATTAATAAGATCTTATATTTAGAGTACAGTTTGGCCGATTAAGCCCCAAGACAACGTCAAATGGAAAAATGATCTACACAGATTGTCTTCGTCTCGTCGAAATGATTGATATTCATATAAAAATCGTCCAGATCCGAGTTCGTATGCAAAAGTTAGAGCAATCAGAGTGCAGCCCTGTCATGAGGCGAGATGTGGCGCGCCCCACCAGACGCATGTCTGATGGGTAGCGCGAGGGAATAGCCAGTTTTGCGCGACCGGTTAAACCCTCAAGATGACTTATGATCAAAAAAGTTCAACATAAAAGTTGTTCGTATCGTCGGAGCGGTCAAGATTTCTTTTGGGCTCGTTTCCATCCAAGGTTGTTTACCACATCAAAAATTATCCGCAAGGTGCAGCCAGTTTAAACCGGACAATTTTGGAAAGTTCGGACAAACCCAATCCAGATTTGACTAGGGTTTTGGACGTGAATCCAAGCCTTTTCTTTGCACGAAAAGTCCAGCCGCCTCTTATATACCTAAGGGGTGACGGCCGATTGAACAACACACAATTGAACAACACATCTACTACTTTTTCATGTTCATCTATCCCCTGCCCTTGTATTTTTTTCTCGTTCTTCAGCAATGGAGGGTTGCGAATCCACGAGGCTCTAGGGGCGGTCAGGTCGATCTAGGGCAGCCCATAGCCTCCGCATGCCTAGACGGGGTCCCTCCCGGGCGTGTGGGGTTTCGGGTCTACAAACGCATCCACCGGCTGTCCTGCGTATCGCGCTGCCGGTCGGGTCTCCTTCGACGCAAGCTGCAGTGTATCACCCCCGGCGTCGAGGGTACATGGTGACATGTTCGTGTGCGAACACACTTTTTTGGCGACTCCACTGGGGATGAAGCTTTGAACGGTCTCCAGCCCGTTCTTTCTGCGAAGAGATCGTCATCTAGGGTTTGTAATCTACAAAGGTAATATGAATACCCAATTCACTTATGTAGATGCAAATAATGCATATGTTGTTGGTAGATCGTTTAATGAGCATAATGTGTCGGCTAGCCCTAGTTTTATCAATCATGCATCTAGTTATGCGCAACAGCCGATTTAGAATAATCTTCATGCTTCAACTTCATATAATTTTAGCAACATGCCACATATGTATGCCAACTCCCATGCATCGGCAACCCCACAAATCTATATGCCAATGAACAACATGATGAGTTCGGTTAATCAAGTTGAGACACCCCATGTAGGAACTTCCAATAGTATGCAGCAAAGTGTTTCAACTTTTTATTCATCGGCAAGTAATTTGAAATATGTTAATCCAAACATGCCGGTGGATAGGGGAATTGGCCATGCTACTGCAAGTTATTCGGCCAATTACCCTCAAACATCATATGCTACACCTCATGCTACTAATTTTTCGGCACCATACACAACTGTTGATGTCCATAATTCGGCTCCGCACCTTCATGGTCATGGCCGAATAAGTGAAACTTCTGCAGGAGCACAAATGCCTTCACCTACTACCGTGGCATATCATGTCCCCCCTACACAATTACGAAATTTCGGTGGCATCTCATTGCCGAAAGAGTTTAAAAGCATCGGGGGGCAACCACATCCATACTGGGTAATTGAGAACAAGCTTACATTTTCTTGGGACTTATGCAACTCCATTCGACAGGAACTAATAGAAGGCGGGAAGCCTCATGATTTTGCTGTTGTAAAAGCTAGAGTTGTGCAAATGATGCATTCACACAGTGTTGTACCATCCAGTGTACCCCCTAAACAATTGCAAAGTTTCGGCACCTCATTGCCGGAAGAGTCTCAAAGTATTGGGGGGGGGCAATCTCATGAGGAGTGGATGGAAATTGAGATGAAAAAGTTTAAAGCTCGCCAAGCTGAGATGTGGGCTAAAATTAGACAAGAGCAAAAGGCCTTGGAAATTCAAAAAGATAAAAGTATTGATTCAGGTAAGAAAGAAAATTCGGTTATTGAAAAAGCCGAATCAAATATGATATCTGCGGAATCTATCGAAGAAAAATAGGATGCTAAGGCGTTGGGGAGCCAACTAAAAGCGAAACAAAGTATCATTCAAATTACACCATTGTCATGCTCTCCCAACATATTCAAAGAGATATATCTAGCAAGTGATTTACCTATTACCAGATTTAGTCGCAACTTTATTATTAATACATCTATTAAAAAGATCTTATAAGTAATTTCGAAAGACCAATGATGAAGGAAAATTTACTTGTTAGCAATAAAATTGTTACAAAGCATATCGGTCAATATATTGTACCATTTAAAGAGATCGATAGTGACTTATTACTGCAACCAAAGCTTTTCCCCTTGCTTTATTTAAAGTTCATATCTAATTGGGTATCTTTGCTTGCTTCATACTTGGCTTACGCATGGGCTCAATTGAGACATGTATGTTCTAACTACTTTGATTTCAGATATTTAAAGCCAATGTTATACTCTGTTGAGAAAACCGATGATAGTATAATTTCCTTTTCAAAGTCATCGGAGATAGAGTGCAAAACACAATGCATAGCCGAATGGGGTAATGCAAAATCTGAACTATTCATTTGCTTAACTCCAAAGTCGTTCTCACAGCAAGATCGGCTAGAGAATAAAACGTTTTCCTTCAATTCAAGCATGTGTGATCAAATATTTGATTTGTTGCTAAAAATAATTACATCAGAGTTCTCGATCACCATGTGAAGCCATCAATCCAAGGACGAATGTATTGCAAGTTGCATGATTCGTCCAAGCATAATTTTGAGGATTGCAATATGTTTCGTCAAATAGTTAAATCGGCCATTGATAAAGGACGATTAAAATTTGTTGAAACACCAAGGGATGACCAGTCTATTCTGATTGGTCCTAATGGAAAAAAGTTTTTGAATCGGCTGCTTCAAGACGCTTCCTTTAAAGATGAGAAGGTAAAAACTGCAGATGATGGGATCAAGTTTTCAAATAAAGAAGTTGTTCAAGAGCACAATGAAAATATTCTTGAAGGCATGAGTTCTATCGAAGATACAAAGAAGACGCCAAGGACTGGGGGCAACAAAGCAATCCAAAGATCGATGCAAGCAAAGCCAAAGGAGATACAAGCAGCAATAAGCACAAGCACAAGAAATCCAAGGTCACTTTTGCACAATTATTAGATATATATCAAAAGAAAAGTGAAGAGAATGGTGCTTATCGGCCGAGTAATGCAAAAGCATTAAGATCACTCCCTAGGCGCGAATCCAAGGATCAGTATTGGCAAGAAGAGAATTTTAATGCAACGTGTTCATATCCTTACTTTGGATCGCCAATGCCAATGTCTTGGATGCCTCCCTATGCTCATGTAGATCGATATTCATCATGGGACAGGTATGATACAGCGGCACATTCTCAATCATATTTTAGACCACCTCACCATTATTATGCAGCTCCAAGAAGATCAACGTTCAGTGAGCAGTCATATGTTCAAGACCGTTTCAATAAGAAAGAATCGGTCCGGAGCTCAAGAAACAAGAAAGAGGTGATCAAACAAGTATATCGAGTTAAAAAAGATGGTCGCAAGAGTTCCAATTCAGATTTGATCTTAAAGGATAAAGAGCCAATTAAAGTGTTAACATTGGCCACTAAAGGCAATGAGATGAAGCAATCAATTGTCGAGAATCAAAGTGCCAAATCTGAAGAAAAGAAGTTGAAAGTGCACAAGGTAAAACAAGAATTGTCATTAGTTCAAACAAAACCACAGCCAGGGCGGTTACTCGGCTTATCGTATTGGCAAAAGAAAAAATTACAAAAACTTAGTGCACAAGAGCTGAGAAAGAAGAACATGGCATGGGTTCCCAAGAGGATCAATCAAAACAAAAATGATGTGCATGCTTCTATTGCAACAAGTACAATAAAAGTGAAGAAAGAGGAGGATGGAAGCAACAAACAATTAAGCCAAAGATGTGCATCACAACATCAAAATCTTCGGTTAGAACATCATCCATTTTCTTCAACCATGCCATTGATGCCTTTGACATGGAATTCATACCTAGGTATGATCAATTACCCTCCATGGATTCATTTTGATCCATGGATGCAACATAATTTTCTATATCATGAGAGGGTATTACCAAATCACTATACATTTGGTTAGTTACATTTTTGTTGCTAATACAAAGCGGCCGAAATATTTTATTGCTATTTGTTTATTTCAGCTATACATACTTTGGTGGGTGAATTCTACATGGACCTCATAGTAATGGCCGATATAAACTTATCGTCCTAAGAATATGCAAAATGGTCGATGGAGTGTTGACATCGTCCTTAGAGCAAGTATGTGCAAGTTATTTTTCGACACACAAGCTTTGTTGAAAAACAGGGGGGCATGTGTTGACACCAGATTTTGGCACGGTCAAGAACTTATTTAAGATAGCCTCAAATGGAGAAGTGATCTACATGAAGGGGAAGTATCTAGTGAAAACGCTTATTCGATGAAAATCTGAAAACTTTTGACCCGATCCATTGGATCTTTAACTCATGGCACAGATGAGAGGTGGGTTTGCTAACCAGCCACTTATGGCTATTTTTCATATAACCCCCTGTCTTACTCACAGGATAGGAAACCCTTCCCACAATTTCGCCTTATCCATTATCGCCTCCCCAATAGCGAGGACCACGCTGCTGCTGCAGTCCCTCACCGTGACGGCCGGCGACAGGGCCTCCCCTACCGCGATGACCTAAGGCGGAGATGAGCCGTTCCCCACCGCGACGACAGACGATGGAGCCGTCCCCCATAGAGATGACCTACGGCGCAACCGTCCCCAATGGCGCTGCCGCCGGGTGGATGCTACGGAGGTATCCGGCGTCCGGCGATAGCCGGCGAGCCTACCAACGGCGCCGATGTAGGCATCCGCCTTGCTGAAGGATTTCCACGAGCGGAAGAATGGGTTGTTGCTCCTTGGAAGCTTGATTCTACCGCGACCCCTTCCAACAAAATTTAGCAGATTTGTTGTGCGAGATTGTCATGTAGAGACAAAAATTTTGAATGCAATGTTGATCTTCTTAGGTGCTCCAATGATGTAATCTAAGAATTTGTGCAAGACAAGATTTTCATAATACAAGCAAGTGTATGTTGTATGAAAGTTTACACATAATTCAGTGCAAAGGTGTATGTTGGATGAAAGTTTAGACATATTTCAGAGCAAGTGTATTACTGAATATTGTAGTTCATCAAAATGGCCATGGTGGAGTTTTGTTTCGCAGTGCAAGAATCTTGTTTCTCACGGCATGTTGTTCGCTCGAGTTTACTCCATTGACTGAATATTTTATCTCTGAATATTTTTTACTACCTACAATAAGACGGGATAATAAGCCACAAGAGGTTAACTGGTTAATTCCGATTCCTGTTGGTTGTAGCAGATGGCTTAGTGAACTATGTATTTAGCAAGACTGAGGATGTTAACCACCAGTACATACATGGCTTGTCACTTCTAGCTGTCTGAATGTTATCTCATGAATTTCAGTTTTCTCTGAATACCACCCGTACATATTTGGCATCAGTGGAAGTACAAATATACAGAGATAACATCAGCACACGAAATTCAGTACACAAGTACTCTGAATCCTTTTGTGTTATCCATGTCACTGAAATGACAGAAAAGATCCTTCTTGTACATCAACATTCATTCAAATATTTCTTTGTAGATCCACACTGATTCACATGCAGCAAAAGAACTAGTACGATTTATCTATACATCTACATTCATTCAGTTACAGCAAAACATCAGCAATTTAGCAGTTTTGAAGGGCAAGCAAGCTGCCAGGTCGCTGTCTAATGGATGCAGCACTGCGGCCGCTCGGTCTCCCTCGTGTGGAGGCAGTGCCGGGTTGCAGTTGAATGGATGAAGCGCCGCGGTAGCTTGGTCTCCCTCGCGTGTGGGTGCAGCGCGGGTCGCGGAGGTTACCTCCAGGCGAGGGCACCACCATGGTCGTGGGTCGCCGTTGTGTGGGGCGAGCGCCGCGCCACCAGCATGTGTGGTCACTGCTGAGATGCGGTCGTGTCGGGGCGCTGTCACGGCCTTCGAGTCGCCGTCACTAGCGGCGCCGCAGTCAATCGCCGACTTGCTGTTGAATCGCTGCGGCTGGAGAAAAGTAGGATTATTGTTTATAGGGGGCTGTCGGGAAAACTGTGGTTAAGTGGCTGGTAGGATTCCCACCTCTGATCTGTAGCATACATTTGTAATCGGATGGCCCACGATGATAGTTTTCAAGTTTTCGCTGAATGGATGTTTTCACTAGATACTTCGCCTTACATGAAAGAGTTTCGTCTTTTTGATGTGAACATCATTGAAGTTTGGGTCATCGCCGTCCGATTTCATCTCGAAGGCCGAAATTATCCTCAAAGTACTAAGACCTTATATTCAAAGTACAGTTTGGCTGATTAAGCCCCCAAGATGACGTCAAATGGAAAAATGATCTACACAGATTGTCTTCGTCTCATCAAAACGATTGATTTTAATATAAAACTCGTTCAGATCAGAGTTCGTATGCAAAAGTTAGAGCAATCGGAGTGCAGACTTGTCACAAGGCGAGATGTGGCGCGCCCCACCAGACGCATGTCTGATGGGTAGCGCCAGAGAATAGCCTGTTTTGCGCGACCGATTTGACCCTCAAGATGACTTCTGATCGGAAAATGTTCAACATGAAAGTTGTTCGTATCGTCGAAACGGTCAAGATTGCTTTGGGGCTCGTTTCCATCCGAGGTCGTTTACCACATAAATTACCCGCAAGGTGCAGCCAGTTTAAACCGAACAGTTTTGGAAAGTTTGGACAAACCCAATCCGGATTTGACTAGGGTTTTGGATGTGAATCCAAGCCTTTTCCTTGCACGGGAAGTCCAGCCACCTCTTATATACCTAAGGGGTGACGGCCGATTGAACAACACACAATCGAACAAATCATCTACCACTTTTTATCTTTTATCTTTTCTCCTTAACCCTAGTTCTTCTTCTTCCTCGTTCTTCGTCTGTTCTTCTTGTTGCAGGGCGGTGAACCTCGAGACCCTAGGGGCGGTCAGGTCGACCTAGGGCTGCCCATAGCCGCCGTGTACCGCGCTTCCGGACGGGTCTCCTTCGACGTGAGCTGCGGTGCATCACCCCCGGCGTCGAGGGTACACAGTGACGTGTTCATGTGCAACACATTCTCTTGTTCAGCAGGGGCATTGATCAACTTGGCCCATTCAGCAATTGTAGACTGATATCTTGTGCCTTCAGTCATCCAGACTATCTTGCCATCCGGTTAGAAGTGTGCACTGGAGTAGAATTGCATAATCATCTCATCATTCCACTTTGTCAGCTTATGCCCAACAAATTTGTCCACTTCATTCATCCTGAAGCTCTCATGCACTCCAGGGAAATAATCAGCATTCTGATCAATATATTCCTAGTAAACCCACTTCATATCATAGACTATAGGCTTCTTCTCCAACAAGACTATTTCATAAAAGTCCTGATGTTCCTTGGTGTGGAATCAGTAGTCAACAACAGTCCTTCTCCTCACAGCATAGGGATCAGACTGTCTCCATAGTCTCAGACCTGCATCCTTTCTGTCCTTCATGTTCCCTACAATGGGATGCTTATCATTATGATCAGGTATGTTTGGCTTTAATTTTCTGAGCACTTGATGTTCTTCTTCTTCTTGAACTTCTGGCACCGGGGCCTTGTTCTTCTCAACAGCAGAGATATTCCTGGCGCCTCTCTTTGGTGCAGATGGCTTTAAAGCTTGAGCAGCAGCATGCTTGGGGGCTGTCTTGGGCTTAGATGGAGCAGCCCCAGACTTGATAGCATCCCCATAAGCTTCTGGGTCTTTGGAGGAGGTGCAACAGGCTCTTCCTCCTCCTCTTCTTCAGAATCCCTGACCATAGAAGGCTTGCCAATGACTCTGGTCATAGTCTTCTTGACTCTTTCTTTCCTTTTCTTTCCTCCAGCAGCCTCTTCTTCTCTTGGTTCAAGAGTGAACTCCATAGTTTCCTGAGTGGAGGCTCTAGCTTTGGACATGGGAATTCTCTTGGCAGGAGCTTTCTTCCTCATGCCAGGCTTGGGGGAGGTAGCGGTACCAAATTCCTTCTTAACAACTTTCTTCTTTGAGGTTACTTCCTCAACTTCAAAATCCTCATCCTCTGAGTCTGGGGTTTTCTTCTTCCTTTGCCTTACAGTGGCCTTAGGCAGATTGGTTGGAGTGCTTTTGCTACCTTCATCATAGCTGCTGTTGGAGGGACTAGTGCCCTTACTAAGATTTGCCTGCTCCTCTAACTTGTTCTGACTATTACTGTTGTCTGACATCTCTGAAACTGTCCCTAAGAATATATAGGTATAGGTAGAGTAGATGAGCATCACAAAGCACAACTATTTTGGCAAAAAGTTAACACAAATACTTAACTTTAGTTTTCTGCAGAAAGCATTTTGGAGCTACCGGTTTGCCCAACTCGGTGACACCGAAGCACCTGCAGAGTCTAAACATGCGATTTTGGTCAGACCGAATGCAATTCGGTGACTCCGAGATGCTAGGTGATGTAGGGCGAAACCCTATGTGGATGATCTTTCACGTTTGGAGTGGATCCTACGGGGAATCACGAAGAACACGGGGAAGCACAAAGGGGAAACACGGGGAAAACGAGAGAGAATCACTAAACCGACATAGAATCAATCACACGAGTGCTAGATCACCGAACACAATGAGATACACGAGATCCAAAGTCAACAAAGGTAAGGATACAAAGGAACCGTTCTTCTCCGTACGGAGGTCTTGATGATCTTCCCTAGAAAGGGGTCTTGAATCCTCTTGGGGGTTCTTCTCCGAAGAGGTCATGAACTCCGAGGAGAAGTATCCAAGTGGATGAGCAAGGCTCTCACACAAATATGAGCTATAACCAATGCTAACCCTAGAAAGGATGAGGGGACGGTCTATTTATAGTCTAGGTCCTCAAAGGGGGAAGTTGGGGGCGAAACGAGTACATGGGCCTCGGCCCGGAACACTGCACGCAGGCAGGGCGGTAGTACCGGTCCTATGGGCGGTAGTACCGCTTGAGGTGCTTCAGCGGTAGTACCACTTGGAGGGGCGGTAGTACCGCTCTGGCGCCGGTCGATTCCTGAAGTTTGTCGGGTTCGGCGGAAGTAGGACGGATGTCGGGCGGTAGTGCCGCTTGGCTCGGCTCAGCGGTAGTACCGCTTGGCTTGAGCGGTAGTACCGCCCACTCTGGACTCTGCAGCTCCTCCTCTTGCTCTTGATGTCCATCTTGGGCTGTAGCTTCTTCTAGGTTGGTTCCTTGGTACCTAAGCACGCACAACATTCCGGATTGAGGTAGTAGCCATGTCTCGAGAGGGTCATATGATATTTTACTAAGGAGAGAAGTCACCTCGGTCTCGAGAGCTCGAGCTCGTGCTCTAGTCATGGGTCCTCTTGGTGCTTGGTGAGGCGACGGAAGGTCCATGGGGATGACCGAAGGATGCTCCGCATCACTAGGGTTTCACATAGTTAGTGGTTTCGGTCACACCGATTCGTACACTTCGGTCAGACCGGGTAGTATGTGCAATGCCCTGAGCCAAATCGGTGAGACTGAGACTTTTAGATCGGTCGGTCCAAGATGAATTCGGCGGAAACCTAACCCTAAGTTTTTGCATCAAATCTAATCTAGACGAAGTTTTCGGTGGATAGATTAATTTCAATAGTGGCAAGAAACTTGGCACTGATCTTTTTGCAAGAATCGGAGTTAAAGAGAGCACAAAGAGATCGACTCCGTACCCTAACTTGGCGACGAACTCGCTACGGCGACAACAGCAGTGGAGATTCCCGTTGACGGCGGTGGAGACCAGTAGCAGGAGGTTGCTGGTGACGAGGAGACGATCCGGAGACCTGGAGGGGCGGCAGAGCTGGGTAGGCGCGGTGGAGAGTTTGAAGAAATTTCGAAAGTCAACCCGCGGAGTATATATACCCAGTCACTGTCTGTGTGACCGAGTGGAATGACTCGGTGGCACCGAGATGCAAACTATGAGCAGTTACTGCAACTCGGTGTGACCGAACTGTTCTAATCAGTTGCACCAAGGTGAAAACCTAGATCAACCTAATGATTTCGGTGAGACCGAGCATGGTGAATCGGTCTGACCAAGATGCATTAAGAGGTTTTGGAAGTTTAAGTCCTTGATGGATCGGTGGCCCCGAGTGCTCCTCACCCGGAGGGTCTGAATTCAACTTGTTCAAACTTTGTGATGTAGCAAGAATAGAGTTTGAGACGAGAAAAGAATAGATAGCTAGAGGGAGTACTTAGGCATTCTTGTCCATCCACTTGGCAAAAAGAAAAACCAAACAATCAAAGCAACAAATGGATGTCCTCGAATGGAGAAAATTATGCAACCAACATGCTCACACAATAAGATAGCAAATGAAATATGTGGCAAAGCATGCACAAACACTCTAGCATCTATCAGGCAATTGGCGATGACTAGGTCATCTATATATGAGTATATTGACTTAGAGTCAAATGAGAACATTTGATCATAGGTCATACTCATCGTTTAAGCACAAGTGGGGTTACCACTTTTACATAAAGCATTGTTGTGTTCACACCATTATACTTTCTTTAGCTCAATTCTTAGAGTAAAGCCCCCCCTAGATGTGATATCCCCTTTTAGAGGGACAAACTAACCTTGGGTTTTGTTGATGATGACTTCATGTAGATGTTGAAGATGTGGATGCTCAATGTTGATGTAGATAATTTGGAGCAATCCATTGAAGTGAGTTGCACTTTCAATACCTACATGGGTTAGTCCCACAAAGAACAAATAAGGATATCCATAGACATAGAGTGAAGTACACATAGGATGATGTCCATGAAAGCAGTTGGTTACCTTGTCCCTTGACTTACTAACAAGAGGGTTTGTGACTCCTTGAACTAGTGCAAGATGTGGAAGTTGATTGCACTTGTCCTTGCCAATATGAATATGAGTGAAGTATGTTGGCGGAGTCACCCTCAAGAACTCTCTAGTTCTTCTTCTCTGGGATCCACATCAACTTGATGGGAATCCTTAGATTTGTAGTAGTACTTGATGAAGTAGAACTTGATGTAGTCTTGGGAACCCACTTGACCAAGGCCTTTGGAGCTTCTTCAAATGCATCAATCTCCTCTTGAAGCTGGTCCTTGCCTTTTAGCTTTTGGTCTTGTGGTGGAAGATCATCTTGAGCTTGTGTTCCCTTGAGGAAGTAGGGTTATACTTCTCTTATTGAGGAACAAACTTCGTCTTGGGGTATTGATCTTCTTCCCACTCAACTCCATTGGCATTGAACTTTCGTTCAAAAGCAACACCTTGATTCTTCTGGTGCCTTCATTGCTTGCGTACAATTTCCTCAAATTGCTTACTTCCGACAAAGCTCTTGTAAACACCTTTCTCTATAATTCCCTTCAATAAGTTGCTTTCTTGCTCAAGTGTAACTTGGCAAAGAGAATCATTAGTGGAATCAAGAGAACTACTAGAAGCAACAATATTGGATTTAGCATGATTATTGTTACTACTAGAAGAAGAATCTTTCTTACTCTTGTTGCTAGATTTTACTTGTGGCATGTAAGTAGACAAGAGTAAACGCTTGGCAATGTAAGAAGAACTTTTCTTCCGAGGATCATCATTGATTTCTTTTAAGAACCCATGCTCTTGCTCTAAATTGAACTTTTCAAAGCGTAGCTTCTCATTAGTTTTTAAAAGTTCTCGTTGATCCTTTAAAGTAGTTTCATGATTTAACTTAAGAGTGTTTAGTTCTTTAGTTAGACACTCAATCTCCTTCTTATCATTGTCATTCGTTTCATCTTGATTAGCATGATTAATAGCAATTTCATCATAGTTTTCACCACTAGCATTGTCAACAAGCAAATCATCATCACCTAGCAAATCATCTTCATCACTATTGAAATCAATATACTTGGGGTGTGATACCTTAGGGCCTTTAGCCATGAAGCATCTCCAATTCCTTCATTTGGTGAGTCAAATATGTCGTAGGAGTTGGTTGACACAAGTGCAAGACCGGCACCACCTTCATCTTGAGTACATTCGGAGTCGGAGTGATAACTTCTCTCGGAGTGATTGTCGGAGTCGGAACCGGATACCCATTCACGAACATGAGCTTGATGTCTTCGTTTTGTGTAGCTCCTTGATGACTTGTCCTTCCTTTCCGAATCCTTGCTTCTGCGAGAGGGTCTTCGTTCATAACGATCATCTCTAGTCCTTCTCTCTCTTGGAGGTGATTCATCTCTTCTACTTCTCCTTTTAGGTGAGTCCTCTTTTATTTTGTAGGGAGCCGTACACTCATTGGAGTAGTATCTGGGTCTTCCACAATTGTAGCAATTTCGATCACGACTAGAAGATCTTTTTGTCACGGTAGGACCTTGACTTGGAGCTTCTCTATTTGCTTCTACTCTTGTAGAATTTGTTGAAGTTCTTCACCATTAAGCTCAATTCTTCACTGAAGAATTGTTTTTACTTGATGTGGCAAGATCATCACATGAAGCTTTATAAGCACCACTAGACTTGTTGTGAAGCTCTTCTTTATCTTTGAGTGACATCTCATAAGCAACAATTCTTCCAATGACTTTCGTTGGCTTGAGATCTTTGAGTATCATTTGGATCAAAGTGCACACGGTATCATATTTTTCATCCAAGGCTCTTAGGATCTTCTCGATGATGAATCTGTCGGTTATCTCGTCACTTCCTAAGCCGGCAATCTCATTTGTGATGAGAGCAAGCCTAGAGTACATTTTAGCGACTCCTTCACCATCCTTCATTTTGAGCTTGTCAAGTTGACTTTGAAGCACATCCAATTTGGATTCCTTGACGGACTTGGTACCTTTGTGCATATATCAACCAAAGTATCCCAAATTTTCTTCGCATTCTCAAGACGGCTGATTTTGTTGAATTCGTCGGGGCACAATCCATTGAAGATTATATCGCAAGCTTGTGCATTGTATTGCAACATCTTCAATTCTTCCACAGTTGCTTCACGATTTGGTTCTCTTCCATCGAAGAATTCACCTTGTAAACCAACACACACAATAGCCCAAATGACGGGATTATGTCCAAGAATATGCATTTTCATCTCATGCTTCCAACTAGCAAAATTAGTACCATCAAAGTAAGGACCTCTACGGTGGTAATTTCCCTCGCTAGATGCCATACTCTCCTAGGTTGTGAAACCAAGGCTATGATCACCAAAAGCTATGGAAATCAAGGCAAATGAAGACCAAAGCTCTAATACCACTTGTAGAATCGAAAGTAGGTCTAGAGGTGGGGTGATTAAACTACTTGACCAAATAAAAATCTAGCATTTTCTCAATTTTAAGTCTTGGCAGATTTTGCAACTTAGCACAAGTCAAGCAATCAACCTACACATGCAATTCTAAGAGTGTAGCAGCGGAAAGTAAAATATTGCATATGAAGATAAAAGGGGAGGGTTTGGAGAAGGCAAACACAATGTAGACACGGAGATTTTTGGCGTGGTTTCGATAGGTGGTGCTATCATACATCCACGTTGATGGAGACTTCAATCCACGAAGGGTAACGGTTGCGCGAGTCCACTGAAGGCTCCACCCAGGAAGGGTCCACGAAGAAGCAACTTTGTATATCCCCACCATGGCCATCGCCTATGAAGGACTTGCCTCACTTGGATAGATCTTCACGAAGTAGGCGATCTCCTTGCCCTTACAAACTCCTTGGTTCAACTCCACAATATTGACGGAGGCTCCCAAGTGACACCTAACCAATCTAGGAGACACCACTCTCCAAAAGGTAATAGATGGTGTGTTGATGATGAACTCCTTGCTCTTGTGCTTCAAATGATAGTCTTCCCAACACTCAACTCTCTCACACAGATTTGGCTATGGTGAGTGGAAAGCAACTTGGGGAAGGCTAGAGATCAAGATTCTTGTGGTTGGATTGGAATGTCTTGGTCTCAACACATGAGTAGGTGGTTCTCTCTCAGAAAACGAGTAGTGGAAGTGTAGGCATGTTATGATGGCCCTCTCTCAAACGGAGAAGGGGTGGAGGGGTATATATAGCCTCCACACAAAATCTAACTGTTACACACTTTTTACCCAACTCGGTCAGACCGAATAGAGAAACTCGATGAGACCAATTTAGTTTAAAATGTGAACGTTAGGAATCTCGGTGGGACCGATGGGATCAACTCGGTAGGACCAATGTGCTAGGTCTAGGGCAAAACCTCATCTCGGTGAGACCGATCGCATGAACTCGTGAGACCGATTTCAGCAATAAGCAAACAGAGACATGGTCAAGCAAACTCGATGGGACCGATCGCTCACTTCGCTGAGACCGAAATGTTACAAAAAGGAAACAGAGAGTTTGCAATGCGAACTCGGTGGGACCGATCGCTCATTTCGATGAGACCGAAATGTTATGAAGGGAAACAGAGAGTTTGCAAAGCCATCTCAATGGGATCGAGAGCCGTATCAGTGAGACCGAATCGATTAGGGTTTCTGGCTATGGCTATGTAAGTGAACTCGGTGGCGCCGGATAGATCAAATCGGTGGGGCCGAGTTTGACTTCAGGTTTTGGAGAAATGTGGAAATGAGAAAGTGATTGAGGATTTTGAAGCAATATCACTAAGCACTTTGAGCAAGTAGACCATTAAGCAACACCTCATCCCTTTTAATTGTATTGGCTTTCCTATGGACTCAATATGATCTTGGATCACTAAAATGAAAATGAAGAGTCTTGAGCCTTTGCCAATCTTTGTCCTTCGCATTTTGAGGGGTCCATATCTCTAGTCCATGCCATGCCAATCATTGAACTTTTAGAAACATTTAACTTGAATGGCTATTAGTTGTTAGCCAACTAGCCGTAGTATTGTCTACTTGTGATTTATATTGGAAAATGCAGAAACTGATGTTTTGTCTAGTTTTTAGAGAGCAAGAAATTGCACCTACTATATGTGGAATGGTGCTTGCAGATATGGCAAACACTGTCATTTTAACCATCTAGAGCATGTCATTGATGCTCAGTTCAATGCACCAACAGGGTGGGAGGATAATGCTTTGCAATTGGAGAAATCTTGACCATACAACATTAGATGACATATCACACTTGAAGAAATCTTCTGATGATGCAACCTTGGATGACACATCATACTCAAAGAAGTCTTCTGACCATGCAACCTTGGATGAAACGTCATACTCAAAAGAATCCTTTTGACCATGCAACCTTAAATGACACGTCGTCTAGCTCAGAGGTCCTGCCACCAAACATATTAAGAATGCTTTTACCTCCCCAAAAAGTAGTGCCTAGTACAGAAAGAAAGGTGAAAAAGGTACATGTTGTACCTTCTGTATATTATATGCGATGTTTAGATTTGTATTTGCACATATCACTTGCATATTGCTACTATTGCGACATCGTACTGTGTACTTTTCCTAGACTAGTGACTGGTCTACGCCTTTCTGATAATTTCTTATCCTATCTGCTTTATGTAGGATTCATATTGGTCATCTACTTCACATGATAGTGATGGTTGCTGTTTAGCAGATAGTTCAGATGGGCCTTTGTGCAAGCAGGAGCCTGTGCATAGTTCATATGGGCCTTTGTGCAAGCAGGAGCATGTGGATTACTCTGAGAGGCCTGGCAGACCAGAATGCCCCTTACCTTATGAGGTTCGGTGATTGTAAATTTGCATCAGCATGCAAATACCACCACTCAAAAGACAAATACCCAACTAGATACCATTCGGAAGTACCATCACTGGGAGGGGAACAGACAGAATATCCCGAGATACCTGGGGAACCAGATTGCCCCTTCTATATGAAAAACAGGTTCTGTAAATTTGGGGCACAATGTAGGTTTAATCACCCAAAGGATTTGACTCATACCATGCAGAGCCCAACGAATGCAAAAAAATCTGTTGCCACTGATGAACATCATCAATCTACCAGAATTGCAGTAGAAGATAATGTGCCCCAGCAAGAGCAGTATCCTGAGAGACCTGGTCAGCCAAACTGCCGGTACTACCTGCAATTTGGGAAATGTAAATTTATGTCTGCGTGTATATTTCACCATCCAAGAGATGGACTTCCAGTTGCGTGGAAACCCTCAGGTCCAGCTCACTCTGATCAGATTGAACCTGAAACACATGGCATGCCAGAATGCCCATTCTATATGAAAACTGGGAAATGTCAGTTTGGGTCAGCATGTGAATTTCATCATCCCAAAGATATATGTTCAACTAGAGGTATGTCATTATCATTGTTGATGTTCAAGTAAACACTATTGATTCAGTCATAACTAGTTTCCACTTGTTCCCTTTTGCCTGGCTGGTCCCTGTTGTACATTATTAGCTGATAGAGATCTTTACTTGCATTGACATGTATGCAAATAGAAACTATATGACTTCTGCGTGTTCAGAATTCTTGTCCAGTTTGCTGTGAGTATGTTTGCTCTGCTTGTGTGTACATGAGACACTTTTGCCGTGCAATGTACTACATTATTAGCTGATAGAGATCTTTACTTGCGTTGACGTGTATGCAAATAGAAACTATATGACTTCAGCGTGTTCAGAATTCTTGTCCAGTTTGCTGTGAGTATGTTTGCTCTGCTTGTGTGTACATGAGACACTTTTGCCGTGCAATGTACTACCTCCTTGTATGAATGAAGTCTATTTTGAACCTTTTTTGTTCCTATTGCCCTGGACCGCGGATCTTTGAAGTATTCACTATAAAATGCTCACTGGGAAATAATGATTGTACTATCCATGGACTATGGAGTGCTAGGGATGCTAAAATATTGGTTATCTGTGTAGTAGCAAAGAATATATTTTATCTACAACCTCAAGTGCAACGCTTGGACCTTTCATTTCTACAGTAGCATAGCTATCTGGTTGAATTTTGTTCATTTTTCATAAATAGGACTATGTCATGTCACCCAATGGAAACAAAATGGATGCTCATCTTTTTCTCATTTTTTACATCTGTCGCTCATGGATCTTTGCTATTTCAGGGAGCATTTGGCCACAGGACTGACTTGGCATGTGATAATTTCACAAGGCGAGAGAATGCTGTGCAGACACAAGAACAAATCATGTATCCTGAAAGGCCAGGTGAACCTCGGTGTTTCAACTACATGAGGCATGGCTCCTGTAGGTTTCAGATGAACTGCAAATACCACCATCCAGCAGACTGGCTCTCTAGGAAACAGGTGCGTAATAGCCTTAAAGTTCAGAAGCTTAATTGTGATGCATTACACTGCTTTTAGAATGACATCTGTGATTCCTGCTTACAAATGCAGTATGACTAGACTTACCACTGAACTCGTCCTCATCTACCGCTTGAGCAAAGCTGTAACCATACTGTTTACCGTGTCAATGCTATCAACTGCAAGGTACCTTGTGATATCTTGAACAATGATTTTCTTCTTGGGGCAGTCATCGTTTTGATACTGTGTGCTATATTGCTATGCAAATTTAGAAGAACTCTTGACGTGGCTAACTGATCTTTGTTTGTTTCGCAGCATTCTTCTGTTTTCAGGCGTCGCAGCTAACTCGAGCGGGCATGACTGATATCAAAGAGAGGAGGGTCTCAAGATGAGCAAAATTTTAGAGCTAGTCGTCTTTTTTTGTCTATGATGAGAACTTGCTAGTCATGTCCATTCGTGTCAGACTTCCGCGCGTCTTATGATGTTTAAAAGGCACCTGCACCTTATCGATTTTACAGGAATTGTATTGTCCAGGCAGTCAACTGTGAACTGTAATCTGGATATCTTGGCATGACTTTTTCGATAAAGGGCTTTTCATTGAATTGAAATATCGAGTTGATACAACCGCATCAAAGATCACCCGGCCTCTGCATAGCTAGATGCACACAGCCAAAGTTTCAAAGTACTAGAAGTCAAAAAAAAAAAGGCAAAAAACGCCAGCAGTAGCGAAAAAAGATAAAAGAGGCCTAAGGTGATGCCGGTCCAATCCGAAGGTCACACCGCCATCCATGGGGGTAAAAAATGTCCCTGGCCGAGCACTCCAACCGGGTAGAAGCCATCATAAAAAGGTCTCTGTCCTCCGGCCTCTGCAGGATAGACCACATACGGAGCCATCGCAAGCATATATGAATTACCTGCATAGGAGATGAAACACTTTTATGATTAAAAACAATATCATTCCTGGTGAGCCACAACGCCCAACATAAGGCAGCCGCCCCCGCAAGAATGTGCTTAGACAATTGTTTATCTATTCCCCTCAACCATTTGACGAACATATTCCATACGCTGCATGGAGGATATAGATTCGAAGCAATTTGGACTATTGCCCATACCGATCTAGCAAACTTGCAATCAAAAAATAGGTGTTTAATGGATTCATTATGATTGCAGAAAACACATTTTTTGCAGCCTTGCCAGTTTCGTCGAGCTAGATTGTCCCTAGTTAAGATAACTCCTTTGTTGAGAAACCATAGGAAAATTTTCACTTTTAGAGGAATCTTAAGCTTCCACAATTTTCTATTATCAGATGGAACCTCGTTATGAACCAATGCATCATACATGGATTTAACCGAAAATCTTCCATTCAGATGCAGGTTCCATTTAAAGATGTCCGATTCAGCCGACAGTTGGACAGCTCCCAAACGAGTCAGCAAATCGTTCCATGCAGTCAGACGAGGTCCAGAAATCGTTCTGCGAAAAGAAATATCCGGGTGTTCTTGTCCCAATACCTGCTTAATCGTGACAAACTTATGTCTAACTATCCGATATAAGCTTGGGTGCACATTTAGAGGAGTAGTCCCGAGCCAGGTGTCTTCCCAGAATCGAATCTGGGAGCCGTCCCTAACCGAGAAAGTGCCAAATTGGAAAAAGAATTCTTTAGCTTTCATAACCCCACTCCAAAAATGAGAGTCACCTGGTTTCCAGTAGACCTGGGAGATTGCTTTGGACCCAACGTATTTATTACGAATGATCTCCTGCCAAACACCATCCTTAGTGAGTAATCTGTATACCCATTTGCTGAGCAATGCAATGTTTTTGATCTCAAGATCCTGGATTCCAAGTCCCCCTTGGCTTTTAGGACGACATAATATATTCCACCTAGCCAAGCGATATTTCTTTTTTCATTGTCACTCTGCCAAAAAAACCTTGATCTAAAATAATCAAGGCGTTGGAGAACACCTTTTGGCAGATGAAAAAAAGATAGCATGTAAAGGACCATGTTGGTAAGAACCGAATTGATCAGAACTAGTCGGCCCCCATAGGACAAGAGTTTGGCCTTCCAGCTCGCCAACCATTTCTCCAGTCTCTCTTCAACATGTTTCCATTCAGCGATTGTCAAACGCCGATAATGAATAGGAATACCTAGATATCGAATCAGAAATTGGCCTAGTTGGCATCCAAAAATATCAGCATATTCTTGTGAAGTTTCTGCGGCTTCGCCAAAGCAGAAAAGTTCACTCTTATGAAAGTTTATCTTAAGGCCAGAAAGATCCTCAAAAGCACATAATAACAATTTGAGGTTTCTAGCCTTTTGTAGGTCGTGATTCAAAAACAAAATGGTGTCATCCGCATACTGTAAGATTGACAGGCCTCCTTCTACTAGATGAGGAATGACCCTGGTGATTTGACCAGCTAGCTTGGCCCTCTCAATGAGAGTAACTAGCATATCAGCCACGATGTTGAAAAGGATAGGTGATGTGGGGTCGCCTTGGCGTAGCCCCTTCCTAGTCTGGAAATAATTGCCTACGTCATCGTTCACCTTGATAGCCACGCTACCTCCAGACACAAAGTTCTCAACCCATCGGCACCAAGTATCGGAAAACCCTTTCATATGAAGAGTTTGAAGCAAAAAAGGCCACTTCACCTTATCATAAGCTTTCTCGAAGTCAATCTTAAAGATGACCCCATTCAACTTTTTACGGTGGAGCTCATGAACAGTTTCATGTAGGACAGCAACACCGTCTAAGATGTTCCGTCCTTGCATGAAAGCTGTTTGTGTTGGTTTGACTACATGGTCTGCGACCCCATTCAGCCGGTTAGTCGCGACCTTGGTGAAAATTTTAAAGCTCACGTTTAATAAGCAAATCGGTCTATATTGTTGAATCCGATTGGCATCCTTTATCTTTGGTAAAAGGATAATTTCACCAAAATTGAGTCTGGAGATGTCTAGTCTATGAGCATGCAGTTCATTAAACAATTGAACCAGGTCAGACTTTAACATATCCCAAAAAAATTGATAAAACTCCGCCGGAAAACCGTCCGGTCCCGGAGATTTGTTGTGTTTCATTTGAAAAATCGCAGTCCGTATTTCCTCCTCAGTGAAAGCAGAGGTTAGGAATTCATTTTTCGCAGCGAAAACTTGCTGGATGTCATGACAAATAGACTCATCCATCTCCAGCATAGTTTCCGAGGAAGGACCAAACAAGTCTTTATAGTATTTTGTAATAAAGTCCTTGAGCGGAGCGTCCCCCTCAATGCGACCCTCGTCCTGATCAAGGGTGAATATTCGTTTCTTTCTATGTCTGCCATTGGCTAACGTTTGAAAGTACTTCGTGTTATCATCCCCAAGTACCAACGAGTCGCTCTTGCACCGTTGGTACCATTTGATTTCCTCTTCGCGTAAGAGACGGGCTAGCTGCTCATTGAGATGACTTTTTTGCTCAATCTCAGCCGCAGATAGAAGCCTCACTTCCGCGATCTTATCTAAGGAGTCGATCAAGACAGATAGTCGCAACTTCTCTTTCTTATAAATCCTAGCGGTGTGTTTAGCCCATCCGTGGAGGAATTGGTGCAACGCACGAATGCGATTATTCCAACGTTGAATTGGTGTATCACCCCGTGTTGGGCGTTGCCACACCTTTTTAACCAATTCAGGGAAACCCTCTCTAGTGAGCCACCCCAGTTCAAATTTAAACTGATGGCGGTTCGAAGTGGGTGCTGCTTGACCAAAATCAGTAAGCAATGGAGCATGATCCGATAAGGCCTCAATTCTCTCCAAAGCCCGCACTGATGCTAATGGATATTTAAATTCCCAGTCTGTGGTGACTAGCACCCGATCAAGTTTTTCGAACGTCGGGATAGATCTATTATTGGCCCAGGTAAATTGGCGCCCCGAGAGAGAGAGTTCCCGCAAATCAAGACTGTCAATGACAGCATTAAAAAGAAACGGCCATCGAGTGTCGAACCTATCATTGTTTTTAACCTGCTGGTATCGGAAAATATTGAAGTCCCCCCAAGTAGCATGGGGTGAGGATTTTCTCTGCAGGTATTGACAAGTTCTTTGAGGAAGGCCGCTTTAAATTCATCTTGAGCAGCACCATATACGGCAACCAAGCTCCAAATGAAATTATCGGATTTGTTTCTAAGGTGGAATTTAATATGATACTCCCCTTTTGAAGTTGAAAGAAGTTCCAAGTAAGTGGAGTGTATTCCTAAAAGAATACCTCCGGACCTCCCTGAAGGCGGCAGGATATGCCATTCGTAATCTTTGCCACATGAAAAATGGTCCAAATCACGCGTTGGAAAGTCACACTTACTACACTCAGAGATTGCCACGAAGTCGAGGGCATGATCCCTAACACAATCGGAAATATGTTTGTACTTAGCCAAGTCACCAAGACCTCTGCTATTCCAAAACATTCCTTTCATGGAGAAACTTTATTACGTTTGGATACTTTGGTCTTCTTCTTAGGGCGACCCTTTTTACTACCAGAGTTAGACTTGTTCTTACGTACCGATGCAACGAGCTCACAAAGCATCGTATCACGCATGGTATCTTCAAAGTCTACCTCTGTAGTATCATTGACCAGATGAGAGAGGAGTCTGCCTTCATGGTTGGCATCGGACTCCTCATCCTCCTCATCTGATACTAGTGGATCCACCGTCAGAAGCGTTCTAGGAGCAACCGTAAGCCGGTCGAACTCCATTTCCTTAAGAGTTGTAACTGAGAAATCAACTAGTGCATCATTTCTACCTAATGAAATACCAAGGCTAGCAATATTTGAAGACATTTTGGCTTTATCAAAAGATAGAAATGATTTGCAAGGAAACGTACCATCAAAGTCGAGGTTCCGCGATGCCGTTCTACGCATGGCCCTCTGCATGGAATCCTCATCAGTGGCAGAGGCCCCATCAGCCCCAACAACATGGCGGCCGCTACGTCTAGGCGGTGAAGTAGTAAACTCCGAAGCAACCCGCATCCCAGAGGGCCATAAAGGTGGTGTAGACGGCTCCGGCGTAGCAGCGGGAGACCTAGAACGCTGCAGCTCATCCTCCATAACAGCGATACAAGGAGCAGCCTCCTCATCCCGCGGCGGCGACGCAGGAGACAGCACCGGCCCCGTCGACGTTGCGGGAGACCTGAAAGCTGCAGCTCATCCTCCATGACAGCGTTCGTAGGAGCAGCCTCCTCGTACTGCGACGGCGCGTAGGAGACAGCACCCGAAGCGTCGCCAAGGCCATGTCATGATCTGCACGCACCGCCGGGGAGAAAATCACACCCTGACGACCAGAAGACCGAGAAGAAGCCGATGTCGGTGTCGTTAGATGCTCCAAAGCAGCCTCCAACGGTGATCCCATCGCCAAGGGCGCCGCAGGCCCATCAACCCATGTCTGAATAGCTGACATGGGCGAAGCATCCGGTTGAGGTGGTGGAGGCGGTGCAGAGCTGGCAAGCGAGGGAGGGTTCTGGGGCGGCACGAGCTCCGTTGCCGCTGGCGGGTCCCCCGACAAAGGCCGCGATGCCAAGCATGGATGTGTACTGGCAGGAACGGTCGTGGAAGAGGTGATTTGCATCGGAACCACTCCTCCCAAGGAAGATGATGTCGCCGTGTTAGCTGACGACGAAGACGCTTTCGGCCTCTTGCTCTTGTCATCAGCCCTTGAAGTGTCCTCTCGATCCTGCTCCTTGTCCCCTTCCGTATCATCGCCATGCTCCCAAACGCGAGGCACAAAATCAGCGTCCACACGGAAATCATCATCTTCCAGAGTGTACCAAAATTCATAGCCCTTCTTCTGAACAACCACATCCGACGAGAGGGAGTTGACAGGGCTCATCTTAAAAGCATCAAGATTAAGCACGCCAACCTGAATCCTCTCAACACCACGGCGGCGCAAGCAAAGGAGGTCGACGTCAAGAGTGGCGCCAATAACAGAGCCAACTGCCCAGAGACCCAAGAAATGTCGGAGAGCGTGAGGAACTCCGTGTACATGCACCCAAACTGGAATAAGCTCAAAACGATTCGGAATCTCCTCGGAATGACAAGCCTTGAACTCCAAAGTGACTTTATGCGAATTGATGAAGACAGTGAAACTAGTAACTCTCAGGAGCACCTCGTCACTGGGAAAAGACATGATAAAAGCATTCTGGCCATGAGGGATAGCCTCCCACGTCCACTGTTGCTGATATTGAGCGATCTTAGCAACCTCCGCCTCCACAATGCTCGAAGAGATAGAGCCTCCCGAGATCGAAACAAGAGCCGTTGGGGAGGATTGTGGTGCGAGGTCTGCCCTGCAAACATTGTCAGGCATCTGAAAGAAGGCCATGCTCTCAGTCCCATGGCATCGCCGCCGGCTTCGGCATCTTGAGAGCTGGACACCGCCGAGTAGTCATCGGATGGTTCGCCCTGTTACAGATGAAACAATACTGCTGTGTTTCACAATCTAAAGCCACATGTCCGGCCGACTGACACTTGGTACACCATAACCTTGGTCATTACCGTGTTCACCCCGGGAGCAGGTGCCGCCTGAGCCACATCATGTTGTTGTTGAGCCGGTGCCATAAGAGGAGCAGCAGTCACAAGAGGCCCCGAGACAAAAGCCGGAGCACCTTGTACGCCATGATAGGGCAAGGTGAGTGGAGCAGCGATGATCGGGGCGTTTCCCGCACAGTTCTTAGGCCGATTTCCTTTTCCTCCCTTCGGTTTCCTAGGACGGATATTCCCTGTCTGAACTCCGGCCGCCGAGTTTGCCAGATCAGCGTTAAAGGCCATTGGCTGGACAGCAGTGGGGTGACCATGGCTCTGTTGCAAGAAAGGGCCGGCTAGTTGATATGAGTACACCGGCACCATTTGTTGCATGTACCCTGGCGGCGCATGATACATCGGTTGCTGCTGAAAGAACTGCTGCGGCATTTGATACGTCTGTTGTTGCTGCTGCCCCGGTGCTGGAGTCTGTTGGGGAAGGTTCGGCATGACACTTTGAGCGGAGGAAGAAGGTATCACCGGGGGGAACACCCCAGGTGCGAAGCCAAGGGTGCCACTAGACGAGGAGGCGTCCGAGGGCATCGGCGCGGCGGCTGCAGGTCGGACCTGCCCAGAGCCCGGCGGCGCGGACGCGTCGCGACCCATCCCCGAGCAGACGGCAGCCATGAAGGATCGAGGAAGATTAGGGTTTCTGCGAGGAGTGTCCCTGTTCCACATATGAAACAACCAACGGTTGAGATTAACCATGCGTAAAGAACGGTTCGGATGTGACGCACCTGAGATTGGGTGAGGGCCCAGGCCCATCGACCACCCCGACTCGTCCGGCGAAATGCCCGTCGCAGGAAACATCGGAGGCGCCGTCGGCGTGATCACCGCCGTCCTCGCCAAGCCGGCCGAGGGCATGGCATCTCCCAGAGTACGAGAGGGAGAGACTCTAGGGGCAGGGAGAGGTCCGATCCAGGGCCGTACCAGACGCCTAGATATAGCCGGAGCCCTCACGAGCCGGCATGCAGCCGGCGGCGACCCCCGCGAATGAATTGCCGGCGAGGTCGAAGAACCGTTTACCTCTTGTGCACAATCCTTCTGAGCAGATCCTCGCCTAGAAGACGGTCTCTCCCATACTCGTGAGGCTGATGTAGGATACCCAATGTCGGCCCACAACTCGGCGGCCAGCTCCTCGTCAGTCTTACGCCGGCGCGATGCCTCGGAGGTCTCGGCCGTCGAGGAGTCCTCACCTCCGTCATCTGCACGGAGGCAAGAAAATCGTGATCCAGATCCGACCGGCACCGGAGCGGACCACCCCGACGCTAAGGTCAGGCGCTGGCGGGTGGAGATCCGCATCTCGCGGAGCTGCTATTGCCCTCTACTTAATGTAGCATGTAGACTTTGATCTTGGTATCATTTGCATTAATGTTCTGATGTGTTTTGAACTTTTGATGCCTGGTTTAAAAAGTTGTTCGCTTAGTGATGAAAGATGAGGCGATGAATGCAAAAGAGGGCAAGCGATTGTTACTGTCTAGTGTCTACTGGTAATAGTGGATAGAGATCGGGCAAGAGTTTTTAGTTATTCCCCTTTGGCAACTGTCTGCTGCTAGTACTGGTAATTTCTGGCTGACTCCAATTACACTTTCTCTGAACAACTATCCTCTTATCACAGTAAAGGCTTTGGATCGTCGGACGATCTGTCGAGCCTCTTCTTCACCCTCCGGGAGTTCTTTCTTAAGAATGTATGCAATGTAAGGCATTGTCCAGTCAGGAGTGATGACCAAAACCTCCATGATCAAGTCGACCACGGCTGGGACTTCGACTTCAGTCGGATCTGTGGCACTCTTAGGCTGTGGGGGCTCTTCAGTGAAAGGATCTTCCTGAACTGAAGGCGAGTGAATATGTTCCAAAAACACATTGCTGGGAATGGTCTCTCTCTTGGATCCTATCTTTGCCAATTCATCTGCAGCTTGATTTTTCAGTCGGGGTATATGATGAAGCTCCAACCCCTCAAACTTCTTTTCCAACTTTCTTACCGCGTTGCAATAACGAGTCATAGCTGGGCTCCTGACATCCCACTCTTTCGTTACTTGATTAACCACCAAATCCGAGTCGCCATAGACCATGAGGCGACAGACGCCGAGTGAAATGGCCATAAGCAACCCGTATAAAAGTGCTTCATATTCAGCTTCATTGTTGGAGGAATCAAAATGATTCTGGAGAACGTAGCTGAGCTTGTCTCCACGGGGGGATCCCAATAACTACCCCAGCACCGGAACCATTCAGCATCTTGGATCCATCGAAGAACATGGTCCAATGCTCCGAGTGAACTTGAGTCGGCAGTTGCTGCTCAATCCACTCGGCAAGGAAATCTGCAATTGCCTGGGACTTGATAGCTTTCTTTGCCTCAAACTTGATATCCAATGGAAGGAGTTCAATCGCCCATTTTGCCACTCGACCAATTGCATCTCTGTTATTCAGAATTTTAGATGATGGTGCATCGCTGACGACTGTAATGGAGTGATCAGAGAAATAATGTGTAACCTTCTTCATGGTCATGTAAATTCCATAAACAAGCTTCTGACAATGCGGATATCTCTGATGGAGTCAAAACTTCAGAAAGATAATACACTGGGCGCTGAACTTTATAGGCTTTTCCATCTTCTTCCCGCTCGACTGTGAGTACTGTACTGACAACTTGTCCAGTGGCTGCAATGTAAAGCAGTAAAGGCTCTTTGCTGATTGGTGCAGCAAGCACCGGCTGGGTGGAAAGCAGGGCTTTGAGCTCTGCAAACACTGCGTCAGCTTCATCAGTCCACTTGAACTTATCAGATTTCTTCATCAATCGGTAAAGAGGTAAGGCCTTTTCACCGAGACGAGAAATGAATCGACTCAAGGCGGCCAAACAACCAGTAAGCTTCTGAACGTCATGCACACGCACATGGCATTTCATTCGGAGGATGGCATCGACTTTCACCGGGTTCGCGTCGATCCCCTGTTCGGAAACGAGGAAACCGAGTAGTTTTCCACCCGGGACTCCAAATGTGCACTTCGACGGATTAAGCTTGATATCATACCTTCTCATGTTGGCAAAGTTTTTTGCGAGGTCGGTCAGTAGGTCGGAACCCTTACGCGACTTGACCACATTGTCATCCATGTATGCTTCCACATTCCGACTGATTTGAGTGAGCAGGCACTTTTGAATCATCCTCATGAATGTGGCGCCAGCATTTTTGAGACCAAATGGCATGGTGACATAACAAAAGCACCCGAATGGGGTGATGAAAGCTGTTTTTATTTCATCGGGACCATACAGTCGGATCTGATGATACCCGGAATATGCATCTAGAAAAGACAAGCGCTCGCACCCCGCAGTCGAGTCGACAATCTGATCGATGCGGGGGAGAGGAAAATGATCTTTTGGGCAGGCCCGACTGATATGCTTGAAATTGATGCACACACGAAGTGAATCGTCATTCTCAGGGACCATGACCACATTGGCAAGCCACTCGGAGTGGTAGATCTCTCGGATGAACTCTGCTGCTAGGAGCCGAGCCACTTCCTCGCCAATTGCTTTTCTCTTCTTCACGGCGGACTGCCGAAGATGCTCTTTGACAGGTTTTGCCTTTGGATCGACACGCAAACGGTGCTCAGCCAGTTCTCTGGGTACACCCGGCATGTCGGAAGGTTTCCATGCAAAGATGTCCCAGTTCTCACGGAGGAACTGGATGAGCGCTTCTTCCTATTTGCTATCGAGTGTCGTTGGGATATGAGTCGGTGCAGCATTGGGATCAGTCGGGTGGATATGAATCGGCTTCATTTCTCTAGACGACTGAAACGTAGAATTGGTGGCAGTCTTCTTAGCTCGGAGCAAATCACTCGGATATGCATTCTTCTGATATTCTTGGAATTCAACTGCTGCCATTTGTGCATCGGCAATTTTAGAACCCTTCTGGAAGCATTCTTTTGCCTTCTGCCGATTACCAGTGACTGTGATCACTCCTCTGGGGCCGGGCATCTTCAGCTTGAGATACACATAACATGGCCGAGCCATAAAACGTGCATAAGCAGGCCTACCCAGAATAGCATGATAAGCACTCTGGAAATCTACTACTTCGAATGTCAACTTTTCCTTGCGGTAATTCTTGGAATCACCGAAAACCACGTCAAGGGCGATCTGGCCGAGTGATTCGGCTTTCTTTCCAGGGATAACGCCATGAAAACTCATATTGCTTTCACTAAGCTTGGACATCGGAATGCCCATCCCCTTCAAGGTTTCAGCATAAAGGATATTCAGACCGCTACCACCATCCATTAGCACTTTGGTCAGTCGAGTGCCTTCGACCACTGGGTCGACCACCAACGCTTGCCTCCCAGGAATGGCTATACGCGTCGAGTGATCAGACTGGTCGAATGTGATGGTTGTTTGTGACCATTTCAGGTATGTGGTAGTCGTTGCCGGAGCAACCATATTCACTTCTCTGTTGATAACTTTCAATCGACTCTTGCTCTCAACATCAGCAAAACTCATCAGGATGGAATTGACTTTGGGATAACCATCATCTTCCTCTTCATCCTCGTCTTTGTCCGACTCTTTCTCCTTCTCACTGGGTTGTTTCTCTCGGAACTGCTAGATCAGGAGTCGACATTGCCGAGTGGTGTGTTTAGGATAAATCAGATTGCCCTCTTCATCCTTCTTCGTATGAGTGTGACATGGTAAATCCAACACATCATTTCCCGCTTGATCTTTTACCTTCTTAGGGGTCCAGGGCCCCTTAGGTTTTCCTTTAAACTTTGCTTGAACTACGGCCGCAATTTCACCAGGCGCTGCAGGTTCAGCCTTACATTTATGTTTCTGATTGAAATTGCCTCCCCCGGCGTCCTGGCCGCCTGGTTTACTCTTTCCGCTGTGGAGTTGATCCTCTTCTTCTCCGTTAGCGTATCGAGTGGCTATTTCCATCATCCGAGTGAGGGTCATATCTCCAGTACGACCGAATTTCAGGACCAGCTCTCGATATTTAACGCCTTGCTTGAAGGCACACACTGCTTGGTGCTCAGATACATTTTCCACTGTGTGATGCAAAGTGGTCCACCTCTGAATGTAATCTCTTAGAGTCTCACTCGGTTTCTGTATGCAATGTTACAATTCTGTTAACCCAGCTGGTCGCTTGCAAGTGCCCTCAAAAATCCTGACGAACACTCGGGCAAGCTCTTCCCAACTGAATATACTGCCAGGGGCTAACTGAGTCAACCATGCTTTGGCTGACCCTTCCAACATCAGAGGAAGATGTTTCATGGCCACTTCATCATTACCGCCACCAATCTGCACAGCCACTCGGTAATCGTCAAGCCAAGTTTCAGGATTGGACTCTCTAGTGAACTTGCTGACTCCAGTCGCCAACTGAAGTTGGTGTTACAGTATATGTGGATTGTACTAGCCCTTTCCATCAGTTCGGACTTTTGGTTGTGTTGGCTAGTGCATGAAGCTTATCATGGTATCGGAGCTAAGGTCTTGAGTTTGATAGCCCCCCTTTGTGTCCACGTAGAGGCCTCTTGAGTCATACGTGAGTTTCACGCGTCGTCGCTCTCTTCTGGTTGCACGTGTTAACTTGTCTTCCCCGTCACACGTGAGAGGGGGTGTTACAGTATATGTGGATTGCACTAGCCCTTTCCATCAGTTCGGACTTTTGGTTGCGTTGGCTAGTGCATGAAGCTTAACATTTGGGAGGAAACACTGCAACCCTGATGGCTCTGCTGAAACATTCTGGACCCGAAACATGAACTCTGCTACCAGTCGGATGATTTCTGTCAAGGTCCTCCCTGTGTGCCCTGTTACGGTTGACTAGACCTTGAACAAGAATAGATCTCGCATCAAAGCCTGTCTCTCTAGGGTCGGCCGGTACTCTGCGCTCGCCACTGTGATGGCGTCTGTCATCGTATTGCCGAGGCACATATGATCCGCTCCTCGGAGGAGGTGTGGGCGCTCGACGATGGTTGTCGCGGTTGAGTCGGTGATCATACTGCCCACGACCTTCACGCCGCAGGGACGATCTTGGGTTGTGGGCCGACTAAACTGTGTCCGCCACCACGGATCGGCTATGGATCCTATTCCGCGACTGAGACACTGCTGTGTTATGTTCTCCTACTGCCCGGAGTAAGGCCCGGATCTGCATCAGACCTCTGCCAGCCTCTGACTGGGAAGGCTAAAATGACTCTGCTATTCGGGCCGCAGCTGTGAGATTTTGGATCGGAGTGCGGTATACCTTAGGTGGAGGCGGAAAAAACTATCGTCGACTGGACTCAGGGATCCGCTCCCGAGCACACTCGTCGAGTGCGCGCTGGAGGTTCTCCAATTGAGTGTGCTCAGCTAAATTTGCCAGGCGCACCTCTTCCAAGGCCCGAGCCTTGGGGTTCCTCCAACGATGGGCGTGTGGAGTGCATCCATGTTGCGGCGACGAAGTTCTTTCCTCTGCTGCGAAGAGAGGGGTTCGAGATGGTACTCCTCGTGGGCGCGCGACGCATCGCCGCCACCATCCCCACCATCTTCACGGCGGAAACCAGGCGGACTACGTGGTCCGTCGACCATCAAGACTTCAGCCGCAGGGTCGCTGCTATCGCACTCGGATGCAGTCTCAACGGAGCCAGTCGAATAGGCCGTGGAGAGTTTCATTGGGCTCGATTGCCGCAACTTGATGGATGACCGAATGTCGAGCCACCGCGTGTTTCATCCACCACTGAAGCCGCGACCGACCGAATCGCTTGCGGCGGCGAACAGCGGGGAGAGAAGACACCATGGGAGCCGACCGATACTGGGTCGACGGCTGCCGGAGAAGGACGCCATGTACGCACGCGCAAAAGTGCGTCGCCCCTCGGACGGGGAGCGCCTCAACGTCAAGGGGAGCTTCCTGAAGCCAGGCGGAGTCGTTGGTGATAAAAACGAGCGCACCGAGACGGATCTCGCGGCCCTCAGCCAATCCACCGCCGGAAACCATGATGATGGGGATCGGAAAAATTGCAACTTCATCAACAAGTCGCTAAGACACCTGCCCCACGGTGGGCGCCAACTGTCGTGGTCCTAAGACTGGCAGTAAAAAGGGGGTAGGTATGGAGAGGCAAGATCTCAGCTATGGTGAAGGTGTACACACAAGGTTTACGAGTTCAGGCCCTTCTCGGTGGAAGTAAAAGCCCTACATCTCGGTGCCCGGAGGCAGTCGGCTGGATTATATGTGTGTGGTGTTACAGGGGGTGCGAACCCTTGTGCCAGAGGAAGGGGGTGGCTTATATAGAGTGCGCCAGGACCCCAGCCATCCTCCATTACAAGAGGTTCAATGTACATAAAGACAGGGTGTTACTGATAACGCCAGCCATAAGTGCTATTAATGATCTTAAAGACTAAGGAGTGAACACCTGACCGTTGCAGTGCTGAGCGACTCATGGTCTTCAGTAGGTCGAGTGATTCCTTGTATGGTAGAGTGCCTTCAGGTAGGAGGGGTACCCAAGTGATATGATTGGTCAAGTGGATGGCACTCGACACCTTCGACCGGGGGTTCTTTGTTGTCTCTTGGACTTCTTTGCTTCTAGGGTAGTGAGCTTGGGTAGGGCATATAGGTCAGGTCTATGACCCTACCCCGGGTCTGTATCCTCATCAGGGAGGCCCCTCTTCTGAAACTCTACCACCTTCGTCACCCAGCTTCGCGTGATGGCTCTTCGGTTGACTCCTCCGCTTCCCCCACCACCGCTAGAGCCGGATTAAATCTTCCCTTCCCCGCCGCCACCACCGTTATGTGTTGTCTTGTGCGCGTGTGTTGGGCTTGTTGTGCTGTGCCCACAGCTGAACCTTGTGTTTGTGAGGGTGTGTTGGACTGGTGCCTGCGGTGGCGTTGTGTGTGTTTGTGGGTTTTGTCTGATACCTTGTGAACGTTGTGCTCGGTGGTTGCTTTATTTATAAAGCGGGGTGAAAGCCTTTTTCGGTAAACTCTACCCCCTTCAGGACGCCTAGGATATGCTTCTTGGTCATCATGTCTTTCATCGTCTCCAGTTTGGACCTAAACACTCGGGCCACGAGGTCTGGTTGGTCCTGCAAATTTTGGCCTGGAAGTAGCGCGTCCTGTATCTCGGGCCAGTTTGGGTTGCAAGTCATAGTTAGGAAGATGGCAGGTTTGCCGAACGTCGCCAGGGTTTCTGTGGTGTCCGCATACGTCCACTTGGGAGTTTAACGGGTGCCATCTACATAATAAAGATACCAACATTAATTCTCTACATTGTAAAAGGTGTGTACCAGAAGACATTCATGTATTAGGCAGAAAGCATATGTAGGAGCAAGATTAGCACGAAAAATGACAAGAAAAAAGTAACCACAAGATTATATTATGAGAAAAGGAACCATAGGACTACACATAAAACGGTAGTACCTATTACGAAATAGAACAAGAAAGATATGTTTGCAAAGTACATGAAAATGGCATCAAAAGAATCAAGATAGAAATAATGTATGGAAGCTCCACCTGTGATCCACAATACGCTTCTCTGCCTTGGAGGATGAATTAGTTAGGGAGGATGATAAGACCTTCAGTTTGTCAACCTGCCAAGTTAAGCAAATTGTATTATTATTGCAATCCATGCTTCACCAAGTGTGTGCACAGTAACGTTGACGCTGAGTGTCCACCAAATCAATATCAGAAGTCTAAATTGAAAAAGGTAACATGAAAGCTGACATTCTCGCGGTGTCACCAATGCACATTGGTAATTGGTCCTTTGGAACCACACGACACATGCTTGAAACTTTAGCAGAAGAATCAACTATTACGACCATCATCCCAAGTGTCCAACAAATATGAGTAATAGTGCATAGTGTAGAACTATTCCATGGCAAATATATCTAAGAAGGAATACATTATAGCATAGTCCCATGACTCAACAGATCGATTCTTTAGTAATTAAGTTCAGAAATGAAGTTCCAGGAACAAAACGGTAGAAGTATGCACTTTGCAGCGCAAAGCATGAAAATATTTCCCTATTGGAGATCTAAAGTATTACTTCAAAAAATGCATGAGTGTGTTTCCATTCACGTGAACTGTGTTTGTTTGGTCATTGTCCAAAACTGGATAGTTAATTTCACAATACGAAGATATCTAGCTGAACAAAGGTATACATATAGATCACAGAAATACATGCCTTTTGGAAATGGACCTCTGAGGAATGCCTAATTGCCTTTTGTTCAAGAATGGAGAATCAAACCTGGAAGCTATCCGAAAAAATATAACAAATGCTACCTCATAGGATATACCAGAGTGTACACATAATCTATTTCTTCTACTGGTGCACCAAGAGTGGCAGTAAAAATATGAGGTCAAATGCCTATTAAATATATGCACAGTATAAAAGGTGTGTACCACAAGCAAACACATTCATGTATTACTCAGAAAGCATATGCAGGAGACAGATGTGAGGTAAAAACTGAGCACAAAATGGCCGTAGAACCACAGCAGTAGCGCCAACACAATTAATCTAACAGAAAAGGTTGATCAAAGTCATCTCAGGTAGGAAATCAGTCTACAAACTCCCTGGAGCATCAGGGGCGGATCCAGACTTAAAATTACCCGGTGTCCATATAGAAGAACACATGCCTACATATCAAACAATTGAATGGCCTACACACTAAGCTAATAAGTGCATGCAAATTGCACCTGGTGCCAGTGACACCGGGTAGCTATACGTAGCTTCGCCCCTGTGGAGCATCAAGGACACAGTAAGACAAGAGTGATAACATGAAGCAATTACATGCTTGCTGGTATAAATGACTCACACAAAGCTCATGAAAATCCATAAACTTCACTCAAATTAACACACACAAACAGGGCAAGAATTCGTAAATAACCAGACGTAGTATCTAAAAAATGTACAAATTATGTACACAAATTTCTATTGCCTACCGACCTAGCTCAAGGAATGCACTCAGATACTGAAATTTAGGAGTAGTGAATACACAGATTACTATTACCTACTGACCCACCTCAAGGAAACGGATCCGAGCAGAGGTTGCCGACGCTGGACTCTGCAGTGCACCTCGCAAGCTCCTGCGCGATGCTACGATGGCCCCCTCCAGGACCACCACCTCCACCTACAAGATCGATCAATCAAAACCAAATAGCATGCAGCAACAACGTGGAGAAAAAACGGGAGTGGAGTGGAGCAGACTAACACTTCCTCGGCGGAAGAGGGCGTGTCCGGTGCCGACGACGTCGGCAACGGTCCTGCGGTCTGAGAGGCGGCGGCAGCTACTCCAGCCGCCGGATTCGACAGAGGCGACGGGAGGCGAGAGGAGAGGAAGTGAGCATCTTTGAGGGTTCGGGGGATCTTATACTCGGCGAGGTTCAAACCCAGCACGATCGGCAATCCCCACGTTCTGAGTTGACTGGCGGTTGCACACGCACGGAGTGAGGCTGGTCGTAAGAGCATCTCCAACCGTTCCGCCCCAGGACGCCAAAAAAGAGCGGTATGGGGCATGCCGGTGCTAGATCGGCCTTCTGGGGCTCGGTTCGCTCTCAGCCACGCGCCCACGGTCGCCGCGGGTTCAGCGAAGTACGTCTCAGTCTTTTTGCAAACTCGGCGACTTTTACACGAACTCGGCCATATTTCATCCAAATTTGTAAAAAACTTGGAAACATGTATGAAATACGCCTAAATAACCTAAAAACAAACTAAAAAGCCTAGCCGCTGCCGCTGCCATCGCCTCCGCACCGTTTACATGCCGAGAAGCCTGTAGAAGCGGGTATAGTCGCCATCGACGTCGTCGTCATCGTCGTGCACCCTGCTGCAGGCCTCGCCGGGGTCCCTGCTGCAACCCTCGCAGGGGTCGCCGACAGCGCTTGACGGCCCGGCCTCGTCCTCATCGCCGCTGTCGATGACGATAACGCCGCCCTCCTCGGCGCGGCGACGCTCCTCGGCGCGGCGACGGGCCTCGGCGCGGCTACGGGCCTGGGTTTCCAGGCACGCCCGACACTGGCGGCGCACCTGCTCGCGGACGTAGTCCTCCTTCGTCCATTTTAGGGCGGACTCGTCTTCGGGGGCCACCATGGTGGAGTGCTCCGGCTTCACGGGGAGCACGTTCGGCTCGGGCTTCGGCCGGACCAGGCGGAGGGAGCGCCTCGTCGGTGCTATCGCCGGCAAGGGCTCGTTGATGATGAGGGCGCCGCTGCGAACGCGACGCCCGAGAGGTGTCCCCTCCGGCTCGGGCATGACGAGGCGGAGGGCCGGCGAGCCGGAGCCCGACGACAAGGACGACCCCGGCTCCATTGGCCGTGGGATCCAGGAACTGCCGCGGCGGCGAGAGAAGGAGGGCCGCGTCAGGTGCTCCAGCCGCGGCACATTGCCGGTCTCGATGTGGTCGAGGACGGCGTCGAGCGTGCGGCCGGGGACGCCCCACCACTCACGCTACCCTTCGGAGTTGAGGCGGCCACGGGGATGACGCCGTTGACGGAGGCGATCTGCTCCTCGCGGCAGCGCTCGAAGTACAGCGTCCACAGCGTTTCGCTGTCGGGCGCGTACCTCGGCTCGTTCCGCTACTCCCCCACCAGCGAGGAGCGGATGTGGGCGATCTCCGCCGGCCGTGCCGCCCCTTCGGGCACCGGCGGCACCAGGACGCCGCCGGCGCTCAGTCGCCATGAGGCTGGCACGCGCATGTCGGGGGGCGCCGGGTACTCAGCCTCGTACAGAAGGTGCGCCTCCGGCTCCTGGAGGTGTCGGCGGCCGAAGCCATTCGCCGCAGCGCCGTCGCGAGGGTATCTCTCCGCCATGGCTTCGCTCGTGGGCGGGCAGGGGTGGTGAGGGAGCTCGCCGGCGGGGAGAAGGCTGTTTCACGGGAGGGATAGAGGGAGGTTGTGGTGCTCACCGGCGGGGAGGGGCGCCTTTTATAGCCGAAGCGGGGTGGCGGGGGTGGCATGCGGGCGGACGCGTGGTGCATACAGGCGGGACGCGCGTTGGTGGCGCCTTCACTGTGCCGCCCGTGAGGCATCAATGGAGGCTGACCGGCGCGGCAACCTTCGCATTGATTCCCGCGGGAACCGAGTATATGAGGTCGACGAAGCGGCCGTCTCGCTGACTCGGCAGGCCCGTGGCTATTTTGTGCCAAAACGCTCGCCCTAGCGCGTCGGGTTCGGGCTTGACGGGGCGGAGGGCCGGCGAGCCGGAGCCCGACGACGAGGACGACCCCGACTCCATTGCCCGCGGGATCCAGGAACTGCCGCGACTGCGAGAGAAGGAGGGCCGCGTTAGGTGCTCCAGCAGCGGCACATTGCCGGTCTCGATGTGGTCGAGGACGGTGTCGAGCGTGCGGCCGGGGATGCCCCACCACTCGCGCCATCCTTCGGAGTTGAGGCGGCCATGGGGGATGATGTGACGCCCGGGTATTTAAGCTACAGTAATCCCCTCCTAATGTTGCCATGTCATCGCAGTTAATTTGCTAAACCTCACTTTGATCCAAACCCAACAAATTCAAAGTTAAAATAAAGTCAAATTATTATTTCTTCAACCGGTAAAACAAAAATGTTCGGTCGTTTGCGAATATTCACTAGGTAATTAACCTGGAGGATCTAACATTAAATGGATTTTTAAATCTCCCCTGGAAATAATTAAAGTGGTCATACAACACCTTTTATGCCTTTTAAAATGTGAACTTATTTTCAAACAATTCCAAATAACCCACCAAACCTTTCGGACAATGCCCAAAATATCAGTAGGTAATTATGTGAGGAGTTTCAACTTTAACTAAAATCGTTTAGTACCTATACTAAGTACATAACAGTAGCTAAATAAATAAAACAGAAAAAGGGAAAATAGAAACCAAAGAAAAAAAAAAGCAAAGCCCCCCTCTCCTGGGCCATTCGGCCCAACTGGGCATCGAGGCCACCAGGAGGCCCACCCCATTCCCCCTTATCTCCCCGAGCGACCGAACCCTAGCCCGGTCCACCCCCACTGCTCCCGCACGAACTCCACTCCCCCCTCGATCCCCTTCTCCCCCCACCGATATGGATCGGGATCGGCCCCGATCCCGTCGACCCCGACGCCCAGCGCTCGCCGCCGCCCGACGCCGCCTCGCCGTTGGATGCCGGAGCGCTCCCCCGCCGGCCTGCTTCTCCAACGGCGCCCCGACCCCATCGACCCCAATGCGCTCGCCGCCCGGAGCGCCTGGGCCTCGCTGAAGCCACCCCGCCCCGCTGCCTCCATCACCTGCCGCCCCATCGTCGGACCCCCCCTCCTCTGCTCGATCCCGTCTGGATCAGGGGGGATGCGGCTCCGATGTCGCCGACCGCGCTGACGCCGCCTCATCCGCGACCGTGCCGTCGCCGGACTGCCTCGCCCCCGTTGCCGTCGTCCGCCTCGTCCTCTCCCTCGCCGGACCACCCCAAGCCGCCTCGAGCCCACTGCCCCTCCCTACAGCTTCGCGGTGAGCCGCCGCGCCGGCTGCGCCTCCCCTCTCCTTCCCCCTCTCTGCTCCCGTACTTCCCCGTGGTCGCCGCTCGTGCTACACGACCCGGCCACACCACTCGCACAGCCCCGCGCACGCTCGCCTCTGCGTCCCATAGGACTGCGGTACCGAGCGCCGCCTACAACTGCCGCTGGGCTTTGTCGTCCTCGACGCGCTCGGCCACCCCCGCACCTCCCTTCATCGCCCCTGGACGCGGCTCGACCCCATGTTCGACGCGGCCAACCGCGTGCGGTTTGGCCACACCTGACGGCGAGTCCCGAACCCCGCCGCCGTTTTCTGTGCTCGCCGGCAGGCACGCGCGCACACACGTTTAGCCAGTGGGTTGACCCACTGACGCGTGGGCCCGACCGGTTTAACTAACCGCTAAATGCTAGTTAAAAAAACAATTAATTTCAGTTAACTAATCTCTGTTAAGTTAATGACTCCATGACAGAAGGGCCCCACTGTAATTTAAACAAAATTTGGTTAATCTAATAAAGCTAGAGACAATGACAAGTGGGACCCAAATACTATTCCCCTTTTGACCAGTCAACTTTTGACCGGGTCAACTCAGTCAATGCCCCCACCTGTCAGCCAGATAAGCAACATTCTGGATACTTTTCCTGTGTACCCATAGCTTTTAATCTTTTATTTTCGAATTATTATTAATTCCAGGAATTTTAGGAAAATGTTTTAAACTTCAAAAAATCATTTAAAATAATCCATAACTCAGATGAAAATGTTTTCTACATGAAAGTTGCTCAGAAAAATCCAACGAATCTGAATACGCGGTCCGTTCATCTGTCACATGCCCCTAGCATGCTGAACATGGGACATTCCCCCTCCGGTCATTTGTCTAACACATGTCCGGAACCGGGAAAATATTCCCGGTTGAATCCCCCCTTCACCTATGTCGTGTAGCCATGCATTAGGTCACACTCAGCACAGCACATTGCCATGTTACGCTTTGTGATGCTATGCTTGCTCTATATTTATTGTTTCTTCCCCCTCTTCTTCCGCTAGACACCGAGACCGACGCCGCTGCTACCCAGTACGACTACGGTGTTGACGACCCCTCTCTCTTGCCAGAGCAACCAGGCAAGCCCCCCCCCCCTTGATCACCAGATATCGCCTACTCTTCTCTATACTGCTTGCATTAGAGTAGTGTAGCATGTTACTGCTTTCCGTTAATCCTATTCTGATGCATAGCCTGACATTGTTGCTACATCTGTTGATACCTTACCTGCAATCCTAAATACTTAGTATAGGATGCTAGTTTATCATTATTGGCCCTACATTCTTGTCGGTCTGCCTTGCTATACTATTGGGCCGTGATCACTCGGGAGGTGATCACGGGTATATACTATACATACATACATACTATACAGATGGTGACTAAAGTCGGGTCAGCTCGAAGAGTACCCGCGAGTGATTCACGGATTGGGGCTGAAAGGACCTTTGTCCCGACGGCCCTCTGTGTGGATCTTTGTGGCGGAGCGACAGGGCAGGTTGAGACCGCCTAGGAGAGAGGTGGGCCTGGCCCTGTTCGGCGTTCGCGGATATTTAACACGCTTAACGAGATCTTGGTATTTGATCTGAGTTGGCTACGAGCCTATACGCACTAACCATCTACGTGGGAGTAGTTATGGGTATCCCGACGTCGTGGTATCAGCCGAAGCACTTCAGACGTCAGCGACGGAGCGGCGCGTGCCGGATTGGACTGGAACGCCTGCTAGGCTAGGTCTGCTTCCGGCCGCCCTCGCAACATGCAGGTGTGCTATGGGCGATGGGCCCAGACCCCTGTGCGCTTAGGTTTAGACCGGCGTGCTGGCCTCTCTGTTTTGCCTAGGTGGGGCTGCGACTGTTGATCTTCCGAGGCCGGGCATGACCCAGGAAAGTGTGTCCGGCCAAATGGGATCAAGCGTGTTGGGTAAGTTGGTGCACCCCTGCAGGGAAGTTAATCTATTCGAATAGCCGTGATCTTCGGTAACAGGACGACTTGGAGTTGTACCTTGACCTTATGACAACTAGAATCGGATACTTAATAAAACACACCCTTCCAAGTTCCACAGACAACCCGGTGATCGCTTTTCCACAGGGCGACGAGGAGAGGATCGCCGGGTAGGATTATGCTATGCGATGCTCTTGGAGATGCTACTTGGAGATGCTACTTGGAGGACTTCAATCTACTCTCTCCTACATGCTGCAAGACGGAGGCTGCCAGAAGCGTAGCCTTCGACAGGATTAGCTATCCCACTCTTATTCTGGCATTCTGCAGTTCAGTCCACTGATATGGCCTCCTTACACATATACCCATGCATATGTAGTGTAGTTCCTTGCTTGCGAGTACTTTGGATGAGTACTCACGGTTGCTTTCTCCCCCCTTTTTTCCCCCTTTCCTTTCTTTCTGGTTGTCGCAACCAGATGCTGGAGTCCAGGAGCCAGACGCCACCTTCGACGACGACTCCTACTACGCTGGAGGTGCCTACTACTACGTGCAGCCCGCTGATGACGACCAGGAGTAGTTAGGAGGATCCCAGGCAGGAGGCCTGCGCCTCTTTCGATTTGTATTCCAGTTTGTGCTAGCCTTTTTAAGGCAAACTTGTTTAACTTATGTCTGTACTCAGATATTGTTGCTTCCGCTGACTCGTCTATGATCGAGCACTTGTATTCGAGCCCTCGAGGCCCCTAGCTTGTATTATGATGCTTGTATGACTTATTTATGTTTTTAGAGTTGTGTTGTGATATCTCCCCGTGAGTCCCTGATCTTGATCGTACACATTTGCGTGCATGATTAGTGTACGATTGAATCGGGGGCGTCACAGATGACGCCATTGACGGAGCCGATCTGCTCCTCGCGGCGGCGCTCGAAGTACAACGTCCACAACGTTTCGCTGTCGGGCGCGTACCTCGGCTCGTTCCGCTACTCCCCCACCAACGAGGAGCGGATGTGGGCGATCTCCACCGGCCGTGCCGCCCCTTAGGGCACCGGCGGCACCGGGACGCCGTCGGCGCTCAGTCGCCACGAGCCTGGCACGCGCATGTCGGGGGGCGCCGGGTACTCGGCCTCGTACAGAAGGTGCGCCTCCGGCTCCTGGAGGTGTCAGCGGCCGAAGCCATTCACCGCGGTGCCGTCGCCAGGGTATCTCTCTGCCATGGCTTCGCTCGTCGGCGGGCAGGGGTGGTGAGGGAGCTTGCCGGCGGGGAGAAGGCTGTTTCACGGGAGGGAGAGGGGGAGGTTGTGGTGCTCACCGGCTGGGAGGGGCGCCTTTTATAGCCGAAGCGGGGTGGCGGGGGGTGGCATGCGGGCGGACGCGTGGTGCATGCAGGCGGGACGCGCGTCGGTGGCGCCTTCACCGCGCCGCCCGTGAGTCATCAATGGAGGCTGACCGGCGCGGCAGCCTTCGCATTGATTCCCGCGGGAACCGAGGTGATGAGGTCGACGAAGCAGCCGTCTCGCTGACTCGGCAGGCCCGCGGCTATTTCGCGCCAAAACGCTCGCCCCGGCGCCCCCCGGCGCGTCGGGTTCGGCCTGAGTCCGCCGGCGCTGATTTCGGCCCAAGCCAGCGTAAAACGGGCTCCCGGGGGCGCGACTGGACCGTTTCTTCGGCGCCAGCGCAAAAAAACGCCAGGGAAGACCGTTCTGTGGGCGCGACTAGATATGCTTAGAAAGCATATGCAGGAGACAGATGTGAGGTAAAAACTGAGCACAAAATGGTCGTGGAACCACAGAAGTAGCACCAACACAATTAATCTAACATAAAAGGTTGATCAAAGTCATCTCAGGTAGGAAATCAGTCTACAAACTCCCTGGAGCATCAAGGACACAGTAAGACAAGAGTGATAACATGAAGCAATTACATGCTTGCTGCTATAGATGACTCACACAAAGCTCATGAAAATCCATAAACTTCACTCAAATTAACACACACAAACAGGGCACGAATTCGTAAATAACCAGACATAGTATCTCAAAAATGTACAAATTATGTACACAAATTTCTATTGCCTACCGACCTAGCTCAAGGAATGCACTTAGATACTGAACTTTAGGAGTAGTGAATACACAGATTACTATTACCTACTGACCCACCTCAAGGAAACGGATCCGAGCAGAGGTTGCCGACGCTGGACTCTGCAGTGCACCTCGCAAGCTCCTGCGCGATGCTACGATGGCCCCCTCCAGGACCACCACCTCCACCTACAAGATCGATCAATCAAAACCAAATAGCATGGCAGCAACAACGTGGAGAAAAAACGGGAGTGGCGTGGAGCAGACTAACACTTCCTCGGCGGAAGAGGGCGTGTCCGGTGCCGGCGACGTCGGCAACGGTCCTGCGGTCTGAGAGGCGGCGGCAGCTGCTCCAGTCGACGGATTCGACAGAGGCGACGGGAGGCGAGAGGAGAGGAAGTGAGCATCTTTGAGGGTTCGGCGGATCTTATACTCGGCGAGGTTCAAACCCAGCACGATCAGCAATCCCGACGTTCTGAGTTGACTGGCGGTTGCACACGCACGGAGTGAGGCTGGTCGTAAGAGCAGGACGCTGAAAAAAAGCGGTCTAGGGGCGAGCCGGCGCTAGATCGGCCTTCTGGGGCTCGGTTCGCTCTCAGCCACGCGCCCACGGTCGCCGCGGGTTCGGCGAAGTACGTCTCAATTTTTTTGCAAACTCGGCGACTTTTACACGAACTCGGCCATATTTCATCCAAATTTGTAAAAAACTTGGAAACATGTATGAACTACGCCTAAGTAACCTAAAAACGAACTAAAAAAGCCTAGCCACTGCCGCTGCCATCGCCTCCGCGCCGTTTACATGCTGAGAAGCCTGTAGAAGCGGGTATAGTCGCCATCGACGTCGTCGTCGTCGTCGTGCACCCTGCTGCAGCACTCGCCGGGGTCCCTGCTGCAACCCTCGCCGGGGTCGCCGACAGCGCTTGACGGCCCGGCCTCGTCCTCATCGCCGCTATCGATGACGATAACGCCGCCCTCCTCAGCGCGGCGACGCTCCTCGGCGCGGCGACGGGCCTCGGTGCGGCTACGGGCCTGGGTTTCCAGGCACGCCCGACGCTGGCGGCGCACCTACTCGCGGACGTAGTCCTCCTTCGCCCATTTTAGGGCGGACTCGTCGTCGGGGGCCACCATGGCGGCATGCTCCGGCTTCATGGGGAGCACGTTCGGCTCGGGCTTCGGCCGGACCAGGCGGAGGGAGCGCCTCGTCGGTGCTGTCGCCGGCGAGGGCTCGTTGATGATGAGGGCGCCGCTGCGAACGCGACGCCCGAGAGGTGTCCCCTCCGGCTCGGGCTTGACGGGGCGGAGGGCCGGCGAGCCGGAGCCCGACGACGAGGACGACCCCGGCTCTATTGGCCGCGGGATCCAGGAACTGCCGCGGCGGCGAGAGAAGGAGGGCCGCGTCAGGTGCTCCAGTCGCGGCACATTGCCGGTCTCGATGTGGTCGAGGACGGCGTCGAGCGTGCGGCCGGGGACGTTCCACCACTCGCGCCATCCTTCGGAGTTGAGGCGGCCACGGGGGATGACGCCGTTGATGGAGGCAATCTGCTCCTCGCGGCGGCGCTCGAAGTACAGCGTCCACAGCGTTTCCCTGTTGGGCGCGTACCTCGGCTCGTTCCGCTACTCCCCCACCAGCGATGAGCGGATGTGGGCGATCTCCTCCGGCCGTGCCGCCCCTTCGGGCACCGGCGGCACCGGGACGCCGCCGACGCTCAGTCGCCAAGAGCCTGGCACGCGTATGTCGTGGGGCGCCGGGTACTCGGCCTCATACAGAAGGTGCACCTCCGGCTCCTGGAGGTGTCGGCGGCCGAAGCCATTCGCCGCAGCGCCGTCGCCAGGGTATCTCTCTGCCATGGCTTCGCTCGTCGGCGGGCAGAGGTGGTGAGGGAGCTCGCCGGCGGGGAGAAGGTTGTTTCACGGGAGGGAGAGGGGGAGGTTGTGGTGCTCACCGGCGGGGAGGGGCGCCTTTTATAGCCGAAGCGGGGTGGCGGGGGGTGGCATGCGGGCGGACGTGTGGTGCATGCAGGCGGGACGCGCGTCGGTGGCGCCTTCACTGCGCCGCCCATGAGGCATCAATGGAGGCTGACCGGCGCGGCAGCCTTCGCATTGATTCCCGCGGGAACCGAGGTGATGAGGTCGACGAAGCGGCCGTCTCGCTGACTCGGTAGGCCCGCGGCTATTTCGTGCCAAAACGCTCGCCCCGGCACCCCCCCTCCCCCGGCGCGTCGGGTTCGGCCTGGGTCCGCCGGCGCTGATTTCGGCCCAAGCCGGCGTAAAACGGGCTCCCGGGGACGCGACTGGGCCGTTTCTTCGGCGCCGGCGCAAAAAAACGCCAGGGAAGACCGTTCTGGGGGCGCTTATGCAGGAGATAGATGTGAGGTAAAAACTGAGCACAAAATGGTCGTAGAACCACAGAAGCAGCACCAACACAATTAATCTAACAGAAAAGGTTGATCAAAGTCATCTCAGGTAGGAAATCAGTCTACAAACTCCCTGGAGCATCAAGGACACAGTAAGACAAGAGTGATAACATGAAGCAATTACATGCTTGCTGCTATAGATGACTCACACAAAGCTCATGAAAATCCATAAACTTCACTCAAATTAACACACACAAACAGGGCACGAATTCGTAAATAACCAGACATAGTATCTCAAAAATGTACAAATTATGTACACAAATTTCTATTGCCTACCGACCTAACTCAAGGAATGCACTCAGATACTGAACTTTAGGAGTACTGAATACACAGATTACTATTACCTACTGACCCACCTCAAAGAAACGGATCCGAGCAGAGGTTGCCGACGCTGGACTCTGCAGTGCACCTCGCAAGCTCCTGCGCGATGCTACGATGGCCCCCTCCAGGACCACCACCTCCACCTACAAGATCGATCAATCAAAACCAAATAGCATGCAGCAACAACGTGGAGAAAAAAATGGGAGTGGAGTTGAGCAGACTAACACTTCCTCGGCGGAAAAGGGCGTGTCCGGTGCCGGCGACGTCGGCAACGGTTCTGCGGTCTGAGAGGCGGAGGCAGCTGGCTCCAGTCGCCGGATTCAACAGAGGCGACGGGAGGCGAGAGAAGAGGAAGTGAGCATCTTTTAGGGTTCAGGGGATCTTATACCCGGCGAGGTTCAAACCCAGCATGATCGGCAATCCCCACGTCCTGAGTTGACCGGCGGTTGCACACGCAAGGAGTGAGGCTGGTCGTAATGTCATAAGTAGTATCATGCATGCCAACTAAACAATGTTGGTGAGGTGGCATAAAATTAAATGAACAAAGAGAGACTTAAGTATCATATCATGATACTGTATCATATTAAATGATGTACTACTTTGTGTGATGTATGACAATAAATATAATTTTATATTAATATTAAAATATGATAGTATGCATTACGGATGTAGTATCATACACTAGTAGCATATGCATGATACTAGTATATGATACTTACCATTACAACCAGCCTGAATGACGGTTGTACACGCACGGAGCTCTACACACTACGCAGCAGTTGCCACGGGAGATTGGATCGGCAGCGCATCAGGAGAGGGAGGTGGCAGCGTAGAAAAGGGGATCGTAGTCTGAGGCAGCTGCTCGGTTGTTTTCAGCAGGGGGGTTTCTTTCTTTTTTCCTGCGAGGCTGAGCAACGTGTACCAGTTTCTTTTTTCTGCCTTAGAGCTTTTTTCTTGTGCGGGGGTGAGGGGCGGACGTACCAACGAATACCAGGTACGAACACAGACACCAACTGAACTTTAAAGAAATACTTCGTTGTAAGTATAATGGCTCCATTTGACCCAGGAGTAGTAAAAATGTTTCCAACCATTACATTTTAAAGAAGCTACTAAGAAGATACGTATAATGGCAAGCATATAAGATGCTCAAATTTGGCCTAAGTGACATTAAGCATTAAGAACTTCCTTATATGCTATGTTCTGCGTAGTCGTTATTAAGGATTCGGATATTTTCCGCTTCTTAGAATTTTTGCTCCGTTCCTTCCACTTGTCCTTGAATGCAAGAATCTTAATGTTGGACTTTGCGGTAGCTCTGGACAACGCCATGTACAGCTGACCATGGGAGAATACTGATTCCGGTAGGTACACGCTGACAATCGGGATGGTCTGGCATTGCGCCTTTTTTATTGTCATGGCGAAGCTGAGTCTGATGGGGAACTGCTTCCTCTTGAATCGGAACGGAACATTTCGTCATTGGAGGGGCAGAGAGGTATGCGAGGAAGAAAAACCCTTCGTTCGGCGTGTTGTCCCATCACGATCTCGGCGTCGATGGCGTTCCTCTGGAACCCACGGACCACAAGCCTCGTGCCGTTACACAGCCCATTAGCGGGTTGATGTTCCTCAACAGTATAATGGGGCAGTTTATCTTCAGTTTAAGTGCGTGCGGGGGAAGCCCATTTGGAGTCAGGTCATTCAGGAACTCTTGAGTGTAGTAGCCGTGTGGATCATCTTTTGCACTGTCAAAACTGTGGTAGATCTTCTCCTTGCCCTGGAAACGCTCTATCATACACATGTTACATCGACGTTGTCATTCTTGGTGGATAGGATTGCTCGAGACGTCATGTAACTCGGATTGACCATATTGTGGTCTAGGGAAGGAAACACGTGGTCGATCAACTTCTCTATGTCTGCGGCCTCGCCTGTCGAAGGAACATATATATCTTCCGGGAGCCGGATGTTTCCTTCCTCGTTAGTTTCCTCGGTGCCATTTCCTACTCTCAATAGGTATTCCACAAACTATCGATCGTTTTGAGACCTCATGTTGGTGACGAGCCTTAGCTGGCATATGCCATTCCAAAGGTATGAGCTACGGATGGTCGCATCGATTATCTAACCTCGTGATCCTTTCCTAACTACTGGAAGCACTTTCCTGAAGTCCCCACCGAACACGACAACCTTTCCCCCGAAAGGTCGGTCCCGTCGTCCCATGATGTCGCGCATGCTATTGTCCAGTGCCTCAATCATCTGCCTCTTCGTCATGGTGCCCTCGTCCCATAGGATGAGCGAAGCCATTGTCAGCAGCTTGGCTGTCCCACTCTACTTGGTGAAGTTGCGCGATGTCCCTTCTTCAACGTTGAGTGGGATCTTGAACCTCGAGTGGGCGGTCCTGCCCCCAGTCATGATAGAAGCGGCGACACTCCACGTCGCAGTGGCCACAGCGACCTTTTTCGCACCTCGAACCCTAGCGAGCAACGCCCTACACAGGAAGGTCTTCCCAGTGCCTCCCGGGACATCGATGAAGAAGACGCCCCCTTCATCGTCGTCAATTGATGCTACTATCTCTTCATAGGCTTTCCTCTGCTCAGGGTTTAGTGAGGACTCCAGGGATTTTTCATCCTCGGCAACCTTGATAGTGGTTTCCTTGATGACCTCCCAAGACTCACCTTCTGTGCTGTCATAAGTATCATCGATGTCCGAAAGAGGGAACAACTTTATGTCCTTTCCCATGGACTGCAGCATTCCCCTGATATCAAGGAATACCATCTGCACCATCGTGATTGGGCATGTGTGATGTCGCCTGTAGTCGTCAGACATCGTGATGTAGGGCGGAACCCTAGGGACCGATCTTTCACGTTTGGAGGGGATCCTACGGGGGAAAACATGAATAACGCACGGAAGAACACGAGGAAATCATGGGGACGAACGAGAGAAACACTCAACCGACAAGGAATCGATCACACAAGGGCTAGATCACCGAAAGCACAAGGTAACACATGATCCAAAATCAACAAAGGAAGATACAAGAGTAACCGTTCTTCTTCGTGAGGAGGTCTTCATTGTCTTCTCGGGATGGAGGCCTTGAATCCGAATGGATCTTCTCCGAAGAGGCATGGTCCCTCACGTGGAGTAGATCCGGTACGGATGAGCAGAGCTCTATCTCTAAATGAGCTATCACAATGCTAACCATAAAATGTAGGTGGGGATGGAGTACATATAGTCTAGGGGCGAAGGGGGATACATGGGCCTCGGGCCTACACTGTGCGCAGACAGGGAATGCCGGATGTCCGGTGGCTTGCGAGGGGCCGGATGTCCGGGCTGGTGAAGATGGTCGTTTTGTCCTCTGGATGGGCGGCGCCGAATGTCCGCTCGGAGGGGCCGGATGTCCGTTGCTTCGGGAGGCGCCGGATGTCCGGGGCGGTCACCGGATGTCCGGGCTGACGGGGCAAGCTTCTGTGCTCCCTGGACGCCGGTGCTGGATGTCCGGGATTTTGGTCGGATTTCCGGTGAGGGTCGGATATCCGGGCTGTACGCCGGATGTCCGGTCACTGTAGTTTCTTCTGCAGGGGCCTGGCCATGTAGATCTCCAGGGGCCGGATGTCCGGGGTCCTGGCTGGATGTCCGGTGCCTGGAGGCTGTTCTCGCCTTCTTCCATTGGTTCTCTTCTTCCATGGACTTGGGGTCTTGACCATCTTCATGTGCATCCTCGGGAGGGTCCTCTTGGTACCTAATCATGCACAACATTCCGGATTGAGGTAGTAGCCATGTCTCGAGAGGATCATATGAGATATCACTAAGGAGAGAAGTCACCTCGGTCTCGAGAGCTCTAGCTCGTGCTATAGTCACGGGTCCTCTTGGTGCTTGGTGAGACGATGGAAGGTCCATGGCGATGACCGAAGGATGCTCCGCATCATGTCCCCTCCCCCTTAGGAAAGATCCGACCTCGGATCGAAATCCTCATTACCATGGTAGGGGGTGAGATCGGAGACGTTGAAGATGTCGCTCACGTTGTACTTGTCGCACGGGAGATCGATCTTGTAAGCGTTGTTGTTGTAGCGTGCTAGCACCTTGAAGGGTCCATCGGCTCGAGGGAGAAGCTTGGACTTGCGTTCGTTGGGGAAACGGTCCTTGCGAAGGTGTAGCCACACGAGGTCTCCAATGTTGAATATCATGGGATGCTTGTTGACGTTGAGCTTGGTCGCGAGTCGTTGTACTTGGCGCTCGATGGTGTGCCTTGTATCTTCATGCATCATCTTGATGTATCTTGCACGGGCACTTGCGTCGAGGTTGGTGCGCTCTTATGGAGGAAGAGGTAGAATGTCGAATGGGGACAACAGGTTGAAGCCGTAGACGACCTCGAAGGGGGATTGCCGGTCGTCGAATGTCTTGCACGGTTGTAGGCGTACTCGGCGATGGGTAGACACTCCTCCCACTCTTTGATGTTCTTCTTCATCAATATGCGAAGTAGAGTGGAGAGTGTATGGTTCGTCACCTCCGTTTGGCCGTCGGGTTGAGGATGGTATGCGGATGAGAACAAGAGCTTGATTCTGAGCTTGGCGCATAGCGTCTTCTAAAAGTAACTCAAGAACTTGACGTCGCGGTCAGAGACGATTGTCTTTGGTACTCCATGGAGGCGCAAGATATCCCTACAAAAGAGGTTTGCAATGTGTGAAGCATCGTCTATCTTGTTGCAAGGAATGAAATGTGCCATCTTAGAGAATCGGTCCACAACAACAAACACGGATTCCTTGCCATTTTGAGTTCTAGGCAAACCAAGTACAAAATCCATGCTAATGTCTTCCCAAGGTTGATAAGGAATAGGAAGAGGCATGTAAAGACCATGGGATTGAGCTTTAGACTTAGCTTTGCGACATGTAGAGCATCGGGTGGTGAAGCGTGAGACGTCGCGGAACATCTTGGGCCAAAAGTAGTTCTTGGAGAGCGTGGCAAATGTCTTGTCGTGTCCAAAATGTCCCATGAGTCCGCCTCCATGATCCTCTTGCAAAAGGAGCAAACGAAGAGAAGACTCGGGAATGCATAGTTTGTTAGCTCTCATAAGATAACCATCCTTGATGTAATATTGTTCCCAAGATGTATGCGTCAAACATTTAGCATAAGGAGTCGCAAAAGATGTATCATTAGCATACAAGTCTTTTATGTGCTCAAAACCAATAACATTCAACTCAAGTTTAGTGACAAGCGTGCATATGCGTGAAAGTGCATCTGCAACTACATTTTCCTTACCCTTAATGTACTTGGTCACATAGGGGAAAGATTCAATAAATTCACTCCATTTGGCATGACGCTTGTTCAACTTAGTTTGACCTTTTAAGTACTTAAGCGTTTCATGATTGGTATGTATGACAAACTCATGAGGTCTAAGATAATGTTCCCAAACATGTAGCACACGCACTAAAGCATACAATTCTTTGTCATAGATGGGATAGTTAAGTTGAGCACCGGAGAGTTTTTCACTAAAATATGCAATGGCTCATTTTTCTTGCATCAAAACTCCGCCAATTCCGGTACCACTTGCATCACAATGAACCTCAAAAGTTTTGTCAAAGTTGGGCAAAGCAAGAATCGGAGCATGAGTAAGCAAAGACTTAAGCTCATCAAAAGCGGTGGATTGCAAAGATCCCCAAACAAAAGCAGCATTCTTCTTACTCAAAGCATGCAAAGGAGCGGCAATAGTGCTAAAGTCTTTCACAAAGCGACGATAAAAACCTGCTAGACCAAGAAAACTACGCACTTGTTGCAAATTGGTGGGTTGGGGCCAAGTTTTAATTGCTTCAATTTTTGATTCATCAACATGGACACCCTTGGAAGATACAACAAAACCCAAGGAAACCACTTTGTCAACACCAAATGTGCACTTTTTCATGTTGGCATAAAGACGTTCCTAGCAAAGGGTTTGCAAAACAGCCCTAACATGATTAAGATGCTCTTTCATGGTTTTGCTAAACACAAGAATATCATCGAAGTAAACCACAACAAAGACTCCAATATAAGGGCGAAGCACATAATGCATGAGAGGCACGAAAGTACTGGGAGCCTCCGATAAACCCATAGGCATAACTAACCACTCATATAAGCCAAATTTGGTTTTGAAAGCAGTTTTCCATTCATCACCCTCTTGAATGCGGATTTGATAATAGCCACTTTTAAGATCCATTTTTGAGAAAAAGTTGGCTCCACTAAGTTCATCAAGCATATCATCTAAGCGAAGAATGGGATGCCTATAGCGAACGGTAATAGTATTTATAGGTCTACAATCGGAACACAAGCGGAAACTTCCATCTGGCTTAGGCACAAGTATAACTGGAACGACACAAGGGCTTAGGCTTTCACGTACATGACCGTTGTCGATTAGTTGTTGTACTTGCCATTGAATCTCCTTAGTTTCTTCGGGATTGACACGGTATGGAGCTTTGTTTGGAAGTGGCGCTCCGGGGATGAGGTCGATTCGATGCTCAATCCCTCGAAGAGGAGGTAGACCCGGAGGTAACTCATCGGGAAAAACATCTTGGAATTCCTGCAAAAGAGATTGAAACACTAAAGGTAGCTCGTGAGAGGTGTTAGTTTTTGGTTCTCCATCCTTGCACACAAGGACAAAGTGCATAACACTCAATGGGTTCTCACACACTTCTCTCATCTCACTTTTTGTGGCAAATAGGACAAGGTTTTTCTCTCTAGGCGAAGAGGCGCTCAAGTTTGGCTTGTGGCTCTCACTCACTTTTTGGTGGATCACTTTCTCACTCTTCTCTCCATGATGGGTGGCTTGCTTGTCGGCTATCACTTGACTAGGAGACATAGGTCGTAGCACATATTCCTTCCCTTTCATATTGAAGCTATAGTGATTGGTGCGCCCGTTGTGGATGACACCACGGTCGAATTGCCATGGCCTACCAAGAAGGAGGTGGAAAACGGTCATGGGGACCACATCACACTCCAAAGTGTCTTCATAGGCACCAATTTTGAAGGAGACTTGGACCGTATGCTCAACTCGTATAGTGCCGGAGTCACTTAGCCATTGAACCTTTTAGGGGTGCGGGTGCTTCCTCTTGACCAATTGAAGCTTGGAGCATAGTTCTTCACTTGCCAAGTTGTGTAAACTACCTCCATCGATGATGACCTTGACGGATCGTCCATTGATGCCAGCCTTTGTGTGGAAGATGTGGCATCTTTGGTCTTCTTCTTGTTGATGTTGAAGAGTCAAGACCTTGGATACAACGAGAGCGGGGATCGAATCCTCATCACAAAAGACTTGATCATCTTCATCCTCGTTCACGCGCCGGTGCATGGCCACTTGCTCAAGAGCTTCCATCTCCTCATCACTCGTGGAGTCATATGTGCCATCGTCGTTGAGGATCATGGTGTGCTTGTTTGTGCATTCATAGGACTTGTGGCCTCGACCGCCGCAAGTGAAACACTTGAAGGAGCTTGTCTTGACGGTCTCATCGGTCGGAGTGGATGAAGAAGCACACGGCTTGAAGTTGCTTGCAGGAGGAGGAAGACGACTTGAACTTGCCGAAGTTTTCTTGTAACTTGACTTGTCGCCATTGCTTGGAGAAGGCTTGGTTGATGTAGATGTTGGAGTAGTTGTTAAAGCTTGGTTGTTGGAGAAGCTGTAGGTCTCGGATGAGTACTTTGCGTACTTGAAGTCATCTTGCACTTGACGTTCCGCCTTTGTAGCTTGATGTATGAGCTCAATGAGGTTGGAGTAGGGTTGGAAGTCGGCGATCTTCTTGATGGGATGATTGAGTCCATTCAAGAATCGTGCCATTGTTTGCTCATCATCTTCCGTGACATTGGCTCGAATCATGGCTATCTCCATTTCCTTGTAGTATTCTTCAACACTCTTTGTTCCTTGCTTGAGGAGTTGTAGCTTCTTGAAGAGATCGCGGTTGTAGTAGGTTGGCACAAAACGTGCTCGCATGACATCCTTCATTTGATCCCAAGTGGTGATTGGAGGTTCACCTCTTGCTTGTCGGCGCTCAAGGACTTGTTCCCACCATATGAGCACATGGTCTTGGAACTCAAGTGATGCCTTAGCGATCTTCTTCTCTTCCTCATAGTTGTGTAAACGAAAGATTTTGTCGACCTTAAATGCCCATGAGAGGTACTCTTCGGGATCATTGCTTCCATTGAATTTGGGCATGGTTAATTTAAGCTTGCCACATCGTTGCTCTTCATTGTGTTGTTGGCGATGGTGATGATGACACCCTTGCCTTGGAGGGTAATCATCCTCATGTTTCTCTTGGCGTGGAGTAAGTCCATGATCAACTTGCTCTTGTTGAATTTGAGGTTGAGGTGGAGCTTGACGATCTTGTGAAGGAGCTTGTGGAGTTTGACGTTGCATGCGCGGTTGGTTGTTCCGCTCTTGGATTTCTTCTCAAAGGGATTCCTCTTGATTGCGTCATTCATGATTGCGGTTTGCGATGGCTCGACTTGATTCTTGAAGGGCATGTTGCTCCTCAAGAGCTTGCGCTTCACGTAGTTGTTGTTGAAGACGTTGAGCCTCGGCGTCTTATTGCTCTTGGTGTAGACGCGCTCGTTCTTCTTCTTGGCGACGAAGACGTTGTCGTTCTTGAGCTTGAGCAAAAGCGACTTGGTTTGATTGAGGACGAGGGACTTGCTCGTCGGCTTGCTCTTGTGAATGCTTGTCTTGTAGCGGGTTGCGAGATGCATGACGGTCTTGACATGCGGCTCGTCGAAGAGTGTTCGATGACGGTGTACTTGAGCCGGAGAAGGAGTTGTCGGAGTGTTGACTTGAGTGGGTCCGTCTTGAGAATGAGGATGTAGAAGGAGGACGGTTCACCAACAGGGCACGGATCTCGTCCATTCTTGCATCATTCTCTTGCTTGTGCGCGTCGAGCTTGTTGTCGAAGTAGTCTCATGTACGTTGCTCGGAGAGTCGCAAGTCGGTGGCGAGGTTGTCGATGCGGTCGTTCATTGCTTGTTGCTCTTGATGCAACGCTCGTTGTGCACCGAAGTGGTGGCTCTTGGTGACGTATGATGACATGTCGTCGTCTTGCTCGATGAAGAGTGGGTTGGTAGAAGTACTCGGCCTATCCATCATTCCAAGCAAAATGTGAGTGGTAGAAGGAGAAGAACTTATACCAATGTACCTTGACCAATGTTGATGATGAATCAAGTTCACTCAAATGCGGACAATGAAATAGCACTATTGGTACCAATTCTTGTCGGTTCTCACACCTACACAAGTAAAAGGTTATGGTGGAGCTTGGTTAGGATGGTGGCACAAAATTTGATGCAATTGTAAGTGAGCTTCAATAATGTTGGAAAAGATTCACAAATTTGCAAATGCAACAAGTAGACCAAGCAAGTAGTGGTACACAGAAACACACACGCAAATAGATAAATGGGATTGTGCAAACCAAAAGTGAGCCAAAATGTGGAATCCACGAAAATGCTCTTGTTGCACAATACTAGAGAGACGCTAGCATGATTGCACAGTAGGCGGATACGGAACTTGTGCACAACCTACTAGGCAAAAATGCAACGATCTCTATCCCAAGTATGCTATATGTATGGTATTTCGGTGCTATGATCCAAGATGATCTTATATGACAATCTTAATGTAGTATGATGCTATGGTTCTTGCTTATAAGCTCTTTGCTTATCTTTCATTTGATACTCTTGCACTGATGATTCAAGAGCGAGCTGATTACAAGTCTCTAGATCCCGCTAATATCCTTGAGAGGCTAAACACTCATGAGTTCCAGCTTGCTGAGAAAAGAGACCTCTATGGATCGAGCTTTGGAAGATCACGTGCGCTGAAGGCCAAGGCAGTCTCTGAATCTGAAGGTGAAGATTCTGGTAGCAGCCTTGGTGACCCTGAAGAAATGAGCCAGGAGCTAGCAATGCTCATGAAGAAATTCCAAAAGTTCTCTCGCCATGGTCGCTTTAGAAAGTCTTCAAGGAGTGATGATTCCTCGTCCTATGACTACAAAAAGAGAACTTGCCACAAATGCAAGAAACCTGGTCACTACATGTCTGATTGTCCTCTGTGGGAAAAGGATCAAAGAAGAAGAAGTACAAAGATGACGACTCTGATGACTCAATGAAGAAGAAATCTTCAAAATCCTCATCAACAAAATCTTCAGAGTCTTCGTCTCACAAGAAGAGCAGTTCAAAGAAGGCACGAACATTTGTTGGCAAGGAAATGGACTCTGAAGCTGAATCTGAGGAAAATGTGGAAGAGGAGGAATCCGAGGAGTCAGACTCTGGTGTGGCGAGCCTAGCCCTCTCTACTGCTTACGCCAGCAAGTCCATCTTCAACACTGAAGAAAATGACCTCCCCAACTCTGCTGACAAGAGCGTCGATGACTATGCTCCCACCTATTGCTTCATGGCAAAAGGTGCCAAGGTACTCAAACATCCCCCCTCTGAATCTAGTGAGGATGAATCTGATGACAATCTCAAACCTAGCTATTCCAAACTAGCTAAAATTGCTGTTAAACAACAAAATGCTTTGGAAAAGATTCAAAATCTGCTAGACAAAAGCGATGACCTGTTGGGTGAGAATTGAATCGAACTAAGACCTTGACTGAAAATCTCCAAAGACTTCAGTCTAGGTTTGACAACCTTCAAAATCATCATAACACTCTCTTACCTGACATGAGAAGCTTTCTTATGAATTTCTTCTGAGAAAGCAAGATCTTGAGAAGTTAAAAGTGATTTATGAAGATCTTTAGAAGGAAAATGATTCATTGCTTGCTCAAAAGATCAGTTCCGCTCAGGAAGAATTTATTCCACCATGTCTGAAATGCATTGAGCGTGAATCTGCTAATTCTTCACCTGAATGTTCAAATGCTTCTACTGCTACAAATTCTTTAACTGTCTTTGTGGTCACAAATTCCTCATCTGAGGATACCACAAGTATCACTGACGATAATGCAGGGTTGAAGGAATTGTATGTGACAGGCATATACAAAAGCCTCAAAGGGCATCAGACTCTTTGTGATGTGCTCAAAAAGCATATGTTGAACAGGAACCCTAGGAAAGAGGGTATTGCCTTTGAGAGGAAACTCAATGCTGATGGGACCTACTGGAAACCTGGGCAGTACCCCAAAACCTCATGGGTTGCTGCGAAGGGAACTTCCATAGATCCATGCACATTATCTGGCTTTACTTGTGAATCTTCATATTCCTCTGATGAGTCATTTGACTCCAACTATAAACTGTTCAAGAATCAGAATGGTGAAGTATTTGCTCGATATGTTGGAACTAACTGCAGGAACAACCCCCATATGAAGAAAATCTGGGTTCCCAAAAGGTGCCTTGAAAATCTTCAGGTGAATGTCATCATGACACCACCTATGAAGAATAGGAACCCCAGATCAAATTCCTCATATGGATCAAAATCTTCATATGGATCCAAGTCCTCTTATGGACCAAATTCTTCATCTGGATCAAATTCCTCACATGGATCCAAATCCTCATATGAACATCATCGTGCTAACACTTCTGTTTCACAAGGAAAGTCTAAAGGCTATGAATATGTGCATTATTCTTCAAACCATTATGTTCATAAGTCCTCGAAGAATTTCTCTGCTTATTCATATGCTTATCCTAACCCCTCTTCTGTGAAACAAAGTGCACTGGCTTCAATGCCATCTTTTTCTTATGGAGCTAGCAGAATGATGAACCCTTTGCCACCCCTTCAAATGTGGGTGGTGAAGAAAAAGAACTAATCTCTTATGCAGGGTCAGGTCTCCAGACGATCTTAATCGTCTGAAGAATTTGCTGGAGACCTGAATGTGCTTGAATGGATGCAAGCTAATCATGAAGAAATGAATTACTCATTTCTCACGTCCTCATGTTGCTATATCTGTTACTGTTGATGAAATTGATATCATATTCTTCACTGATGAAGTATATGGGTTCGTAAGTTGCACTAATTCATCTGCAGGATGAACAACCCAAAGCTACTAAGTGGGTCCTCGGCAGTGGATGTACAAATCACATGACCGGTGACAGGAACTTATTGATGGACTCTGCTTTATCTCCATCTCATATGAAGCATATCACCCTACGCTGACAAAGGCAAAAGCAAGGTATTAGGTCTAGGTAGGGTTGCAATCTCAAAGGATAGACACATGGACAAAGTCATGCTTGTCGAGTCCTGAGGATTCAACCTCATGTCTGTCTCAATGCTTTGTGATCTTGATATGGTTGTCGTCTTTGGCAAATATCGTTGCATTGTGCTAATGGAATCTGACAATTCCAAAGTCTTCAAAGGCTTTAGGAGAGGAGACTTGTATATTGTTGATTTCTCTGCAGGACCACAGCCTGCCACATGTCTACTTGCAAAATCTACAGAAGGCTGGTTATGGCATCGATGACTTGGTCATGCTAGAATGAGAAACTTGCATACACTCGCGAAGAAGAAGCATGTCATTAGCATTGAGGGTGTCAAATTCCTCAAAGATCATCTTCGTGGGGCTTGTGAGGCTGGAAAGATCACAAGAGCCAAGCATCCCTCAAAGACTATCATGACTACTTCTCGTCCCTTTGAATTACTTCACATGGATCTCTTTGGCCCTACTCATTATGCCACGTTCACTAGTTCTGCATCATTATATGGCTTTGTCATTGTTGATGATTATTCTTTTTATACCTAGGTGCATATCATCACTTACAAAAATGAAGTGCAGGAAGTCTTCAAACAATTTTCCTCATGAGCATCTATGAACTTCGGTGTGAAGATCAAGCATATCAGGAGTGATAATGGAACCGGGTTCAAGAACACTGGTCTCGATGAATATCTTGATATACTTGGTATTACTCACGAGTTATCCGCTCCCTATACTCTTCAGCAGAATGGCATCATGGAGCGCAAGAACAGAACTCGTGTTGAGATGGCTCGCACTATGCTTGATTAATACAAGACTCCACAACGTTTCTGGCGAGATGCTATACTGCATGCCACATCATCAACAGGGTATATCTTCACAAATTCTTTAAAAAGACCTCATATGAACTCCTCACTGACAAGAAACCCAATGTAAGTTATTTCAAAGTCTTCGGTGCTAAATGCTGGATTAGAGATCCTCACCACCACTCTAAATTTGCACCGAAAGCACATGAAGGTTTTATGCTTGGTTACGGAAAGGACTCACACACCTACAAAGTCTTAAACACCTATCATCACAAAGTTTTTGAAACTGTAGATGTGTGGTTCGATGAAACTAATGGCTTGCAAAGAGAGCACCTACCTCCTGTGCTAGATGAAGTGTCACCTGAGGAATCCATCAAGTTCAAGGCTACTGAGGATGTCATTCCTACCGAAGAATCTGCTGAAGAAGTCATTCCAGATCGTGAAGAAAATCATGCTGGTGCTACTGAAGAAAATGGCACTGAAGAAATTGCTGGGCCAAATCAAAGTCGTCAACCTGCTCATCCTCGTGTTGCAAACGAAGTGCAGATTGAGAGAATTATCAATGACATCAATGCACCAGGTCCTCTCATGCGCTCAAAAGCTTCACACTTGTCTAACTTTTGTGGGCATTTTGCGTTTGTCTCTATCACAGAGCCCACCAAAGTTGATGAAGCATTCATGGAATCTGAATGGATTCAAGCCATACAAGATGAATTGCATCAACTCGAGCTCAACAATGTGTGGGAGCTTGTCAAGCAACCAGACCCACGCAAGCACAACATCATCGGTGCCAAATGGATCTACCACAACAAACAAGATGAAAATGGCCTTGCGGCGAGGAATAAGGCTTGTCTTGTAGCTCAAGGCTACACACAGGTTGAAGGAATTGATTTCGATGAAACTTTTGCATCTGTTGCTAGACTTGAAGCTATTTGCATGTTACTTTCTTACGCTAACCATCATAATATCATCTTACATGAAATGGATGTGAAAAGTGCATTCCTTAATGGTAAGCCCGAGGAAGAAGTATATGTTGCTCAACCACCAGGTTTTGAGGATCCAAAATTTCCAGATCACGTCTACAGACTCAACAAGGCCCTCTATGGCCTCAAGCAAGCACCTCAGGCATGGTATGATACATTGAAGGAATTCCTCATGAAGAAAGGCTTCAAACCCGGTTCACTTGACCCAACTCTTTTCACCAAAGCATATGATGATGAATTATTCATGTGCCAAATATATGTTGATGATATTATCTTTGGCTGTACTAACCAATGTTACAATGACTAATTTGCCTATATGATGAGTGAATAATATCAAATGTCCATGATGGGAGAGTTGAAATTCTTCTTAGGTCTGCAAATTCGTCAACAACACAATGGCATATTCATATCTCAGGACAAATACCTCAAGGATGTGTTGAGGAAATTCGGGATGCAAGATTGCAAAGGCGTTAAAATCCCTATGCCCACAAATGGCCATCTATGCACCGATGAAAATGGTAAGGACTTCGATCAAAAGGTATATCGCTCCATGATTGGCTCTTTATTGTATTTATGTGCATCTAGGCCGGATATTATGCTTAGTGTTTGCATGTGTGCCTGATTTCAAGCTACACCGAAGGAATCACACCATAAGGTTGTGAAGCATATTCTTCGATATCTAGCTCACACTCCAACACTTGGATTATGGTATCCCAAGGGCTCTTCATTTGATCTCATTGGATATTATGACTCTAACTATGCTGGTGATCGGGTGGATCACAAGTCAACATCAGGCACATGTCATTTCCTCGGACGATCCTTGGTATGTTGGTCCTCAATGAAACAGAACTGCGTATCACTCTCTACTGCTGACGCTGAGTACATTGCTGCTGGATCTTGCTGTGCTCAATTGCTATGGATGAAGCAAACCCTCGGGGACTATGGCATCAATGTGAAGAATGTGCCACACTACAAAAAAATACACTTCTGTGATGATACGTGTTTGTCATAGTAGGTCACATTTTTTGTCATGCATGTACATCCATGATGATTTTATGACAGAATCAAGATAGTCACACCTATGCTGTCGTAGAAGTGTTCCATGACATTACCAAAATTATCATCATGGAAGTATCCACTTCCATGACGATAAATTGCGCGTCACAGAAGTGCTTTCGTCAAGGGTGACCAACACGTGGCATCCACCGTAGCAGAACGCCGTTAAGCTATCGGGTCCGGTTTTGGATCTGATAACCCGTTAACAGCCCCGACCAATGGGGATTTTCCATGTGTAAAATCATCACTGGCTGGAGGAAACACGTGTCGGCTCACCGTTGGGACAGATGTCATCCACTCATTGGACAGAAGGCGCCTATGATACGTCAACACGTGGCACGACCCAACAGAGGCCCATTCCTATGAAAAGGCCGGCCCGTTTGACTTGGTAAAAAGGTGGCGGCCTGGCCCATGGAAAGCCTGTTAACGGCATGTTCACATATAGCGCATTTACAGCCCGCTAACCTAGGGCCCGTTACGCCCTATCCGAATTAGGCCCAGTAGTGTCATTTGGGCCATCCAATATGATTCCAGCCTATTTTCACTTCTGGCCCATGTATGGCCCATGACGTCTTTTGGCCCATATGAGGCCCTTTGTAACTCTTGTCCCATTGACGGCCCGTGGTGAAACTGGCCCGTAATGAACAGTGTATCACTTTATACCCATTAACGGCCCGTGGTGAAACTGGCCTGTAATGAATAGTGTATCACTTTATACCCATTAACGGCCCGTTATTCCGTTGGGCCGTTTCCAGGCCATGTTATCTTTCGGCCTTCTCAGAGCCCATTTATTCTTGGGCTCATTTCCAGCATTCGTTTACTTACGACCCATTACTGTCATTTTCTGCTTGTGGGCTAAATTCAGCCTAGGTTACAGTCGACCCATTTGTGGACCGTTGATACATTGGGCCGTTTTCATAGCGTCATCAAATACTTCCGATTAACGATGGCCCGTTATGGTCGGCCCATGAACAGACGATTCCAATTCTAACCTGTTTACGACCATAATGTGGTCTGTTATTGGCCCATGTTTGGCTAACCGATCATACGGCCCGTAGAAGGCCCATTGATGATACGACCCGTAGAAGGCCCATTGTGTCTACGACCCGTATAAGGCCCATTGTTTCTACGACCCGTAGAAGGCCCATTGTTTCTATGGCCCATAGGAGGGAAATGGTAACTACAGTAAATATAAAGCCCATGGTTATTGTGGCCTAGTTTTAAAAAATAGGTTACTGCGGCCACTAGCAAACCGCGGAAAAAGAACTGCACTGACTACAAGCAAAGAAATAAACAAGATAATAAGGAAATAAATAAGTGATGTAGGGCGGAACCCTAGGTGGGCGATCTTTCACGTTTGGAGTGGATCCTACAGGGAATCACGAAGAACACGTGGAAGCACAAAGGGGAAAACACGGGGAAAACGAGAGAGAATCACGAAACCGACATAGAATCAATCACACGAGTGCTAGATCACCGACAACATAGAGTAACATATGATCCACAATCAACAAAGGTAAGGATACAAAGGAACCGTTCTTCTCCGTACGGAGGTCTTGATGTTCTTCCCTAGAAAGGGGTCTTGAATCCGCTTGGGGGATCTTCTCCGAAGAGGTCGTGAGCTCCGAGGAGAAGTAACCAAGTGGATGAGCAAGGCTCTCACACAAATATGAGCTAAACCAATGCTAACCCTCCCTAGGAGGTGGGGGCGTCCTATTTATAGTCTTAGTGCAAATGGAAGTCAAAGCGAAGGGGTACAAGGGCTCCAGCCCACAGGTGCGGTCACTCAGGCGTCAGACGTCCGGAGGCTCGGGACGTTCCGGACGTCCGGTCGGGCTCGGGCGTCCGTAGAATCAGCTCTATCGTGGGCGCGTCGAACGTACGGAGGGGGTCGGTCGTCCGGAGCTTCGTGACGGTCCGGACGTCCGGAGATCATCGGTCGTCCGTAGATTTGGCTCGGGCGTGCATCGGTCGGACGTCTGGTGGCTTCGGTCGTCCGTAGTTTCCATTCGGGTGCCCAGCCGCCGGACGTCCGGAGGGCGTCGGTCGTCCGTGGCCTGGGAGTCGTCGGACGTCCGAACTCGGTCGGATGTGCGAAGCCTGTAGCTTCAGCAACATCTCTTCTTCTTCTTCAACACGCTTGGGGTCCTCGCCGTCTTGGCTCTTGCAAGTAGTTGTTCCTTGGCTCACCTCCATGTACCTAATCACACATAGGGTTTCCGAATGAGGTAGTAGCCATGTCTCGGGAGTAGGAAGAGGGAGTTCACAGAGGAGCGAGTTCACCTTATCTTCGATAGCCTTAGCTCGAGCTCGTGTCATGGGTCCACGTGGTGTTGAGGGAGATGTAGATGCGTCCATGGGGATGAGCGAGGGATACTCCGCATCATCTCCCCCCCCCTTGGGAGAGATCAGACCTCGGATCAAAAGCTTCATCTCCATGGTAAGGTGCGAGGTCCTTGACGTTGAAGATGTTGCTCACATTGTACTTGTCTCGAGGTAGGTCGATCTTGTAGGCGTTGTCGTTGTAGCATGCTAGCACCTTGAAAGGTCCATCGGCTCGAGGGAGAAGCTTGGACTTGCGTTCGTTGGGGAAGCGGTCCTTGCGAAGGTGTAGCCACACTAGATCACCAATGTTGAAGACCATGGGTTGCTTGTTGACATTAAGCTTGGTTGCTAGTCGTTGTACTTGTCGCTCAATGGTGTGCCTTGTATCTTCGTGCAGTTTCTTGATGTAGCTTGCATGAGCACTTGCGTCGAGGTTGGTTCGCTCTTGTAGAGGAAGAGGTAGAATATCCAAAGGGGACAATGGGTTGAAGCCGTAGACGACCTCGAAGGGGGACTTTCCCGTCGTCGAATGTCTTGCACGGTTGTAGGTGTACTCGGCGATGGGTAGACACTCTTCCCACTCCTTGATGTTCCTCTTGATCAACACACGAAATAGAGTGGAGAGTGTACGGTTCGTCACCTCCGTTTGCCCGTCGGTTTGAGGATGGTATGTCGAAGAGAATAATAGCTTGATGCCGAGCTTGGCGCATAGGGTCTTCCAAAAGTAACTCAAGAACTTGACGTCGCGGTCCGAGACAATTGTCTTTGGCACTCCATGAAGTCGCAAGATTTCCCTACAAAATATATTGGCAATATGTGAAGCATCGTATATCTTGTTGCAAGGAATGAAATGTGCCATCTTAGAAAATCTATCCACAACAACAAAGATGGAATCCTTGCCATTTTGAGTTCTAGGCAAACCAAGTATAAAATCCATGCTAATGTCTTCCCAAGGTTGATAAGGAATAGGAAGAGGCATGTAAAGACCATGAGATTGAGCTTTAGACTTAGCTTTGCAACATGTAGAGCATCGGGTGGTGAAGCGTGAGACGTCACGGAACATCTTGGGCCAATAATAGTTCTTGGAGAGCGTAGCGAACATCTTGTCGCGTCCAAAGTGTCCCATGAGTCCGCCTCCATGAGCCTCTTGCAAAAGGAGCAAACGAAGAGAAGACTCGGGAATGCATAGTTTGTTAGCTCTCATAAGATATGCATCCTTTAAATAATATTGTTCCCAAGAAGTATGCATCAAACACTTAGCATAAGGAATAGCAAAAGATGGATCATTAGTGTACAAGTCCTTTATGTGTTCAAAGCCAATAAAATTCAACTCAAGTTGAGTGATAAGTGTGCATATGCGTGAAAGTGCATCCGCAACAACGTTTTCTTTACCCTTAATGTACTTGATCACATATGGGAAAGATTCAATAAATTCACTCCATTTGGCATGACGCTTGTTCAACTTATTTTGACCTTTTAAGTACTTAAGTGTTTCATGATCGGTATGGATGACAAATTCATGAGGTCTAAGGTAATGTTCCCAAACATGTAGCACACGCACTAAAGAATACAATTCTTTATCATAGATGGGATAGTTAAGTTGAGCACCGGAGAGTTTTTCACTAAAATAAGCAATGGCTCATTTTTCTTGCATCAAAACTCCGCCAATTTCGGTACCACTTGCATCACAATGAACCTCAAAAGTTTTCTCAAAGTTGGGCAAAGCAAGAATCGGAGCATGAGTAAGCAAAGACTTGAGCTCATCAAAAGCGGTGGATTGCAAAGATTCCCAAACAAAAGGAGTATTCTTCTTATTCAAAGCATGTAAAGGAGCGGCAATTGTGCTAAAGTTTTTCACAAAGCGGCGATAAAATCCTGCAAGAACAAGAAAACTTCGCACTTGTTTCAAATTGGTGGGTTGGGGCCAAGTTTTAATTGCTTCAATTTTAGTTTCATCAACATGGACACCCTTGAAAGATACAACGAAACCCAAGAAAACCACTTTGTCAACACCAAAAGTACATTTTTTTCAAGTTCGCATAAAGGCTTTCCTCGCGAAGAGTTTGCAAACCAGATTTAACATGATTAATATGCTGTTTCATGGTTTTGCTAAACACAAGGATATCATCAAAATAAACCACAACAAAGACTCCAATATAAGGTCTAAGCACATGATGCATAAGACGCACGAAAGTTCCGGGTGCTTCCGATAAGCCCATAGGCATCACTAACCACTCATATAAGCCAAATTTGGTTTTGAAAGCAGTTTTCCATTCATCACCTTCTTGAATGCGGATTTGGTAATAGCCACTTTTAAGATCAATTTTTGAGAAAAAGTTGGCTCCACTAAGTTCATCAAGCATATCATCTAAGCGAGGAATGGGGTGACTATATCGAACGGTAATGGCATTTATGGGTCTACAATCGGAGCATAAGCGGAAACTTCCATCGGGCTTAGGCACAAGTATAACGGGAACGACACAAGGGCTTAAGCTTTCACGTACATGACCGTTGTCGATTAGTTGTTGTACTTGTCGTTGAATCTCCTTGGTTTCTTCGGGATTGACACGGTATGGGGCTTTGTTTGGAAGTGGCGCTCCGGGGATGAGGTCGATTCGATGCTCAATGCCTCGAAGAGGAGGTAGACCCGGAGGTAGCTCATCGGGAAAAACATCTTGAAATTCCTACAAAAGAGATTGAAACACCAAAGGTAGCTCATGAATGGTGTTAGTTTTTGGTTCTCCATCCTTGCACACAAGGACAAAGTGCATCACACTCGATGGGTTCTCACACACTTCTCTCATCTCACTTTTGGTGGCAAATAGGATGAGATTTTTCTCTCTAGGCGAAGAGGTGCTCAAGTTTGGCTTGTGGCTCTCACTCACTTTTGGGTGGGTCACTTTCTCACTCTTCTCTCCATGATGGGTGGCTTGCTTGTCGGCTATCACTTGACTAGGAGACATAGGTCGTAGCACGTATTCCTTGCCTTTCATCTTGAAGCTATAGTGATTGGTACGCCCATTGTGGATGACACCACGATCGAATTGCCATGGTCGACCAAGAAGGAGGTGGCAAACGGTCATTGGGACCACATCACACTCCAAAGTATCTTCATAAGCACCAATTTTGAAGGAGACTTGGACCGTATGCTCGACTCGTATAGTGCCGGAGTCACTTAGCCATTGAACCTTGTAGGGGTGCGGGTGCTTCCTCTTGACCAATTGAAGCTTGGAGCATAGTTCTTCACTTGCCAAGTTGTGACAACTACCTCCATCGATGATGACCTTGACGAACCTTCCGTTGAAGCCGGCCTTAGTGTGGAAGATGTGGCATCGTTGGTTTTCTTCTTGTTGATGTTGAAGTGTCAAGACTTTGGAGACAACGAGAGCGGGGCTCGAATCCTCATCACAAAAGACTTGATCATCTTCATCTTCGTTTACGCGCTGGTGCATGGCCACTTGCTCAAGAGCTTCCATCTCCTCTTCACTCATGGAGTCATATGTACCATCATCGTTGAGGATCATGGTGCGCTTGTGTCACTCCCAATATGCGACCCGATCCAAAAGGAACTCGAAGGTCCCACCAAGGATAGACCCGCATATTGAAACGCTTTTGCAAGGTGGATATCATTACATCAACATTACATAATAGATGGGGATACATACAAGAGGCATACAGTGCCACACGAATACAACATCACAATACATCAGAGCATCATCCAACTAGGGATGTAACATAAACAGAAACTCAAACGACATCCACCCTGCTAGCCCAGGCTGCCGACCTGGAACCTATCCCTTGATCGAAGAAGAAACAGAAGAAGAACTCAATGCAAGCAAGCATCGCTCTCGCGTCATGATCATCGCATAACCTGTACCTGCAACTGTTGTTGTAGTAATCTGTGAGCCACGAGGACTCAGCAATCCCATTATCATGGGTATCAAGACTAGCAAAGCTTAAAGGGAAAGGAAGGGGTAAAGTGGTGAGGTTGCAGCAGCGACTAAGCATATATGGTGGCTAACATGCGCAAATAAGAGCGAGAAGAGAGCAAGCAGAACGGTCGTCAACTAGTAATGATCAAGAAGTGTTCACTTCCCGGACTCCGCCGAGAAGAGACCATCACGGCTACACACGCGGTTGATGCGTTTTAATTCGGATCTGGTGTCAAGTTATCTACAACCGGACATTAACAAATTCCCATCTTCCTATAACCGCAGGCACGGCTTTCGAAAGATTATACCCTGCAGGGGTGTCCCAACTTAGCCCATGACAAGCTCTCGCGATCAACGAAGGAATAGACCTTCTCCCAGGAAGACCCGATCAGACTCGGAATCCCGGTTTACAAGACATTTTGACAATGGTAAAACAAGACCAGCAAAGCCTCCCGCTGTGCCGACAAATCCCGATAGGAGCTGCACATATCTCGTTCTCAGGGCACACCGGATGAGCAAGACGTCGGGTTGGCATAGACCCTAGTTACCCAGGGGGCGCCGGACATCGCTCGGTTCGGACCAACACTTAGACAAGCACTGGCCCGGGGGGGGGGGGCTAAAATAAAGATGACCCTCGGGTTGGCCGACCCAAGGGAAAGGGGTAGGTGGTGGTGAGGCAAATGGTAAAACCAAGGTTGGGCCTTGCTGGAGGAGTTTTATTCAAAGCAAACTGTCAAGGGGGTCCCATAAATCACCCGACCGTGTAAGGAACGCAAAATCCGGGAACATAACACCGGTATGACGGAAACTAGGGCGGCAAGAGTGGAACAAAACACAAGGCATAAGGCCGAGCCTTCCACCCTTTACCAAATATATAGATGCATTAATAATATAAGAGATATTGTGATATCCAAACCAAAATCCTGTCCACCATGGAGAAATCTTCAACTTCACCTGCAACTAGCAACGCTATAAGAGGGGCTGAGCAAAGTGGTAACATAGCCAAACAACGGTTTGCATAGGAAAGGTGTCAAAGGTTAGAGGCTGACATGGCAATTTGGGATGGCTTGATAAACAGGTGATAGGTAGCGCAGCATAGCGATAGAACGAAACAACTAGCATAGCAATGATAGTAGTGAGATCCAGGGTAGCGGTCATCTTGCCTGAAATCCCGCAAGGAAGAAGAACGAGTCCATGAAGAAGACGAACGGATGAAGCCGAACCAAGCGTAGACGAACGAATCCTCACGATCGCAACGAAACAGGAACTATCGAAAGAAGCACACAACATGGTAAACACAGAAGCATAAACATGGCATGATGCACAAACAAATATGATGCATGTCCAGTTTAAAGAGCATGACATGGCAAAATGCAACAAGCAAAACTACAAATTAAGTGGAGCTCAATATGCAACGAGTTGCATATTGACAAAACACCACATGCAATTATTTAGTTTGATCTCGGTTATGTACCCAACAATATTAAATGTTATTAGCATGGCAAGGGGGTGAAACATAATGAAACTACCTATCTAGGCAAGTTTAAATGAGGCCGGAAACAACAAACAATAATTCCGGAAAATCCTCATGTGCAATTTATGAATTTGGTACTGTTCTTCCCTAAACACAATTTTATTGTTGTTAAACAGCAAAATAAAGTGCACCATGTTAATCTAGGCATTTTCCACCCCATTTACATATAAAGTTTATTTAAAATGGAGCTACGGTTATTTAGTTATGAAATAAATCATTTTAACATGGCATATTCGCAAATTAACACAAACAACATTTTAAACATTTTAAACATGGATGAAAGTGGCAAAATATTAAACTAGATGAAATTCTAAGCATCTTACATATATAATTTGTTTTAATCCGATGCATGGTTAATTAATTATTGATGCATGAGCATGGAGGGTTTTTCTGCAAATCTGTAAATCCCTGGAAATTGATTAAATCGCAGTTAAGGAAAAAAACACACACGGGCTGAAAATGCTGGCCCAACAGGAACATGCGCTGGGGGAGGCAGCTCACCATGGGCCTTGGCCCGGCTCGGTGGAGAGGGGCCGGCTGGGCCTGGTGCGCTGCAGAGGGAGTTGGGCCGCGCGATGAGGAACGAGGCAAGGCCGGATCTGGCTTGGGCCGGCTTCGGCTGGGCCTTGCTGGAGCTGGGCTTGGAGACCGGGAACGCGCTCGGCTGGGACGGGGTCAACACGGGCAAGCGAGGCAGAGGAGGCGCATGCCTCTGTCGCCTGAAGCAGAGGGCGAGCGGGCGCCGTGGCTCCAGGATGGCGGGGCGGCAAAGGCGCAGGGGGAGGGTCTCCGGCGAGGTCAGCAGGGCGAGGACGACGACGACCAGACTCGGGAGCGGGCGAGGGAGGCGCCTGGGTTTGGATCCGGCGGCCGGCGCCTTGAACTGAAGCAGAGGACAGCCATGGCCTGGGCTCTGCAGAAGCAACGACGGCTGGGCAGTCAGCGAGGAGCGACGCGAGGGGAGGAAAAGGAAGACTCAAAGGCGCAGCTCGACGGCGGTGCTCACCTCTAGCGATGCGACGGCGACGAGGAGGCAGCGGCAAACTCCCTGGGTGTCGGCTCCTGTCAAGAGAAACAGGGGAGAGATGAGAGGCGGGAAGAAGGAAAAGAGAAAGGAGGAGGAAGGTGATGGGCACGATGGGGTCCTGCGGGTGGTCGCCGGCGACGGCTGCCGGAGGAGGCTCGAGCAACAGCGACGAGGTCGCCTTGGCCGCAAGGATCGGGAGCTCCTTTCCCGTCCGTGCGTGGAAGACGAGCACGAGCATGGGGCATGGGGGCGATGGCTGGACGAGGGGATCCAGAGGAGGCGCTGGTTGGGTGGAGAAGGATCGGGAGGGGATCCCGAGAGGGTTTGGTCGGGTGGCGGCGGAGGGAATGGAAGGATGGGACAATGCGCCTAGGATCTAGGGTTGGGTCTATAGTTTGGTCCGGTGCATATATAGTAGGTGGACTAGGCTTAGGGGCTACCTCGACCCTCGGATCGAAATCAGACGGTCCGAGAAAATAGGCTTAGGAAGTTCAAATAAGAAAACGGGGATGTTTTAAAGACGTTTGGGGATGATCCGGACACAACGGTGGCGACTGCCCGGGTCGGGTCCGGGACAATTTCGGACGCGCACGTGAGGGGTTCAATGCACTATGCAGAGAGGGTTTCGGACCGTGCGGTCATATCGGACAACTCCGGATAGAAGAGGGGAAGGAGGATGGACTAGGTGGGCTGTGGTGAGACTGCGAGGGGGAGAAGAGAGAGGGAGGGCCCGACATCTATTTCCGGAGACCGAAAACGTCCGACGTATATACCGACTATATCGCAATTATATATTTAACGGTTGGGCAGTCAAACGGACTCCGAATGCGATGAAACTTGGCAAGCGGCCTGTCCACACTATAATAAGACCGCACGACAAGTTGCAACCGATTCCGAGAACATTTTTATGACACTTATAAAATAATATTACGGAGGTGCCGCGGGCGCGTGCGAGTGTGGTCGGGCTCAGAACGAACAACGGAGAGAACCGGGGAAACCCGAACGGATGCAAGTTTTATGAAAACATATGGATGCGATGCACATGATGCTATGAGATGAGGTGCATAACAAGAACAAAATGCAAAACAACAGATAAAACCCAACCACGAAGGAAAATAACATATCGCATCTCCGGAAAAGGCAAGAGTCAGAGTTACGAATATGGAAAGTTGTATCCGGGGCGTTACAGCTTGTTCATACATTGGAAGGACTTGTGGCCTCGGCCGCCGCAAGTGAAACATTTGAAGGAGCTTGTCTTGATGGTCTCATCGGTTGGAGTAGATGATGAAGCACGCGGCTTGAAGTTGCTTGTAGTAGGAGGAAGACGACTTGAACTTGACTTGTCGTCATTGCTTGGAGAAGGCTTGGTTGACGTAGATATTGGAGTTGTTGAAGCTTGATAGTTGGAGAAGCCGTATGTCTTGGATGAGTACTTGGCGTACTTGAAGTAATCTTGCACTTGACATTCCGCCTTTGTAGCTTGATGCACGAGCTCAATGAGGTTGGAGTAGGGTTGGAAGTCGGCAATCTTCTTGATGGGATGAATGAGACCATTCAAGAAACGTGCCATTGTTTGCTCATCATCTTCCGTGACATTGGCTCGAATCATGGAAATCTCCATTTCCTTGTAGTATTCTTCAACACTCTTTGTTCCTTGCTTGAGGAGTTGTAGCTTCTTGAAGAGATCGCGGTTGTAGTAGGTTGGCACAAAACGTGCTCGCATGACTTCCTTCATTTGAGCCCAAGTGGTGATAGGTGGTTCACCTCTTGCTTCACGGCGCTCAAGGACTTGTTCCCACCATATGAGCACATAGTCTTGGAACTCAAGTGATGCCACAGCGATCTTCTTCTCTTCCTCATAGTTTTGTAAACGGAAATTTTTGTCGACCTTCAATGCCCATGAGAGGTATTCTTCGGGATCATTGCTTCCATTGAACTTGGGCATTGTGAATTTGAGCTAGCCATAGCGTTGCTCTTCATTGTGTTGTTGGTGATGGTGATGATGACGCCCTTGACATGGAGGATAGTCATCCTCATGTTGCTCTTGGCGCGGATGAAGTCCATGATCAACTTGCTCTTGTTGAATTTGAGGTTGAGGTGCAGCTTGACGAGCTTGTGGAGGAGCTTGTCGAGCTTGAGGTTGCACACGCGGTTGGTAGTTCCTCTCTTGGATTTCTTCTCTAAGGGCTTCCTCTTGATTGCGCCGTTCGCGATTGCATTTTGTGATGGCTCGACTTGATTCTTGAAGGGCACGTTGCGCCTCAAGAGCTTGTGCTTCTCGTTGTTGTTGTTGAAGACGTTGAGCCTCGGCGTCTTGTTCCTCTTGGTGTAGATGCGCTTGTTCTTCATCTTGGCGTCGTAGTCATTGCCGTTCTTGAGCTTGAGCAAAAGCGACTTGGTTTGATTGAGGACGAGGAACTTGCTCATCGAGTTGCTCTTGGGAATGCTTGTCATGTAGCGGGTTGCGAGATGCATGACGGTCTTGACGCGCGGCTCGTCGAAGAATGGTCGATGACGGTGTACTTGAGCCGGAGAAGGTGTCGTCGGAGTGTCGACTCGAGCGGCTCCTTCTTGAGGATGAAGAAGTGGAAGGATGCCGGTTCCTCATCAAGGTGCGGATCTCGTCCATTCTTGCATCATTCTCTTGCTTGTGAGAGTCGAACTTGTTGTCGAAGTAGTCTCTTGTACGTTGTTCGGAGAGTCACAAGTCGGTGGCGAGGTTGTTGATGCGGTCGCTCATAGCTTGTTGCTCTTGGCGTAACGCCCTTTGAGCACCAAAGAGGTGGCTCTTTGTGACGAATGATGACATGTCGTCGCCGTTCTCGATGAGAGGTGGATTTGTAGAAGAACTTGGCCTATCCATCATTTCAAGAAAAATGTAAGTGGTAGAAGGAAAAGAATGTGTACCAAATGTACCTTGACCGAAGTTGAAGATGAATCAAGTGTACTCAAATGTGGGCAATGGAATAGCACTTTTGGTACCAATTCTTGTCGGTTCTCACACCTACACACGTAAAAGCTTATGGTGGAGCTTGGTTAGGATGGTGGCACAAAATTTGATGCAATAGTAAGTGAGCTTCAATAATGTTGGAAAAGGTTCACAAATTTGCAAATGGAACAAGTAGACCAAGCGGGTATGGGTACACGGAAACACACACGCAAATAGATAAATGGGATTGTGCAATCCAAAAGTAAGCCAAAATGTGGAAACCACGAAAATGCACTTGTTGCACAATACTAGAGAGACGCTAGCACGATTGCACAATAGGCAGATACGCAAACTTGTGCACAACCTACTAGGCAAAAATGCAACTATCTCTATCCCAGGTATGCTATATGTATTGTATTTCGGTGCAATGATCCAAGATGATCCAATATGACAATCTTAATGTAGTATGATGCTATGGTTCTTGTTCATAAGCTCTTTGCTTATCTTTCCTCTTTGCTTAAAAGCTTGGGTGGCTCTTTAACTTTTGAGCTCTTTTCTCATGCAAAACTTCACGAACCAAGATAGCAATTGTGTATGCTATGACAACTTTGTGACACACAAGTGGATACCAAGGTATGCACCACTATGGTATGGTATGTATGCTATGGAGTATGATCCCTAATGTGCACAAGTCACGTTGCCGGCAATACTCAATGGCTAGTCTCGATGGGTAAGCTACGCAAAGGTAGGGACATGTGGGCTATCAATGCAATTGCAAGGTATGACAAAGATGTCGTCGAAGTTACCGTCCTTGGCGATGATGATGTAACGCCCCGGATACAACTTTCCATATTCATAACTCTAACTCTTGCCTTTTCCGGAGATGTTATATGATACTTCCTTCGTGGTTGGGTTTTTGTCCTTTGTTTTGCATTTTGTTCTTGTTATGCATCTCATCTCATAGCATCATGTGCATCGCATCCATATGTTTTCATAAAACTTGCATCCGTTCGGGTTTCCCCGGTTCTCTCCGTTGTCCGTTCTGAGCCCGACCACACTCGCACGCGCCCGTGGCACCTCCGTAATATTATTTTATAAGTGGCATAAAAATGTTCTCGAAATGGGTTGCAACTTATCATGCAGTCTTATTATAGTGTAGACAGGCCGCCTGCCAAGTTTCGTCGCATTCGGAGCTCGTTTGTTAGTCCAACCGTAAAACATAGCGGTACCGTTGTCGGTACCTTCGTCGGACGTTTCGGTCTCCGAAACTACCGCCGGGCCTCTCTTTCTCTCCTCTTCTCTCAGCCCAACCCCTCTTCTCAGCCCACCTGCAGCCCACCTAAACCCCCCCTCCGTTCCTGATCGTCGGATCGCGATCGAAGGCTCTGAAACACTCCTAAAACCCCCCTAATCCCACTTACTATATATAACCGATGCATTTCTAGACCAAACCCTATCTTCTAGGGATCCTCGCCTGTCCAATCGCCGCCGCCGCCAGTCAACCACCCCTCTTCCCCTTCGGGATCTCCCCTGTCCCATCCACCATTCCATCCCCATCCAGCAGCCGCCACTCCTCTCCTCCTCGATCTGCATGCCCGGCCAACTAGAGCTCCCCTCGATCCCCTCCTCCCGAGCCACCTCTCCCGTCCATCCCCATCGGAGAAGAAGCTCCCGTGCCCGAGCGCCTCCTGGAGCCAAACCTCGCGCGGGCCTCGAACCTCCTCGTCGTCCCGAGAAGGAACGCTCGTCCTCAGCTCCTCTCGATCCATGCTCGCCTCCTCCCCTCCTCTAATCTAATCTCTCTCTCGCTCACCTTCACAGGAGGCCAACTCCAACGCCATGGCCGCCCCTGCCCAGCCGCCGTTCCGCGCGCCTTCGACCCCATCTCCGTCCAAATCGAGCCGTCCCCGGCCTCCTCGTCCGACCGGCTTCCCCCGTCAAGTCCTCGCGTCGCCATCCAGCAGTCGCCGTCGTTGCCGTGTCTGCCTCCCTCCGCCTTGCCAAGTCCCCGAACAGCCAGGTCCGCAGGAGCCAAGCTCGCCGACGGCTTCCTCCAGGTCCGGCCGGACTCCTCCAGCCACGACCCTTCCCGACCGGATCCTCGTCGCCGGAGCCTGCTGCAGCTCCGTCCCCGCCGCCGTTTGCCTTGCCGCCGTCCAGGACCCTGTGCGGCCCTGCTTCCTCCGCTCTCGGCCTCGCCTGGTTCATCTCCACCGGAGTCCCGCCGGCGCTGCTCCTCTGCATCGTCCCAGGGCGCTCGAACCCGTCTGCTTCGAGCCCTGCTTCCCCTCTAGGAGGCCCTGTTCGTCTCCAGCCGTGCGCCTGCATCAATGGGATCAGCGCCCCGAGCGCGTTGACTGCGCCCTGCCTCGCCTCGATGTCCCTGTGTGGCCTGCAGCCAGCCTCCATGCCGGCCGCGCCAAGGCCCAGCCCCTCTTCGCCAGATCCGCCGGCCTGCCAGGCCTCTCCACCAGCTGGGCCGAAGCCCATGGTGAGCATCAGATCCAGCGCCCCCCTGTGCACTGTTGGGCCAGCAGATGCGGCCCGTGGTGTTTTTTTCCTGCTACTGCGATTTTCGCATTTATCCAGGAGTTTACAGTTTTGCAGAAAACCCCCTGTTCATCATGCATATAATAACTTTTTAACAGTGCATCATATGTAAAAACTTTATATATGTAAAATGCTCAGAAAATTGTGTAGATTAATAATATGCCGTTTTCATCTATGTTAAAAATGTTTAACTTGCTGTTTATTTAAATTTGCTAATATGCCATGCTAAACTGCTTTATTTCATAACTAAATAACCGTAGCTCCATTTTAAATAAACTTTATATGTAAATGGGGTGGAAAAATGCCTAGTTTAACATGGTCCACTTTGTTTTGCTGTTTAACAACATTAAAATTGTGTTTAGGGCAGAACAGTACCAAATCCATAATTTGCATATGGGGATTTTCCGGACTTGTTGTTTGTTACTTCCGGCCTCATTTAAACTTGTCTAGATAGGTAGTTTTCTTGTGCTTCACCCCTTGCCATGCTAATAACATTTAATATTGTTGGGTACATAACCGAGATCAAACTAAATAATTGCATGTGGTGTTTTGTCAATATGCAACTCGTTGCATATTGAGCTCCATTTAATTTGTAGTATTGTGTGTTGCAGTTTGCCATGCCATGCCTCTTTAAACCGGGCATGCATCATACTTGATTGTGCATCATGCCATGATTATGCTTGTGTGTTTACCATGTTGTTTGTTTCTTTCCGGTGTTGCTTTTCCGGTAACGTTGCGTTCGTGAGGATTCGTTCGACTACGTTGGTTCGTCTTCTTCATGGACTCGTTCTCCTTCCTAGCGGGATCTCAGGCAAGATGACCGCTACCCTGGATCTCAATACTATCATTGCTATGCTAGTTGCTTCGTTCTATCGCTATGCTGCGTTACCTATCTTTTGCTCATCAAGCCTCCCAAATTGCCATGAACCTCTAACCTTTGACACCCTTCCTAGCAAACCGTTGCTTGGCTATGTTACCACTTTGCTCAGCGCTCTTATAGCGTTGCTAGTTGCAGGTGAAGTTGAAGATTTCTCCATGGTGGACAGGATTTTGGTTGGGATATCACGATATCTCTTATATTATTAATGCATCTATATACTTGGTAAAGGGTGGAAGACTCGGCCTTTTGCCTAGTGTTTTGTTCCACTCTTGCCGCCCTAGTTTCCGTCATACCGGTGTTATGTTCCCGGATTTTGCGTTCCTTACGCGGTCGGGTGATTTATGGGACCCCCTTGACAGTTCGCTTTGAATAAAACTCCTCCAGCAAGGCCCAACCTTGGTTTTACCATTTGCCTCACCACCACCTATCCCTTTCCCTTGGGTCGGCCAACCCGAGGGTCATCTTTATTTTAGCCCCCCCGGGCCAGTGCTTGTCTAAGTGTTGGTCCGAACCGAGCGATGCCCGGCGCCCCTTGGGCAACCAGGGTCTATGCCAACCCGACGTCTGGCTCATCCGGTGTGCCCTGAGAACGAGATATGTGCAGCTCCTATCGGGATTTGTCGGCACAACGGGAGGCTTTGCTGGTCTTGTTTTACCATTGTCGAAATGTGTTGTAAACCGGGATTCCGAGTCTGATCGGGTCTTCCTGGGAGAAGGTCTATTCCTTCGTTGATCGCGAGAGCTTGTCATGGGCTAAGTTGGGACACCCCTGTAGGGTATAATCTTTCGAAAGCCGTGCCTGCGGTTATAGGCAGATGGGAATTTGTTAATGTCCGGTTGTAGATAACGACACCAGATACGAATTAAAACGCATCAACCGTGTGTGTAGCCGTGATGGTCTCTTTTCGGCGGAGTCCGGGAAGTGAACACGGTTTCTGGGTTATGTTTGACATAAGTAGGAGTTCAGGATCACTTCTTGATCATTGCTAGTTCACGACCGTTCTGCTTGCTCTCTTCTCGCTCTTATTTGCGTATGTTAGCCACCATATATGCTTAGTCGCTGCTGCAGCCTCACCACTTTACCCCTTCCATTTCCTTTAAGCTTTGCTAGTCTTGATACCCATGGTAATGGGATTGCTGAGTCCTCGTGGCTCACAGATTACTACAACAACAGTTGCAGGTACAGGTTATGCGATGATCATGACGCGAGAGCGATGCTTGCTTGCGTTGAGTTCTTCTTATGCTTCTTCGATCAGGGGATAGGTTCCAGGTCGGCAGCCTGGGCTAGCAGGGTGGATGTCGTTTGAGTTTCTGTTTGTGTTTCATCCGTAGTTGGATGATGCTCTTATGTATTGTGATGTTGTATTCATGTGGCATTGTATGCCTCTTGTATGTATCCCCATCTATTATGTAATGTTGATGTAATGATATCCACCTTGCAAAAGCGTTTCAATATGCGGGTCTATCCTTGGTGGGACCTTCGAGTTCCTTTTGGATAGGGTCGCATATTGGGCGTGACAAGTTGGTAATCAGAGCCTCGACCGACCATAGGAGCCCCCTTGATTGTTGGCCGTTGTTGAGTCTAGAAGAAAACTATTTTGAGTCTTAGGATTATATATATCGGAGAGTAGGATTCTTTTTACTCCTCAGCCCCTTCGTCGCTCTGGTGAGGTCTCCTGACGTAGATGTTTTGACTTTCCTCTCCTCAAATTTCACTCAAATTTTTTTTAGGATCACGCGGGTATCTTGGAATCGTTCCGATGGTTTTGTGACGAGAACATTGTTCTTGGTGCCTCCTGTCTATTTATGTGGCTTTGACCCGGGGAGTCGAGCTCTGGGGTGTTGTCGTCACAATTTTATCGTTGCAGTTCTAGAATACCTGACATTTGCCGACATCGAAAATCTCTTTTATGCAGTTGTTGGTGAGATAACCCCGATAACCCAGTACTGGGGCGAGTTCGGGAGTATTGCCATAACTCGTATAACGGATGCTTTTGGAAGGTTGAGGTACACGATTTCCGGAGTTTTCTTGGTTATGTGTTGACGGATGGATACAGCTGAATGTAGGTATTGTTAGTTTGGGTGAGATATATTGCTTCCCCTGTATCCCCAACACCAGATTTCATAACCAGAAAGTTTTGGGAGTTTTATAGGTGGGAATTCAAGTAGTTCCTAGAATATCTTTTCGACAGATGCATGATATGAGATTGGGGTTCGACGTCTAGTGGTCCACCTTTCCGCGGTCGTTTTTATAGTGGTCTCGTTGTGTCTTAAAGAACCCTTGTCTATGCTGGTTCGGGGACACTTCGTATGTCATGTGCACTGCCTTGTACATGATGGTGCTGTACACTCGAGCCCGTGTGGGCCCCACCACGAAAACTTCGGACGAAATCTCTATCATATGTTTGTTCCTGCTTATTTCTGCAAGCCAATCCTTTGTTTTGTTTTGAGTTGTGGTATTCGAGTTGCTTCATTGTCAAGTGTTGATTCCATACCTTCCAAGTGGTGTTCTCATATTTCTATGGGAGTGCTAATCCTTTTGATCATCGAGATTGTCATGTCAATTCCTTCCAACCGGTGTGCTTCTCTTCAAGTGGATCCGATCATTTCAACATCCGTGAGATCAATTCTAAGTTTTTCTCAACGGTATCCATTTCTTCTGCCCCAAGTTGCCTTTGTTTTCCCGCCCTCCCACCCTTAACTTCAAGGACTCATATATGTTAATCAAGTATCCATTTATTCATGTGAAGTCTCTTCACTCTTTTCAATCAATGTTCTTATCCGGTGATTTCCCATGAAGATGCTCACGAGCTTCAAGTTCATCAATCTTCATTCTCGTATTCTTTTCCGGTGGATTTAATTCAAGCTTTCAGTGTTGATCATATTCCTTTCCTCGTGTCAAATGCTTTCTCATGCCGGTGCACCTCTCAATCACTCACCTCTTGCTATTCATGTGTTCCAGAGTGCTGAAGATATCTCGGAAGACTTGTGTTTCCATTCTCAATCCGTTCAAGATATTTCGAGGTTGTTATCTCATTCAAGTCATTTAATTCAACCGGTGCAATCCCCCCTTTCAATCAATTGTTCAACGATGTTTCTTTCGAGTGGGCCCTAACCCACAGGTCTTTTCCCAGGATCTTACCTGACTCTTCTAATTTTCCCGGAGCCATTCCCAAAGTCTTTCAAAGTTTGACGTAAGAATGAATTTCATCAGTCAGATCGTTTCCAAGATCAATTTCAAATCATTTTCATTGTGGCCTCTACCTCTTCGCTTTTCGTTCCCCAGGAGTGCCTTAACAATTGTGGTGGTGTTTCTCGTCGTCAGTTGAAGATTGAAGAAGAGTTTTTCCTCTAAATCTTGTCCCTTCTCTCGAAGATTCATGGTTCTAGCTTGATGCCACCCTCTCATAATTGTTTTCGATTGTGAGAATTTTTTTCATCCATTCGGAGCAATTCGGGAGTCTTTTCAGTTTGATTCTCTGGAGCCCATCACCTCATAATTATTCATTCCAGCTTTCAGCCCTCTTCTCCAAATCTTACCGGTGCATCATTCAAATACCCCCTAATCAGTTCATGATCTCTTCGTTCTCTTATATCAAATTCCCTCAAGTATCTTCGTTCATTCTCAATTCTTACGGTGGTTTGTTCAAGATTTCACTTTCTTCGTTATCGTATCAACTCATCCATTCTTTCGTTGTTTCAACCCCACCGGTGGTTCCATCAAGACCTTCTCAAGTTTGCGCCATATATATCTTGATCATTTTTACGAGAATAAGTAGTATGCCAAATCCGTTGTTTGTCATCAATTTAAATTGGTGAAGGATACGCATACCGTAATTCTTATTATTGTTTCATCCGAGTGATCTAGTTTCTTCTCTCCAGAGTTGTTCATCATGTCACATTTCTCGGTTCGAGATGCTTCATCTTTTCTTTTCCGGAGTTCCAAGTTTTCCGCATTATCTCGTCGCGAAGCTCCATCTAAATCATTGCAAGGCTTCACCTTGTGTTTCCAACTTCTCTTTCTTTCTATCATCCTTTCATTACCGGAGTTCTCACGAAGGCTCAACATGGTGGTTCGTCAAGGATTCTTTTCATTCTTCAATTGTTCTTCAAGATTTCTCTTGAAGTTATGATCCGCCATGCTATACTCAAAAATAAACATGGTGCCCAACACATGTTTTGTTTTGAGGAGTTCAAGCATTCTTCATCTTGCACCCAAAGTGCAATTCTTCCTACTTTTGAGGCGGTGTTATGTCACTCTTGACAATTTCCTTCATGTTTCATGATTCATATGTTGTCAAGAATGAGGTATTTTAAATCCATCAATCTCTTTGTTGGAGTTATCTTGGGTTATATTTCACCTAAAGCCTTCCATTGGGAATGTTGCTATTTGTGGTGCTTATCTTTGATCCAAGCTTTCTCCATATCCTTCTCGGTGAAAGAGGTTTTTCATCTCTTTGTTGCTCTCAAACAAGCAATTGTTTTTCGTTAGTGGCAGAATTTCACTTCAAGCGTTGAGATGTTTTCCATAAGCCCACTACAAGCTTATTCTTTTCGTTGTTGGTTTTCCAACAACCCCGTTGTAACCATCTTGGAAGGGTGCTTTCCAAGCTCATTTGTGGCAGAAGTTGGCATTTTCTTCTCCATTCTATTATTCCAATGATCTATCTTCTATTATTTCTTCCGGAGGCACTGTGATGTTGCTCTCTTCACCCATCACCTCGTTTTGTCAAGATCATGTTATTTTCTTGCTTATCCATTTAACCGGAGTGTTGTGTTTTCATTCGAGTTCTTCCATCTTATCAAGTTTTGCCTCTCTTTTCAACCTAAGTGCTGTGTGAAATCCTTCTTACCCATTGTGCCATTCTTTCAATAGTTCCGGAGGCAGTGTGTTGTTGATTTCATCAAGTATCCTCTCATCTTGTCAAGTTCATGTTCAATTTCTTCCATTTACAGTCGGAGTGCTGTCCAAATTATATCATTATTATTCATTCTTATCTCGTTTCAACCAGAGTGGTTTCAATTCCTTCTTGTCCATTGTGCTCGTCATTTATGTCTTGGCAACCTTCAAGCTCTCGTAATGTTCCTTGTTCCTCTTTTCAAACGGATTGTTTGCAATCTCGTTCATCTCTAATTGCTCAACCTCTTAAGGTTCGTGGTTTCACTCATTGGTCGAAGAAGCAACTTAGTTTTACCTCTTCTCTTCCATTCTGTTTTCCCTCCGGTGCCATCCTAGATCTCGGGACGAGATCCTCTCGGAGTGGTGGAGTGTTGTAACGCCCCGGATACAACTTTCCATATTCATAACTCCAACTCTTGCCTTTTCCGGAGATGCTATATGATACTTCCTTCGTGGCTGGGTTTTTGTCGTTTGTTTTGCATTTTGTTCTTGTTATGCATCTCATCTCATAGCATCATGTGCATCGCATCCATATGTTTTCATAAAACTTGCATCCGTTCGGGTTTCCCCGGTTCTCTCCGTTGTCTGTTCTGAGCCCGACCACACTCGCACGTGCCCGCGGCACCTCCGTAATATTATTTTATAAGTGGCATAAAAATGTTCTCGGAATGGGTTGCAACTTGTCATGCGGTCTTATTATAGTGTAGACAGGCCGCCTGCCAAGTTTCGTCGCATTCGGAGCTCGTTTGTTAGTCCAACTGTAAAACATAGCGGTACCATTGTCGGTACCTTCGTCGGACGTTTCGGTCTCCGAAACTACCGCCGGGCCTCTCTTTCTCTCCTCTTCTCTCAGCCCAACCCCTCTTCTCAGCCCACCTGCAGCCCACCTAAACCCCCCCTCCGTTCCTGATCGTCAGATCGCGATCGAAGGCTCCGAAACACTCCTAAAACCCCCCTAATCCCACTTACTATATATAACCGATGCATTTCTAGACCAAACCCTATCTTCTAGGGATCCTCGCCTGTCCAATCGCCGCCGCCGCCAGTCAACCACCCCTCTTCCCCTTCGGGATCTCCCCTGTCCCATCCACCATTCCATCCCCATCCAGCAGCCGCCACTCCTCTCCTCCTCGATCTGCATGCCCGGCCAACTAGAGCTCCCCTCGATCCCCTCCTCCCGAGCCACCTCTCTCGCCCATCCCCATCGGAGAAGAAGCTCCCGTGCCCGAGCGCCTCCTGGAGCCAAACCTCGCACGGGCCTCGAACCTCCTCGTCGTCCCGAGAAGGAACACTCGTCCTCAGCTCCTCTCGATCCATGCTCGCCTCCTCCCCTCCTCTAATCTAATCTCTCTCTCGCTCACCTTCACAGGAGGCCGACTCCAACGCCATGGCCGCCCCTGCCCAGCCGCCGTTCCGCGCGCCTCCGACCCCATCTCCATCCAAATCGAGCCGTCCCCGGCCTCCTCGTCCGACCGGCTTCCCCCGTCAAGTCCTCGCGTCGCCATCCAGCAGTCGCCGTCGCTGCCGTGTCTGCCTCCCTCCGCCTTGCCAAGTCCCCAAACAGCCAGGTCCGCAGGAGCCAAGCTCGCCGACGGCTTCCTCCAGGTTCGGCCGGACTCCTCCAGCCACGACCCTTCCCGACCGGATCCTCGTCGCCGGAGCCTGCTGCAGCTCCGTCCCCGCCGCTGTTTGCCTCGCCGCCGTCCAGGACCCTGTGCGGCCCTGCTTCCTCCGCTCTCGGCCTCGCCTGGTTCATCTCCGCCGGAGTCCCGCCGGCGCTGCTCCTCTGCATCGTCCCAGGGCGCTCGAACCCGTCTGCTTCGAGCCCTGCTTCCCCTCTAGGCGGCCCTGTTCGTCTCCAGCCGTGCGCCTGCATCAATGGGATCAGCGCCTCGAGCGCGTTGACTGCGCCCTGCCTCGCCTCGATGTCCCTGTGTGGCCCGCAGCCAGCCTCCATGCCGGCCGCGCCAAGGCCCAGCCCCTCTTCGCCAGATCCGCCGGCCTGCCAGGCCTCTCCACCAGCTGGGCCGAAGCCCATGGTGAGCATCAGATCCAGCGCCCCCCTGTGCACTGTTGGGCCAGCAGATGCGGCCCGTGGTGTTTTTTTCCTGCTACTGCGATTTTCGCATTTATCCAGGAGTTTACAGTTTTGCAGAAAACCCCCTGTTCATCATGCATATAATAACTTTTTAACAGTGCATCATATGTAAAAACTTTATATATGTAAAATGCTCAGAAAATTGTGTAGATTAATAATATGCCATTTTCATCTATGTTAAAAATGTTTAACTTGCTGTTTATTTAAATTTGCTAATATGCCATGCTAAACTGCTTTATTTCATAACTAAATAACCGTAGCTCCATTTTAAATAAACTTTATATGTAAATGGGGTGGAAAAATGCCTAGTTTAACATGGTCCACTTTGTTTTGCTGTTTAACAACATTAAAATTGTGTTTAGGGCAGAACAGTACCAAATCCATAATTTGCATATGGGGATTTTCCGGACTTGTTGTTTGTTACTTCCGGCCTCATTTAAACTTGTCTAGATAGGTAGTTTTCTTGTGCTTCACCCCTTGCCATGCTAATAACATTTAATATTGTTGGGTACATAACCGAGATCAAACTAAATAATTGCATGTGGTGTTTTGTCAATATGCAACTCGTTGCATATTGAGCTCCATTTAATTTGTAGTATTGTGTGTTGCCGTTTGCCATGCCATGCCTCTTTAAACCGGACATGCATCATACTTGATTGTGCATCATGCCATGATTATGCTTGTGTGTTTACCATGTTGTTTCTTTCTTTTCGGTGTTGCTTCTTAGTTCCGGTAACGTTGCGTTCGTGAGGATTCGTTCGACTACGTTGGTTCGTCTTCTTCATGGACTCGTTCTTCTTCCTAGCGGGATCTCAGGCAAGATGACCGCTACCCTGGATCTCAATACTATCATTGCTATGCTAGTTGCTTCGTTCTATCGCTATGATGCGTTACCTATCTTTTGCTCATCAAGCCTCCCAAATTGCCATGAACCTCTAACTTTTGACACCCTTCCTAGCAAACCGTTGCTTGGCTATGTTACCGCTTTGCTCAGCCCTCTTATAGCGTTGCTAGTTGCAAGTGAAGTTGAAGATTTCTCCATGGTGGACAGGATTTTGGTTGGGATATCACGATATCTCTTATATTATTAATGCATCTATATACTTGGTAAAGGGTGGAAGACTCGGCCTTTTGCCTAGTGTTTTGTTCCACTCTTGCCGCCCTAGTTTCCATCATACCGGTGTTATGTTCCCGGATTTTGCGTTCCTTACGCGGTCGGGTGATTTATGGGACCCCCTTGACAGTTCGCTTTGAATAAAACTCCTCCAGCAAGGCCCAACCTTGGTTTTACCATTTGCCTCACCACCACCTATCCCTTTCCCTTGGGTCAGCCAACCCGAGGGTCATCTTTATTTTAGCCCCCCCGGGCCAGTGCTTGTCTAAGTGTTGGTCCGAACCGAGCGATGTCCGGCGCCCCCTGGGCAACCAGGGTCTATGCCAACCCGACGTCTGGCTCATCCGGTGTGCCCTGAGAATGAGATATGTGCAGCTCCTATCGGGATTTGTCGGCACAGCGGGAGGCTTTGCTGGTCTTGTTTTACCATTGTTGAAATGTCTTGTAAACCGGGATTCCGAGTCTGATCGGGTCTTCCTGGGAGAAGGTATATTCCTTCGTTGATCGCGAGAGCTTGTCATGGGCTAAGTTGGGACACCCCTGCAGGGTATAATCTTTCGAAAGCCGTGCCTGCGGTTATAGGCAGATGGGAATTTGTTAATGTCCGGTTGTAGATAACTTGACACCAGATACAAATTAAAACACATCAACCGTGTGTGTAGCCGTGATGGTCTCTTTTCGGCAGAGTCCGGGAAGTGAACACGGTTTCTGGGTTATGTTTGACATAAGTAGGAGTTCAGGATCACTTCTTGATCATTGCTAGTTCACGATCGTTCTGCTTGCTCTCTTCTCGCTCTTATTTGCGTATGTTAGCCACCATATATGCTTAGTCGCTGCTGCAGCCTCACCACTTTACCCCTTCCATTTCCTTTAAGCTTTGCTAGTCTTGATACCCATGGTAATGGGATTGCTGAGTCCTCGTGGCTCACAGATTACTACAACAACAGTTGCAGGTACAGGTTATGCGATGATCATGACGCGAGAGCGATGCTTGCTTGCGTTGAGTTCTTCTTCTACTTCTTCGATCAGGGGATAGGTTCCAGGTCGGCAGCCTGGGCTAGCAGGGTGGATGTCATTTGAGTTTCTGTTTGTGTTTCATCCGTAGTTGGATGATGCTCTTATGTATTGTGATGTTGTATTCGTGTGGCATTGTATGCCTCTTGTATGTATCCCCATCTATTATGTAATGTTGATGTAATGATATCCACCTTGCAAAAGCGTTTCAATATGCGGGTCTATCCTTGGTGGGACCTTTGAGTTCCTTTTGGATAGGGTCGCATATTGGGCGTGACAGATGAGACCCTTGCGAAGATGAGCCGTGGTGATGATGACGTCAACCGTACCTAGATAGCCGAAACACAAAAGGATACGGGATCCACAACTTAAAATCTCAAGGACCAAAATATGGCAAAATCGTCATAGGAGGTATCGGGGAAGATGGTGGTGTATGCGGGTTTGGAAGATGTGGTGGAATGTGGGGTTGTGGTGGTGGTCGAAGTGACAAAGTTCAGTTCGTCAGGGTTTTATGGACGTATAGGCTTTTATGGTCGTCCAGACGTTGTCGGACGTCCGACGTTTTCCGGTCGTCCGGAGCCTGGGCAAAAATCGGGCTCGGGGAGAAGAACTGCGAGATTTCCAGGAAGAAGAAGATGGTTAGGTCAAAATCGAGTGATTTGGTGGATGGAAAAGGGTGGGGAGGGTGGTGAAATCTAGATCCAGACGCAGCAACACAAATCCATGGACCAAATCCAACAAAATCTCAACTCACAAACAAATCACAAAAAAAAAATTGGGGCTATTTTTGGTGGGGAATTTTTGGAATTAGGACGAAAACAACAAAATCAAGCTAGAAAACACGGGGTAGGGGCTCAAAAAAGTGATCAACGTGGCTCATGATACCAAGATGATGTAGGGCGTAACCCTAGGTGGATGATCTTTCATGTTTGGAGTGGATCCTACGGGGAATCACGAAGAACACGTGGAAGCACAAAGGGGAAAACACGGGGAAAACGAGAGAGAATCACGAAACCGACATAGAATCAATCACACGAGTGCTAGATCACCGACAACATAGAGTAACATATGATCCACAATCAACAAAGGTAAGGATACAAAGGAACCGTTCTTCTCCGTACGGAGGTCTTGATGTTCTTCCCTAGAAAGGGGTCTTGAATCCGCTTGGGGGATCTTCTCCGAAGAGGTCGTGAGCTCCGAGGAGAAGTAACCAAGTGGATGAGCAAGGCTCTCACACAAATATGAGCTAAACCAATGCTAACCCTCCCTAGGAGGTGGGGGCGTCCTATTTATAGTCTTAGTGCAAATGGAAGTCAAAGCAAAGGGGTACGAGGGCTCCATCCCGCAGGTGCGGTCACTCAGGCGTCGGACGTCCGGAAGGCGTCGGACGTCCGGAGGCTCGGGACGGTCCGGACGTCCAGTCGGGCTCGGGCATCCATAGAATCAGCTCTGTCGTGGGCGCGTCGGACGTCCGGAGGGGGTCGATCGTCCGGAGCTTCATGACGGTCCGAACATCCGGAGATCGTCGGTCGTCCGTAGATTTGGCTCGGGCGTGCATCGGTCGGACGTTTGGTGGCTTCGGTCGTCAGTAGTTTCCATTCGGGTGCCCAGCTGCCGGATGTCTGGAGGGCGTCGGTCGTCCGTGGCCTGGGAGTCGTCGGACGTCCGGACTCGGTCGGACGTCCGAAGCCTGTAGCTTCAGCAGCATCTCTTCTTCTTCTTCGACACGCTTGGGGTCCTCGCCGTCTTGGCTCTTGCAAGTAGTTCTTCCTTGGCTCACCTCCATGTACCTGATCACACATAGGGTTTTCGAATGAGGTAGTAGCCATGTCTCGGGAGTAGGAAGAGGGAGTTCGGAGAGGAGCGAGTTCACCTTATCTTCGATAGCCTTAGCTCGGGCTCGTGTCATGGGTCCACGTGGTGTTGAGGGAGATGTAGATGCGTCCATGGGGATGAGCCAGGGATGCTCCGCATCAATAAGAAAGAAACTTATGCTAGGCTATCACGGCTATTACACATATTACATCCACTGGGCATCAAAGCTCGCCACCAGTGCAAATATAGGGAACACATCAGCATATAAACCCCGCAGCAAAACAAGTCCAGAACTAAAACCACTTCAGAAGAGCTCAAGAAACAATATCCTGGGTACCCATAATGCTGGCAAGATGCTTAGCAAGATTATTAACTTTCTCTTGTTTGGCGCTTAAATCCTCCAGCACTTGCTGTTGCACCAGCAAGTATGCATCTGGATTCTAGAGGGACTTCCTCAGTCCTTCGGCTTCCTGTCGCATAACATCTGATCGATGTCTTTCAACTTGAAATTGAGACTCAAGAAGCCGAACTGATTCAGGCAACGAGTTTGAAGAGCTGGTGCCAGCAGTAGTAGCCAGTAACTCGAACACTACATCAAGACGGGACTTTGGGGTTGTCTCAGTGTCTTCAATATAGTTTTTATCAGCTTTCTTGGAGACCAACAGGGATGTCTCACTATCTTGAACCTTATCTGCATTACGTCCTTTACCATTGCATAACGGGGTACTCTTCTCCAATATTTTATCCGCGTTCTAAAAGAGAAACAAACAAACACATCACAGGTTTACAATGTAGTATATGAAACTCATTTCGGTAAACCAGTTCTGTAGTAAGGTGGACAAGATAACAACATGAAACAAACATATATCTATGTAGTATGGTCACTGTATGGTCTATATCATTCTAGTTTATGTTGCCAAATCAAGATAGATACAGTTCGAATCATATCTATTTAAGACAAAGCAGCATAGACAGAATATAAGCGTGGGAAACTACACAGCAATAACAACACTTGTAATGTGCATGGCATGAGAACATAACTGTTTATTCAATTGAAAATGAAATCAACATAGAGCAAGTTACAACAGCAAACACATTAAAGAAACAGGTTTAAAACATACCTGTTGCGCCATTGGAGTTTCAATTGCATCCTTCAAATTTGAAATTAGTTGGTATGAGTAAATACAGTGATGCAAGAGCAAAGTAGTATGAACCATAGCTACGGAACCTGACCTGAGAACAATTCTTCTTCTACTTTAAGCGGTGACTTGGGGTTCGGAGTGGTGGTCCTCATGCTTTGGGCACTACAGTTGCCTTACTAACTGCTCGTGTTTGGGTGCTCTATGGTGGAGACGGTGTTGTGTTAACGGGAACTGGGTTATTATCTGCTGGGGTTGGGGTTAGAAGGGGTGTAGCTGGTTCTCTGTCCAACTGGGTAGGGGTACAATCTGAGTGAGTCTGGGTTATGTGTGGTGGGGCTGGTTCTTGGGCAAGTACAACCGTGGTTCTATCTGCATCGACATGTAGCACGATCTTTTCTGAAGACCATGTTTTTACTCCCACAGATACTGCCATCACCCCCTCCAATTGAAATGGCTGATAAACAAGAAAAGTAATTGAATGTATAGACATTGTAAGATAGACAGGTGCAATGGATAGTAGGGAAGAAAACATGGCATGAAATAATTCACATTTATTTGTCTAACCAAACAGAATAGCAGGACATAATTTCACACATATGATGGCTAATTAAACAGGATATCATGACACAATTTCACATGTATGATGGCTAACTAAACAGGATAGAATGACATACTTCAAAATATGATGACTATGTAAACAGGATGACATGATATAACTATACGATGTGTCTATTAAAGTGGTTGGCATGCCATAAATCACAAACATGCCGTCGATGGAAACATGATGGCATGATATAATTCACAGATAGAATGACATAATTTAAAATATGATGACTATGTAAACAGGATGAGATGATATAACTATATTATGTCTTTAGAAAATGGGTTGGCATGCCATAATTCAGATACATGTTACTATGTAAACATCATGGCATGATATAACTCAAATATATGATTTATATACTAAGGAAGTGAGGAGAGGGCAATCGCATATATGATGTGTCAACTAAGGAGATGGCATTCAATATTGTGTATATGATGTAAAAACTAAGCATTGCAATACAACATATGCATGATATGAGTAATATAACCCTGCCAAGTTTGAGCATACACCTCAGGGGGATAATAGGACTGGTCATTTGCCTCTGAATTCTCCTCCGAAGAGCTATCTGTAACCAGCAAGATATCTGCTTCAGCAGGTAGCATTGTCTGCTCTGAAGACCTTGTTTTCACTCCAGATTTCTCCATCACTAATTCAAATGGCTGATGCACAGGAAGAGCAGTTGAATATACAAACATTGTCGACAAAAGCAATGAGAAATACAAAAAAAGGACGACATGATATAATTCACATATATGACGCTTGCCTAAACAGCATGGCATTGCATAATTCACATATATAATGCCTTGCAACAAGATAACATTGCATAATTCACATATATAATGTCTTGCAACAAGATGGCATTGCAAAATTCACATATATGGCAATTAGACACTAAACAGGTGGCATTCACACAAAGCATGTCTAAACTAAGCAAATGACATAGCAATGCAAGATACCATACACACGATATGAGCAACATAACCCTGCCAAGTTAGAGCATGCACCTCGGGGGGGGGGGATAGGACTGGTCATCTGTCTCTGAATCCTCCTCTGAGGAGCTACCGGTAACCAGCAAGACATGCGCTTCGTCAGGTAGCATTGTCTGCTCTGAAGACCTTGTTTCCACTCTAGATTTTTTCCATGACCATGTCGAATGGCTGATGCATAGGAAGAGTAATTGAATGTACCAAAATTGTTGACAAATTTAACACATAACAAAAAAATGATGGCATGATATAATTCACATATAAGATGATTGGCTAACCAGGGTGGCATTGCAAAATTCACATATATGATGCCTGGCTAAACAAGATGGCATTGCATGATTCACATATACGATAAAGAAACTAAACATATGGCATTGGCACAAAGCATGTCTAAACTAAGCAGATGACATCTTTGATGTATATAGTAAGCAATGCAAGGCACCATATGCATGATATTACCAACATCAACATGCCAAGTTAGAGCGAAGACCTCATGGGGTAAATAGGAGTGGTCTTCTCCTTCTGAATCCCCCTCAGAACAGTTATCTTCCTCTTGATTACGATCCGAAATGGGTGGAGGGGGGCTGCCTTTGCACCCACCATGGAGCGACGTCTGCATGAAATTTTATTGCCACGCAAGGCTCGTCTCTTTTGCTCTACATGATCAGTTCCATTGTGTACAATAACTGGCATGCATAGGAATAAAACATAGTGAGATTATGTAAGGAGTGCATGCACCAATCCAGAGTGATGGTAGCAAACTATGGATAGACCCAAAACCAATGATAGTAGGCAGATAATAGCTTTAGTTAAAAAATACAGATAATGGCTCCATTAATGTTTGTTTGCACCCAACATGAAACTCATAGTAGACACCCAAGATTAACTAGATAGTAGACAAATAGTACTGATTGCTGCCCCAATATGTACCCCACAACCATTTAAAAACTCAAGTTTCAGCATTAGTTTGGACCTGACTCGGAGTCTAATAGGTGAACACGACGATAATGTACCATGTCATCATATTAAGCGATGCATAACGTTAGCAGACACGGAAGAGTGTGACCTCTCTTGCGGACCCGTGTAGTCCTCAAGGTCATCTGCTCAGTTGATGATGGTAATGCAGTTGCCGTGGCTGCCGGCGGCGGGGAGGAAGATCTGAGGCGGCGAAAGACAGTCTGGAGAGCGGATCCCTGCTATGGTGAACCCTTCCATCGTTGGAGCAGCTGAGCTGGGGTGGAACACAACGCCGCAGGAGCAGGACAAACCACACAAGGTTTTCTTTGCCACATATCTGTAACAGAAGTAATTGTGTAAGGGCTTGTTTGAATTTGAGGATTCTAACAATGCAGGGATAGGAAATAGACAGGAATAGGATAGGAATGCATGTGCAAAACTTAAAAACACAGGATTTCTGCCAATCTGGGTATTTGATTCACAAGAATTGGAAGATCACATGATGCAAAAAAGCATGGTGAGATTAAGTGAAACCACAAGAAAATGTACGGTTATAATGCTATTATGCTACTATCTCTTAGTCTTGTGCTTCATGAATAGGAATATGAAAAAGGAGGACAAGTGGAGATTAGGGTTTTCTTTCAAGGAGACACTAAAGGAACAAATCCTACAGTTTTCCTTTGCTCCATTCCTTTGCACCAAATTCATGAAAAGTAGTACCATAGGAAACTTTCCAATTCCTATGTTTTTCATTCACTTTTCCTTTCAAGCACTAGCGATTCTAGTAGGTAGGCTTGAGCAAGGAAAATCCTACACTAAAAAAATGTTTTTGTGCTACTTCTGTTACTTTGGACCCAGGCCACTGCCCTACTAGCTCAACTCCCAGGCCCATCGACAAATGCACAGCTCAAACGCGCAGAGATAAATAATGATGGCGTTCAAGAGAGTCCATCACGGATAGCTAAGTTGCGTGGTACCTCACTTCTTGTCATATAGTAGGATAAAATAATCATATTTCACGTTGCTACGTGCGCTCAGTGGACAATATATATAACATGTAGAGGTAAAAAAGAGATGCAACAAGTGTACAACCTCTTTGGCGAAGCCATGTCGATCTCAGCATGATTGGGCTGGCCGGTGAGGATGCTCCTGTTGACTTGGCTGTCGGAGGAGGGGAAGAAGATCTTAGGCGTCTAGAGATGGAGCCCGAGGTACTGCTCCATTCTGATGGAGGGTTTCATCGTTGGAGCAGCTCCGGTGAGTTGTACGACGCCAATGCTGAAGCGGGACAAGAGAGACAACGTTAACCTGAGTGGAATTCTAATAGCATCTCCAATAGATGACGTAAAATACATAACCACAAAGTTCTAGATGTAAAATACATCAGCCGCTCATCTCTGAACTTAACTGTCGAAATTGAATTTAACTGTCAAAACTGAACTTAACTGTCGAAACTGAATTTAGCTGTCGAATTGAATTTTACTGTGGAAACTGAACGCACTAGCAAGGTTAGTCGACTGACTTTTTCATCTCTGGTCAGTCGATTTTGCAACCATTGGATACGAAATCAAGGGCCTGCAGTTCATCTTCAACCTCCACCCCCCTGAGCCGCAAGCCACCACCGACCAAACAGCAGCCCGCCGCCGCCCGCGGCTGGCGGTGCGCCGCCCCGCCCGCCCCAAAAATAATCCCCACCGCCGGTCCACCGCCGCCCCGACCATCCCTCTAGGCCCCTCGTGCCGAGCTTTTTCGCCGGCGATCCCCACGCCATCGTCCCACCGTCACCGGCGACCATCGCCCCACCCTTAACCCTAAGATAGATAGTGGGGTACCTCTCCGGCAAGCCCCCCTCCCCGCTGCGGCTGGTTCTTCCTTCACTCTGGTGAGCCCCCCCACCCCCTGAAAATTGACTGACCCAAAAGTCGATTCAGTCGACTGAAGTGTAGCTAAATTGAAGCAGCATCGCAAGCAAGAGCAAGAGCGAGAGCAGCAGCGCGAGCAAGAGCAGACCAGGCAGGGGACCGAGAGGAAGAGCAGAGCAGCAGCACGAGTGAGATCTAAAGCAGCAGCAGCTCCTACTGATGTGGATGTCGTGAAAGTGCATTATATCGATTAGAGAGGGGGTGAATAGGTGATTTTTATGAATTCTTCACTAAGGAATTTGCTGGTGAGGAAATTCCTAAATGAAGAACTACTAGCAGCAGAATAAGTACTCAAACGTAAACATAACAAAACACAAGCATGGTCATCATAATGGAATGAAGACAAGCACAGAGTATAGAAAGCGTAAACACAATATAACACAGAAAGAAGACAGACAGACTGAAGAAATTGAACTGAGGAAATTGAGAAAGTCTTCAGTCAAAGTCTTCAAACATATATGAACAGGAACACAACAATAGAAATGAGGAAATGAAAGAGTTGAGGAAATAGAACCAGTAAGCTTGGTGAAGACAATGATTTGGTAGACCAGTTCCAACTGCTGTCTCAGTTGTACATTTGGTTGGAGCGGCTGAGTATTTAAACTCAAGGACACCCAGTCCCGGACACACAGTCCTCACCGTATTCTCCTTGAGCTAAGGTCACACAAACCTTGCCTAATCACACATGGTAAGTCTTCAGGTGACTTTCAAACCTTCAAAGACTAAGTCACTCGGCAATCCACAATTCCTATTGGATGCTCTAGACCATGACGCCTAACCATCTAGAAGAAGCACAGTCTTCAAAGGTAACAAGCGTCGGATCCACGCAGGATCAATCTCTTCAGTGATGCTTAATCACTTTGGGTTTGTAGGTGTTGGGTTCCTCACTTGATGATTTTCGCTCAATGTCCTCGGAGGACGGGACGCTCTCAAATGACAAGTGTCAGTTTCTCTTGGAGTAGCCAACCAGCTAGTGGTTGTAGGGGGTGGCTATTTATAGCCTAGGGAGCAGCCCGACATGATAAGACATAAATGCCCTTGTCTGATATGACCGTTAGATGGGTAGATATGTTGGGACAGCTGGCGCATAGCACAACAACGGTCGGAATATTTGACTCTCAAATTCCTCAGGGCTATCATGTTCCTCACTGTGTAGGCAATCCACACTGGCGAATTCCTAACTCCTCAGTCAGAACACATTCCTCAGAGACCAGAAGAACTTCGTCCCTGTCACTGAAGAATATGACTGAACTGTATGAGATTTCCAATGGCTTCACTCGAAGGGATTGGTAGGTGTAGGATTTGAGTTGAGGATCACATGGAAATTTTTCCTTAGTATTTCCTCGACCCCCTTTAACAGTACGGTGTTTCTTATGACTCAAGAAAGAGAAAATGAAACTATAAAAACAAAAGTCTTCACGCTTCATGTTCCTCGAATGAATACCAAGTCTTCAAGGTCACACCAATTTCTTCACTTTCAAAGTCTTCAGAAATCCAAATTCTTCAGTTGAAGAACTTCATTTTTAGGGGTCGACTTTCTCTATAAACATCAAACTCCTCATAGACGTATAGACCTATGTACACTCACAAACGCATCAGTCCCTTAACCTATAAGTCTTCAATACACCAAAATCACTAAGGGGCACTAGATGCACTTACAATCTCCCCCTTTTTGGTGATTGATGACAATATAGGTTAAGTTTTCAACGGGGATAAACATATGAAGTGTAAATACTGATATTGAGGAATTTGATTGCAAGATATAGAAGAACTCCCCCTGAAGATGTGCATAGTGAGGATTTTTGCTTTTGAAGCAATGCACACTTGAAGAGTATAATCATGGAGATCTCCCCCTATATCTTGTAAATCATACACGCATTTGACATATAATATGAAGAATTTGAAATGCATGATGAAATATGGTGACTGATGTAATTCAGCATGCGTGCATTGACATTAAAGAGGAATAAGCATGCAGAAGAACACAACAAAAGTATCAGGCCACCATAGAGTTTAAGATTACAACTCGATCCAGCAAAGTCATCAAAAGAACGAGAGTTGTAACTTAGGAAAAAACGCCCATATAAGCTAGACCCGCTTGAAGACTAACTCAAATTTCTCCCCCTTTGTCATCTAATGACCAAATGGGTTGAAACTGAGGACTAATGCCCCTGAAGAATATCATGATGATGGAGGAGCGCCAACGTTGTCAGGGTCTTGAGTCGATGTAGGGCCTGCCGCAGTGTCGTCCAAGTCTTCATACTCGTTCGTGTCATGCGATGCAGAATAAGAACTAGCCACCAAGGAAGGAACCTTGACCTTCTTGTATTTCTTCGGTGGAGGAGCATACCAGTCAAAATCTTCCTTGAAGCCCATTTGCTTCAGATCTTCTTCACCATATAGATGTGACAGAATAGCCCAGGTGCGATCAAAAACTTCATGGAGCTAGTAATGGTTTTTCTTCACTACATTATGTGTAGAAGTCATGTTGTGAAGAATAGAGCCAAACTGACGCTTAACCCATTTGTGGTTTCGATCCACTTTTCGGTGAAGACTTAGAAGCACCTCACGGTCAGTCATCACACGAGGAGCAGTGGCTTGAGGACTTGACTTGGGAGCATTGGCAGCAGAATCATGAGTGGTAGAGTCATCATTGGTGGAATAAGATGCAGCTTTGCGGAACTGACCATCCAATGGACGAATGCCTTCATCAATAACGGATGATGACCTGCCCTACTCATCAGCTGAGGAATATGTCTGCTTGAGGACTTCAACCGGGGGCAAGTAGCTGAGGTGATTCTAAAAATTAGCCTTATAGTTGAGTGAAGACCTTATTCTTAGGAATCTCATGATCCACAGTGCGTAAGGCTTTAGCTCAAATGGTGAAAGTGCAACATTCGCCAGAGTCCGCATGAAGAAATCATGATAGTTTATGGGGATGCCATGCATTATGTTGAATAGCATATTCTTCAGCATCCAAATAATTTCTTCATGGATGAGTCATGGCCTTTGATAGGTCTCATGGTCTTCGTCAGAATGCGATAGATGGTTCTTGGCACATAGAGCAATTCCTTCACAAGGAATTTGGTCCTTGGGGCTTGACCAAGCTTCATAGGCTTCATGAGCACTTGCATATAGTGAGCAGTGAGTTCAGGCTCATCATACAGATAATGAGCACCTTCAGGTGGAGGACTGATTGGCAAGGCACGAAGCAATTCAGAGGCTTGTGCCTTGTAATGAGTGTTTTCAGTCATCCAGTCCAACACCCAAGAGTTGACGTCAGCAGCATCACCTATGATATGCAGCGTTGCGTAGAACTGAAGAATAAGCTCTTCATTCCAATCAACTATGTTTGAGCAAAAGTTGAGCAAGCCTGCATCATGAAGCATACTGAGGACTTGAGAGAAGCAAGGCATTGATTCCGTGTCCACGTGAGGAATATGCTCGTGGTCGAAGACTTTGTCCTCGTTGAAAAGCAGTGAAGAATAGAAGTTGGCCTGCCTGGCAGTCCAGAAACACTTCCTTCTAAGACGAGCATTGTCATATGGGTTGAATCCAGTGAAGAACACACGCTCGCCAAAGAAATCATCAGCCCTGAATTTTTGCTTCTTTGAGAAGGGATCCTTTGGCTTGGGCTGAGGAGTGTCAGTCAATTGCATCACCACCTCAGGAATCGCAATCTCAGGTTCCTCAGGCTGAGGAATATCAGGCTCTGCTTCAGCTGCAGCCTGGGTCTTCAATTCTTCGTTTACAATTTCTTCAGCACTAGTGGCTGGAATTTCTTCATGGACAGACGGGGTTGCATGAGGTTCTTCAGATCCCATTTGCACTTCAGTAGCAGCTGTGGACTGAGGAATTGCTTGGAGTGGAGTGAACATTGGAGAGTTGGGGTGCTGACTTTCCTAAAAGTCATCATTGAGCACAGGAGTGGTACATCCAATGTCCACATCCTCATCTTCCATTTCTTGGACACCTGCCTCTTCAGCAGTGAACTGAGGCATAGGTGAGGAACTGACTGGGGTTGAAGGGATTGCATCCACTTCAATTTCTTCATCCAACTGCTCTGTCGAAGCAGCAGAAGGAGTTTCTTCATCAGATTCGCTAGGAATCACATAATCTTCACCAAAAGGAACAAGGTCCTTTGATGGCATGAAAGAAACTAGAACGACATCAATTGGGTTGTCAATTGAACTAGTCAGAGGCTTCATCTTCTTCGGAGCTGAAGAATTTGATGAAGTTGATGCCTTCCTTTTTTTCACAGCTGCACACTCTGCAGCCTTGGTCTTCTTCGCATATGATGCAGATGGAAGGATCGGAGTTGGTGTAGGCGCAGGAGGTGCAGAGGACTTTGAATCATTTTCTTTGGGCGCAACTAAGGCAGTTGCCCTGACTTCTTCATTTTCTTCAGGCGCACCACTAGTGGATGCCCTGGCAATATCTTCAGCGGCTGGAATGGAGTCATCAGCCCTGGTACTCTCATTTTCTTCAGCAGCCTGATTGTCATCAGCGGTGCTGGCATGTTCTTCAGTAGGCCGAGCAGATGCTTCAGCTGGTGTAACGTCAATGTGCACAGGAGGAGCAGCACTTGAAGTGAATTTCTTCGTCAGATTGACGAACCGAACCTTGGCGCCCTTCCAATCAACATAGTAGCGATCAAATTCATCATTCAGTTGCTTGATGTCAGCTTGCAAGGCAATGAGTTGATCAGGGGTAAGAGTGAGGACATTGTCCTTGAGGTAGTGATGTTTCTTGTACTGCGCTTTCTTCAGTATTCCGCCTTCTTCAAATTTCCACTTCTCTTCCTCAATAAAGGCAGTCAGAACATGACTTTGACTAGGAGTGAGATTCATCTCCGGCAAAGGCGTGGTAGGGTCCTTGTGCCAAAGGTCAATGAAATCGAGGATCAACTTTGGATCCAACAGCAGTGGCACATTGCTACCTTTGGCTCTAGCGGCCCTGGATTGCCTGTCTCTGATGATTTCAGCAAGTTCTTCATCATCAGCCTCATCGTCATCAGAGGGAACTTGGAAGGCGACTTGCTTCTTGTGAGGACTTGGGCGAAGGCGTCGTCTAGTAGTGGCCTTTTTCTTCAGCGGAGAGGGGCCAGCTGAGGAATTTGGTGCAGCTGAGGAACTTGCAGATGCTCCTGAGGCAATTGAGATGCCTGTGGTCCTTTGGCACATGGCGAGATGCACATTTGCCAAGGATTTGGTCGGAGCAGCTGAAGATTTTGTCGGAGGAGCTGAGGACTTTGAAGGAGCAGTCTGAGGAATTGGCCGTGAGGGCCTTGAAGAATCTGGCCTTGAGGGCATTGCTGAGGAGCTTGGCCGTGAGGGCATTGAGGGAGAAGCGCTTGACTTATGAGCATGCTTCTTAGGCATCGCCTTCTTAGGCTAACTAGCAGAGGCCTCAACAGCGGTAGCAGCAGCAGCAGAGTCTGCATTGAATTTCTTCACTGCTTCCTTTGCTTGCTTGGCCAGTTTGGCCTGGCGCTTTGCCCATTCATCAGCATAGTCCTCACCACGCTTGAGGCTGGTGGGATCTGCCATTTGGCCTGGTGCCAATGGAGGTCTTAAGCATGGAGGGTTGAACGCGAATTTCTTCATATACTTGGGAGTAACATACCTGTACTCCCTCCATTCCCATGCTCATCTCCTCTCTATCCGTTGTATGCGCACCTTGCGCTGATTCTTGTCCTCCTTGCCAAATTTGGCCTCATCAGGAGTGCAGTATCCAGCATAAATGTCCTCAGGGATTTCGAAAGCAGTATTGACCTCAGGCCTCTTTCCACCCTTCTGTGGTTTCTTACCTTCAGTCATTTTCTTCAGCTGAGGAATATGAACAACTGAAGTTTCTGAAGAGGTGTGCAACTTTTCTTCGAGCAACGCTGCAAATGAGTTAAGTTGATGAGAACCTAGTGATTCAGCAGCGAACATTTGTACCTGTGAACAGAGTATAGTTGCGAGGAATTTGGAGAGGTCATATGCGTTCTCAGAAGGTTTTTCAAAAACGAATAGGTTTGAGGAATTTGACCAGATGGGTCTTGAGGAATTTCACTAAGCATTCTTTGTCTTAGGTTCCAGAGTTGCATAGATTGAAAATCCACACAATTGAGGAATCTTGAAGAAAATCATTTCTTAGAGAAACGAATCAAGAGCAGATGACATGGAAGGTGTTCATGTGTGTGAAGATTTGAAGAATAAACACCTTTGAAGATTTTCAAGAAAACATAAGAATCAAAGAGGGTAGTAAAAGTAACTTTTAATTACCCGAAGTGAAGAACACGACGAACTGGAGAGAGTAGATGTGAAGTTCGTCAGTTCAGATCTTCCACACCCTAACTCGGCAGAGGAAGACGGCTACGGCGGTGGCGGAGTGAAGAAATCCGCAACCGGCGCGAGTACGACGACGACGAGGTCGAGGCAGTGAAGCTCTTCCTCACCGGTGACGATGAAGTAGCGGCGGCGCTAGGGTTTGGGGAGCTCGAGCGGGAGTGAGAGCGAGCGAGGTGAAAGTGAAGTGAGGAAGAGGCAGTGGTATTTATAGTGGGAGTGAAAAACTATACGCCCGAGGAAATCGGACGAATGTGCCCCTGGCCCTTCTCATTCGCTTGACATGTGTCACCCACGTACTGAGAGGTGGCGATCATGTAGGGTCATGGGTGAATAGATAAGTATTGTCATGGGATGCGGAATGGTTTGGGCGGCAAAGCCAAAAATTCAAATAAGATAAGTTAAAAGTTCTGTTCGCAATTTCTTCAGCTGTCAAGGACATAGTGAAGATTTTGAATGAGTTTCAAATAGAACGCACATGAAGAATTTGTGAATAGACTGGGTTGAGTTTAGCATAGAGGGGAAAGGGCCCGATCACATTCACTTAGCGGAAGAAATTAACTTGAAGAATTAGCAACAAGTGAATGCTGTAGAGGACATAAAACTCATATATATATATATTCAAATGAAGAACAACACCGGAAAGAGTGAAGACAATGCAAAGTTGAAGAATTTGAAAAACTGAGGAATTTCAAAAACAAAGAAAAACTCAAATTGAAGATTTTCAACTTTGGGTGGTGGCGTAACCCACCGTATAAGAAAGCTGATTTCAGACACCGCGTACAATTATCGTAGGGCTCTGAGATTCAATTTCTTCATTAATTTCTTCACACTTAGAGGGTTATTCTTCATTGATTTGAAGAAAAACGTTACTTTGTGTGTTGCACATCTAAGTCATCAAGTCAGCATAAGTGTTAGGATGTGTGTCCATTTTAGAGAACATTCAAAGATTCTAGGATATTTAGCTCACACCGCAACTTGCTAAATCTCTTCTCATCCAAGGGCTTAGTGAAGATATCGGCCAGCTGATCTTCAGTGCTAACATGGTCGATGGAGATGTCACCCTTCAACACATGATCATGAAGAAAATGATGATGAATCTAGATGTGGTTGGTCTTCGAGTGCTGGACTGGGTTATGAGCAATCTTGATGGCACTCTCATTATCGCAGTAGAGAGGCACGTTCTTCACGTTGACGCCATAGTCCTTGAGTGTTTGCTTCATCCATAGTAGTTGAGCACAACACGATCCAGCAGCAATGTACTCATCTTCTGCAGTGGAGAGTGATACGCAGTTCTGTTTCTTTGAGGACCAACAGACCAAAGATCGTCCGAGGAAATGACATGTTCCTGACGTTGACTTGCAGTCCACACGATCACCAGCATAGTCAGAGTTTGAATATCCAATGAGATCAAATGAAGAGCCCTTGGGATACCATAATCCAAGTGTTGATGTGTGAGCTAAGTATCGAAGAATATGCTTCACAGCCTTATGGTGTGATTCCTTTGGTGTAGCTTGAAATCAGGCACACATGCAAACACTAAGCATAATATCCGGCCTAGATGCACATAGGTACAATAAAGAGCCAATCATGGAGCGGTATACCTTTTGATCGAAGTCTTTACCATTTTCATCAGTGCATAGATGGCCATTTGTGGGCATTGGAATTTTGACCCCTTTGCAATCTTGCATACCGAATTTCCTCAATACGTCCTTGAGGTATTTCTCCTAAGATATGAATATCCCATTGCGTTGTTGAAGAATTTGAAGACCTAAAAAGAATTTCAATTCTCCCATCATAGACATTTGATATTATTCACTCATCATATAGGCAAATTCTTCACTATATCGTTGGTCAGTACAGCCAAAAATGATATCATCAACGTATATTTGGCACACAAACAATTCATCATCATAAGACTTAGTGAAAAGAGTTGGGTCGAGTGAACCGGGTTTGAAGCCTTTCTTCATGAGGAATTCCTTCAAAGTATCATACCACGCCCGAGGGGCTTGCTTGAGGCCATACAGGGCCTTGTTGAGTCTGAAGACTTTGTCAGGATTCTTTGGATCTTCAAAACCTGGGGGTTGAGCAACATATACTTCTTCCTCAAGCTTACCATTGAGGAATGCACTTTTCACATCCATTTGTTGTAAGATAATATCATGATGGTTAGCATAAGCAAGTAATACGTGAATAGCCTCAAGTCTAGCAACAGGTGCAAAAGTTTCATCGAAGTCAATTCCTTCAACCTATGTGTAGCCTTGAGCTACAAGCCGTACCTTATTCCTCACCACAAGGCCATTTCATCTTGCTTGTTGCGGTAGATCCACTTTGTGCCAACAATGTTGTGCTTGCGAGGATCTGGACGTTTGACTAGTTCCCAGATGTTGTTGAGCTCGAACTGATGTAATTCTTCTTGCATAGCTTGAATCCACTCAGGCTCTAGAAATGCTTCGTCTACCTTAGTGGGCTCTATGATAGAGACAAAAGCAAAGTGCCCACAAAAGTTAGACAAATGTGAAGCTTTTGAGTGAGTGAGAGGACCTGTTGCTTCAATATCATCGATGATCTTCTCAATTTGCACTTCGTTTTCAATATGAGGGTGAGCTGGTTGTGTTCGAGGAATTTGATCCGCATTCTCTTCAGGAGCATTTTCCTCAGCACCATTTTCTTCAAGTGCGCCAGCTCGACGTTCAGCACGTTCTAGAATGAATTCTTCAGCAGATTCTTCGGTGGGAATGACATCCTCAGTAGCTTTGAACTTGATAGAATCCTCAGGTGCTAGTTCATCTATCACAGAAGGTAGGTGCTCTCTTTGCGATCCATTAGTTTCATCGAACCGCACATCTACAGTTTCAACAATCTTGTGAAGAACGTTGTTGACGACTTTGTAGGTGTGCGAGTCCTTTCCGTAACCAAGCATAAAACGGTCATGTGCTTTCGGTGCAAATTTAGAATTTTGATGAGGATCTCTAATCCAACATTTAGCACCGAAGACTTTGAAGTAACTCACATTGGGTTTCTTGTCAGTGAGGAGTTCATAGGCAGTCTTCTTGAAGAATTTGTGAAGATATACTCTGTTGATGATGTGGCACGCAATATCAATAGCCTCAATCCAAAAACGATGAGGTGTCTTGTATTCATCAAGCATAGTGCGAGCCATCTCAACAAGAGTTCTGTTCTTGTGCTCCATGACGCCATTCTGCTGAGGAGTATAAGGAGCAGATAACTCATGAGTAATACCAAGTTCATCAAGATAGTCATCAAGACCGGAATTCTTGAACTCAGTCCCATTGTCACTTCTGATGTGCTTGATCTTCACACCAAAGTTGGTTGAATCCCTTGAGGAAAATTGTTTCAAGACATCCTGCACCTCATGTTTGTAAGTGACAATGTGTACCCATGTGTAACGAGAATAATCATCAAAAATAACAAAGCCATATAGAGATGCATCATTTGTAACAGTAGAATAATGATTAGGACCGAAGAGATCCATGTGAAGCAATTCAAATGGTCGAGTGGTAGTCATGATAGTCTTCGCTGGATGCTTGGCCTTTGTCATCTTTCCAGCTTCACAGGCTCCGCATAAGTGATCCTTGAGGAATTTGGCATTCTCAATGTCAATGACATGCTTCTTCTTTGCAAGCGTGTGCAAATTCTTCATGCCAGCATGACCAAGTCTTCGATGCCATAGCCAACCTTCTGAAGCTTTTGCAAGTAGGCATACGGCTGGTTATGGTCCTATAGAGAAATCAACAATGTACAAGTCTCCTCTCCTAAAGCCTTCAAAGACTTTGGAATTGTCAGCTTCCATGATCACAACATATCGATATTTGCCAAAGACAACAACCATATCAAGATCACAAAGCATTGAGACAGACATGAGGTTGTATCCTAAGGACTCGACAAGCATGACTTTGTCCATGTGTCTATCCTTTGAGATCGCAACCTTACCTAGACCCAATACCTGACTTTTGCCTTTGTCAGCGAAGATGATATGCTTTAGATGTGACGGTGATAAAGGAGCATCCATCAATAGATTCTTGTCACCAGTCATGTGATTTGTACATCCACTATCGAGGACCCACTCATTGGCTTTGGGTTGTTCATCCTGCAGATGAATTAGTGCAACTTATGAACTCATATACTTCATCAGTGAAGAATATGACATCAATATCATCAGATCAATTTCTTCGAGCAATAGAACAGATAAACAGTATGAGGACGTGTGAAATGAAAGTTCATTTCATCATGATTAGCCTGCGTCCTATCAGGCACTGTTCAGGTCTCCAGCAAATTCGTCAGACGTTTTGAGCACGTCTGGAGACATGACCCTGCATAAGAGATTAGTTCTTTTTCTTCACCACCCACATCTAAAGGGGTGGCAAAGAATTCATCACTCTATGAGCACCATATGAGAAAGGTCGCATAGACGCCAGTCCGCTTCGTTTCACATAAGAGGGGTTAGGGTAAGCATATGAATAAGCAGAGAAATTCTTCGAGGACTTATGAACATATTGATTTGAATAATAATGCTCATATTCATAGCCCTTGGCTCTACCCTACGAAACAAAGGGGTTAGCATGATGATGATCATATGAGGACTTTGATCCTTTTGAGGAATTTGATCCAGGTGAGGAATTTGGTCCATATGAGGACTTAGATCCATATGAAGAATTTGGTTCATATGAAGAATTTGATCTGGGGTTCCTATTCTTCACAGGTGGTGTCATGAGGACATCCACCTGAAGACTTTGAAGGCAACTTTTGGGAACCCAGATTTTCTTCATAGGGGAACCATTCCTGCAGTTAGTGCCAACATATCTAGCAAATACTTCACCATTCTGATTTTTGAACAGTTTATAGTTGGAGTCAAATGACTCATCAGAAGAATGAGGAGATTCACATGTAAAGCCAGATAAGTTGGATGGATCTAGTGGAGGTCCCTTTATAGCAACCCATGAGGTTTTGGGGTACTGCTCAGGCTTCCAATATGTTCCATCAGCATTGAGTTTCCTCTCAAAGGCAATACCCTCTTTCCCAGGGTTTCTGTTGAGGATCTGCTTTTTGAGCACATCATAAAGAGTCTGATGCCCTTTGAGGCTTTTGTACATGCCTGTCATGTACAATTCCTTCAGCCCTGCATCATCAGTGATACTAGCAATGTCCTCAGATGAGGAATTAGTGATAGCAGAGACAAATGAAGAATTTGTACCATTAGAAGCATTTGAACATTCAGGTGAGGAATTAGCAGTTTCACGTTCAATGCACTTTAGACATGGAGGAACAAATTCTTCCTGAGTAATGCTAATTTGTTGAGCAAGTAATGAATCGCGCTCCTTCTGAAGATCTGCATAATCCACTCTTAGCTTTTCAAGATCTTGCTTTCTTTGAAGAAATTCATAAGAAAGCTTCTCGTGATCAGATAAGAGAGTGTTATGATGACCTTGAAGGTTGTCAAACTTGGACTAAAGTCTCTGAAGATTTTCAGTCAAGGTTTTAGTGCGATCCATTTCTTCACCCAACATATCATCACTTTTATCTAGCATGTTTTGAACTTTTTCAAAAGCCTTTTGTTGTTTCACAACAATCTTAGCAAGTTTAGAGTAGTTGGGCTTGAGGTTTTCATCAGATTCATCCTCACTAGATTCAGAGGAGGCGTATTTAGTTACCTTGGCACCCTTTGCCATGAAGCAATAGGTGGGAGCGTAGTCATCATTGCCTTCATCAGCCTTGTTGGTGAAGCCATTTTCTTTAGAGTTGAAGATAGACTTGCTGACAAATGCAGTAGCAAGAGCTAGGCTCGCCACACCAGACTCGGACTCCTCAGATGCCTCATCGTCCTCATGTTCCTCAGATTCAGCCTCAGAGTCCATTTCCTTGCCAATGAATGCCCGAGCCTTCTTGGAGCTGCTCTTCTTGTGAGATGAAGACTTCGAGGATTTTGATGATGAAGACTTTGAAGATTTCTTCTTCTTCTTTGCGTCATCAGAACTACAATCCTTGTATTTCTTCTTCTTTGATTCCTTATCCCACTGAGGACAATCCTGGATGTAGTGATCAGGTTTCTTGCATTTGTGGCATAGCCTCTTCTTGTAGTCACTGGATGAGGAATCATTGCTCCTTGAGGATTTTCCAAAGCGACCACGTCTTGAGAACTTCTGAAATTTCTTCACGAGCAGTGCTAGTTCCTGGCTCAGTTCTTCAGGATCACCAAGGCTGCTAGCAGAATCCTCATATTCAGACTCAAAGACTGCCTTGGCCTTCAGAGCACGTGATCTGCCATAGCTTGAACCATAGATATCTCTCTTCTCAGCAAGCTGGAACTCATGAGTATTTAGCCTCTCGAGGATATCAGCGGGATCAAGTGACTTGTAGTCAGCACGCTCTTGAATCATCAGTGCCAGAGTATCAAACAAAGAACCGAGCGATCTCACCAATTTCTTCACCACCTCATGGTCGGTGATGTCGGTGGCACCAAGCACTTGAAGCTCATTTGAGATGTTAGTGAGGCGATCGAAGGTTTGCTGGACATTTTCATTGTCGAGTCTTTTGAAGCGGTTGAAGAGATTGCGAAGAACATCAACACGAGAGTCACGTTGAGTTGAGACTTCTTCATTCACTTTGGACAGCCTATCCCAGATAAGCTTAGCAGTCTCCAAAGCACTCACTCTTCCATACTTTCCTTTGCTCAGATGGCCACATATGATATTCTTCGCTTGAGAATCGAGTTGCTTGAATCTCTTTTAATATCAGTAGTGTTCAGAGAAGGTGTGACTGAGGGAACACCATTTTCCACAACATACCAGAGATCGTTATCAATTGCCTCAAGATGCATTCGCATCTTATTCTTCCAGTAGGGGTAGTCCATTCCATTGAAGGTAGGACACCCAGCGGAGACCTTGATCATACCTGCGGTCGACATAACTAAAACTCCAGGCAGTTAAACCAAAATCACACAGAACAAGGGAGTACCTTGCTCTGATACCAATTGAAAGTGTGTTATATCGAGTAGAGGGGGGTGAATAGGCGATTTTTATGAATTCTTCACCGAGGAATTTGCTGGTGAGGAAATTCCTAAATGAAGAACTACTAGCAGCGGAATAAGTACTCAAAATGTAAACATAACAGAACACAAGCATGGTCATCATAATGGAATGAAGACAAGCATAGAGTACAAAAAGTGTAAACACAGGATAACACAGAAAGAAGACAGACAGACTGAAGAAATTGAACTAAGGAAATTGAGAAAGTCTTCAGTCAAAGTCTTCAAATAGATATGAACAGGCACACAACAACAAAAATGAGGAAATGAAAGAGTTGAGGAAATAGAACCAGTAAGCTTGGTGAAGACAATGATTTGGTAGACCAGTTCCAACTGCTGTCTCAGTTGTACATCTGGTTGGAGCGGCTGAGTATTTAAACTCGAGGACACCCAGTCTCGGACACACAGTCCTCACTGTATTCTCCTTGAGCTAAGGTCACACAGACCTCACCCAATCACTCGTGGTAAGTCTTCAGGTGACTTCCAAACCTTCACAGACTAAGTCATCGGCACTCCACAATTCCTCTTGGATGCTCTAGACCATGACGCCTAACCATCTGGAAGAAGCACAATCTTCAAAGGTAACAAGCGTTGGATCCACGCAGGATCAATCTCTTCAGTGATGCTCAATCACTTTGGGTTTGTAGGTGTTGGGTTCCTCACTTGATGATTTTCGCTCAAAGTCCTCGGAGAACGGGATGCTCTCAAATGACAAGTGTCAGTTTCTCTCGGAGTAGCCAACCAGCTAGTGGTTGTAGGGGGCGGCTATTTATAGCCTAGGGAGCAGCCCGACATGATAAGACATAAATGCCCTTGTCTGATATGACCGTTAGGTGGGTAGATATTTTTGGACAGCTGGCGCATAGCACAGTAACGGTCGGAATATTTGACTCTCAAATTCCTCAGGGCTATCATGTTCCTCACTGTGTAGGCAATCCGCACTGGCGAATTCTTAACTCCTCAGTCAGAACACATTCCTCAGAGACCAGAAGAACTTCGTCCCTGTCACTGAAGAATATGACTGAACTGTATGAGATTTCCAATGGCTTCACTCGAAGGGATTGGTAGGTGTAGGATTTGAGTTGAGCATCACATGGAAATTTTTCCTTAGTATTTCCTCGACCCCCTTTAACAGTACGGTGTTTCTTATGACTCAAGAAAGAGAAAATGAAACTATAAAAACAAAAGTCTTCACTCTTCATGTTCCTCGAATGAATACCAAGTCTTCAAGGTCACACCAATTTCTTCACTTTCAAATTCTTCAAAAAGTCTTCAGAAATCCAAAGTCTTCAGTTGAAGAACTTCATTTTTAGGGGTCGACTTTCTCTATAAATATCAAACTCCTCATAGACTTATAGACCTGTGTACACTCACAAACGCATCAGTCCCTTAACCTATAAGTCTTCAATACACCAAAATCACTAAGGGGCACTAGATGCACTTACACGTCGCCGCCGAGGGAGCGACGCCGTGGAGGAAGTGGCCGGCGATGCTGCCATGGATGGAGCCGCGCCGTGTCGGCTCGGGACCGAGCGCTGGTAGCACCGTGAGATTGAATCAAGAAGAAAATATGGCGACTATTGTACAACCTCTTTGGTGGCGCCGATTAGGCCGCAGCTTCATCTGAGGAAACGGTGATGATGATGCTCTTCCGATGGTGCAAGTGAAGACGGCGTTATGGGAATGGAGGTGGCACGAAAGACGAGGGGAACGTCATGGCAGCTCCTTGGAGGTGGAGGACGGGGTGGCTGAACCGGCGGGACGACGAGATCGACGACGGATCCTCATCATGTACGGTGGATGAGGGACGTCGAGGTGTTGCTGTGGACGACGTCATTGGGGAAGAGGCTCCGGCTGGGTGGCGGACGGAGGAGGGTGTGGGGTTTCGTGGGTTTTCGCGGCCTCGGTGTACGAATGGGTGGGCGGATGGGATGGGAGTGGGGAACCATGGCTTAGAGACGCGCTTGTCCGAAATGTGGGGTAAGTTACGAAAGTACCCCCTCCGATTTGAGGCGGTTCTTTCGGTTCAGGGGTACCACGGACATTTCGTGTGTTGGGATTTCACAGGAGGTGGGAGTTTCCGTGCGTGTTGTAATTTTGGAATAGCAAGGCGCGGGTTGAGATGGAGGGAGTTGTCGGATCAGAACGAGACAAAGATATATCTTAAATATTTCGGGGTAACAAGGCGCGGGTTAAAGAGGCGGGAGTTTTGCAGCACGATAGACAGAGACGCTAGCTTGAAATTTTGGCATAACAAGGCGCGGCTTGAAATTTCGGGAGAACAAGCTTAACTGTACCAAAAAAAGACAATTTGCAACTGATACGTCTCCGTCGTATCTATAATTTTTGATTTTTCCATGCCAATATTCTACAACTTTCATATAGTTTTGTCAACTTTTTATATTATTTTTGGGACTAACCTATTGATCCAGTGCCCAGTGCCAGTTCCTGTTTATTGCATGTTTTATGTTTCGTAGAAACCCAATATCAAACGGAGTCCAAACGGGATAAAAACGGACGAAGATTATTTTTGGAATATTTATGATTTTTGGGAAGAAAAAACCAACGCGAGACGCTGCCCGAGGGGGCCACGAGGCAGGGGGGCGCGCCCCAGGGGGCAGGCGTGCCCCTGACCCTCGTGGGCACCCCGTAAGGTGGTTGACGCCCTTCTTTTGCCGCAAGAAAGCTAATTTTCGGAAAAAAATCTGGGCGAAAGTTTTAGTCCAATCGGAGTTACGGATCTCCGGATATAAAAGAAACGGTGAAAGGGTAGAATCTGGGAACGCAAAAACAAAGAGAGACAGAGAGATAGATCCAATCTCGGAGGGGCTCTCGCCCCTTCCACGCCATGGGAGCCAGGGACCAGAGGGGAAACCCTTCTCCCATCTAGGGAGAAGGTCAAGGAAGAAGAAGAAGAAGAAGGGGGGCTCTCCCCCCTTGCTTCCGGTGGCGCCGGAGCGCTACCGGGGGCTATCATCATCACCGCGATCTACACCAACAACTTCACCACCCTCATCACCAACTCTTCCCCCCTCTATGCAGCGGTGTAACCTCTCTTTTACCCCTCTGTAATCTCTACTTAAACATGGTGCTCAACGCCATATATTATTTCCCAATGATGTATGGCTATCCTATGATGTTTGAGTAGATCCGTTTTGTCCTATGGGTTAATTGATGATCGTGATTGGTTTGAGTTGCATGTTTTATTATTGGTGCTGTCCTATGGTGCTCTCCATGTTGTGCAAGCGTGAGGGATCCCCGCTGTAGGGTTCGCAATATGTTCATGATTTGCTTATGGCGGGTGGCGTGAGTGAAAGAAGCACAGACCCGAGTAAGTAGGTTGTTTGCATATGGGATGAAGGGGACTTGATACTTTAATGTTGTGGTTGGGTTTTACCTTAATGATCTTTAGCAGTTGCGGATGCTTGCTAGAGTTCCAATCATAAGTCCATATGATCCAAGAAGAGAAAGTGTGTTAGCTTATGCCTCTCCCTCAAATAAAATTGCAATAGTGATTACCAGTCTAGTTATCGATCGCCTAGGGACAAATAACTTTCTCGTGACAAAAAGCTCTCTACTAAAACTAATTTAGTTGCTTCTTTATCTAAACAGCCCCTAGTTTATATTTACATGCTCTTTATTATCTTTCAAACCTTTCCAACAACACCTAGAAAGTACTTCTAGTTTCATACTTGTTCTAGGTAAAGCGAACACTAAGCGTGCGTAGAGTCGTATCAGTGGCAGATAGGACTTGAGAGAATATTTGTTCTACCTTTAGCTCCTCGTTGGGTTCGACACTCTTACTTATTGAAAGAGGCTACAATTATCCCCTACACTTGTGGGTCGTCAAGACCTTTTTCTGGCGCCGTTGCCGGGGAGTCATAGCGTGGGGTGAATATTCTCATGTGTGCTTGTTTGCTTTATCACTAAGTAATTTTTATTTGTTGTTCTAAGTTGTTCTCTATCTTTAGTTATGGATATGGAACACGAAATACCAAAACTATTAGGTGTACTTGCTACTCATGGAGATGGAGAACCTCCTAAAACCCTCGATGCTCAGTATGTGAAAGATATTATGTACTACTTTGATAATCCTGAGGAAACCCCATTCAATTATGTTATGGGAGACACGTTGGATCAACGTGAATACTTTAGGGATTATCGCTTGACACAAAAAGGGAAACTATTGTGGGATCAAATTTATATGTTGCGTTGGTATGCTCGGGAACTATGCTTGAGATATGATTATACTTGTTGCTCTAGGATGAAGGCTCCACACCTTTCCTTTTCATGCAAATTTAATGATGATAAAACCTTGGCTTCTTATGCTAATGATACATATGATTACTATGATGTGGAACAAATAGAAGAATTTGTTGCTTTCGTGGGTGCTTATGAAATTGAATCTTTGTTTAAAACGTGTGAAAATCTTGATGATGCTGTTTACAGATCTAAATTTTTTGCTATACTTAAATATTGCTATGAGAATTATGAATTCAATTCCGATATTGATGCATTTATTGAGGTCCACTGTCCAAGAAGAGACTAATATTTTGCAGGAGTCTATGGAAGAAGGAATTGATGAAACTGTGAGCTCATTGGATGAAAAAGATGAGGAGGAGAGCAAAGAACAAAAGGAGGAAGAGCGGATTAGCTACCCGTGCCCACCTTCTAATGAGAGTAACTCTTCAACTCATACATTGTGTAATTCCCCTTCGTGCTTACCGAAGGATGATTGCTATGATGATTGTTATGATCTCGTTGATTCTCTTGAAATATCCCTTTTTGATGATGCTTGCTATGCTTGTGGCCAAGATGCCAATATGAATTATGCTTATGGAGATGAACTTTCTATAGTTCCTTATGTTAAACATGAAATTGTTGCTATTGCACCCATGCATGATAGTCCTATTATCTTTTTGAATTCTCCAAACTACACTATATCGGAGAAGTTTGCACTTATTAAGGATTATATTGATGGGTTGTGTTTTACTACTACACATGATGATTTTGATAGATATAATATGCATGTGCTTTCTGCCCCTACTTGCAATTATTATGAGAGAGGAACTATATCTCCACCTCTCTATGTTTCCAACACAATAGAATTGCCAGAAACTGTTTATATTATGCATTGGCCTTTACATGGTGTGCATCAATTGTTCTTTTATGACATGCCGATGCATAGGAAGAGAGTTAGACTTAGTTGTTTCTTGATCTATGTTACTTTGTGCTCACTACTAAATTACAAATCATTGTTAATTAAAATTTGCTTTGATATACCTTGGGATCCGGGTGGATCCATTACTTGAGTACTATATGCCTAGCTTAATGGCTTTATAGAAAGTGCTGCCAGGGAGACAACACGGAAGTTTTAGAGAGTCATTTATTTCTGTTGAGTGCTTTTATATAGTCTAAAAACAAAAAATAAAGAGGGGAACCCAAAAAATTTCAAAAAGGAAAGTGAAAGTGAGAGAGAAAAGCATTGTTGTAGTGGGAGAGCTCCTTGAACTTTGTTCATGCTCACGGAAACTTTCTGAATCTTAATTCAGAAACTTTTCATCAAAAATAATTATCCCCTTGTACAATTCCATTGTATTATAAAAATAATGTGCCAAGGTTTGCCTTTAGGATGTTTACAATGCGTGTTGGTTTGTACGGTGCAGGACATAAACTTTGGCTGTAGTGCGTGATTTTACAATTTTTTTGCTGAAATGTCAAACAGTTCTGATTCTTTTTGCACTGTATTGCTGTACAAATTGTTTATTTTTCCTAATTTTGGTAGAGTTTTTGGGGTACCAGAAGTATGGTGAATGTTCAGATTGCTACAGACTGTTCTGTTTTTGACAGATTCTGTTTTTGATGCATAGTTTGCTTGTTTTGATGAAACTATCAATTTCTATTAGTGGATTAAGCCATGGAAAAGTTATATTACAGTAGACACAATGCTAAAACAAAATATGAATTGGTTTGCAACAATACTTAGAGTAGTGATTTGCTTTATTATACTAACAGATCTTATCGAGTTTTCTGTTGAAGTTTTGTGTGGATGAAGTGTTTGATCGAGGAGGTCTCGATATGAGGAAAAGGAGGAGGGGCAAGAGCTCAAGCTTGGGGATGCCCAAGGCACCCCAAGTAAATATTCAAGGAGAGTCAAGCATCTAATCTTGGGGATGCCCCGGAAGGCATCCCCTCTTTCTTCAACAAGTATCGGTATGTTTTCAGATTTGTTTCGTTCATGCGATATGTGCAAATCTTGGAGCGTATTTTGCATTTAGTTTTCACTTTTCTTTTATGTACTATGCTGGTATGAGATAGTCCTTGGTTGATTTATAGAATGCTCATTGCGCTTCACTTAAATCTTTTGAGTATGGCTTTATAGAATGCTTCATATGCTTCACTTATATCATTTGAAGTTTGGATTGCATGTTTATCTTCACATAGAAAACCGCCATTTATAGAATGCTATTTTTGTTCACTCATATTTGTTAGAGCGTGGGCATATCTTTTGTAGAAAGAAATAAACTCTCTTGCTTCACTTATATCAATTTAGAGAGATGACAGGAATTGGTCATTCACATGGTTAGTCATAAAATCCTACATAAACTTGTAGATCGTTGAATATGATATGTTTGATTCCTTGCAATAGTTTTGCAATATAAAGGTGGTGATATTAGAGTCATGCTAGTGGGCGACTATGGATTAGTAGAAATACTTGTGTTGAGGTTTGTGATTCCCGTAGCATGCACGTATGGTGAACTGTTATGTGATGAAGTCGGAGCATGATTTATTTATTGATTGTCTTCCTTATGAGTGGCGGTCGGGGACGAGCGATGGTCTTTTCCTACCAATCTATCCCCCTAGGAGCATGCGCGTAGTACTTTGTTTCAATGACTAATAGATTTTTGCAATAAGTATGTGAGTTCTTTATGACTAATGTTGAGTCCATGGATTATACGCACTCTCACCATTCCATCATTGCTAGCCTCTTCGGTACCGTGCATTGCCCTTTCTCACCTCGAGAGTTATTGCAAACTTCACCAATGCATCCAAACCCCGTGATACGATACGCTCTATCACACATAAGCCTCCTTATATCTTCCTCAAAACAGCCACCATACTTACCTATCATGGCATTTCCATAGCCATTCCGAGATATATTGCCATGCAACTTCCATCACCATCATATACATGACTTGAACATTCATTGTCATATTGCTTTGCATGATCATAAGATAGCTAGCATGATGTTTTCATGGCTTGTCCGTTTTTTGATGTCATTGCTATGCTAGATCATTGCACATCCCGGTACATCGCCGGAAGCATTCATATAGAGTCATATCTTTGCTATAGTATCGAGTTGTAATATTGAGTTGTAAGTAAATAAAAGTGTGATGATCATCACTATTAGAGCATTGCCCCAGTGAGGAAAGGATGATGGAGACTATGATTCCCCCACAAGTCGGGATTAGACTCCGGACTTAATGAAAAAAAGGCCATAGAAGCCCAAATAAAAAAAAGGGGGCCAAAGAAGCCCACCAAAAAAAAGAGAAAATAAAAAAATGAGAGAAAAAGAGAGAAGGGGCAATGTTACTATCCTTTTACCACACTTGTGCTTTAAAATAGCACCATGTTCTTCATAGAGAGAGTCTCCTATGCTTTCACTTTCATATACTAGTGGGAATTTTCATTATATAACTTGGCTTGTATATTCCGTTGATGGGCTTCCTCAAATGCCCGAGGTCTTCATGAGCAAGCAAGTTGGATGCACACCCACTTAGTTTCAGTTTGAGATTTCATACACTTATATCTCTTAGTGCATCTGTTGCATGGCAATCCCTACTCCTCACATTGACATCAATTGATGGGCATCCCCATAGCCCGTTGATTAGCCGCGTCGATGTGAGACCTTTTCCTTTTTGTCTTCTCCACACAACCTCCACCATCATATTCTATTCCACCCATAGTCCTATCTCCATGGCTCACGCTCATGTATTGCATGAAAGTTGAAAAGGTTTGAGAACGTCAAAAGTATGAAACAATTGCTTGGCTTGTCATCGGGGTTGTGCATGATTTGAATACTTTGTGTGATGAAGATGGAGCATAGCCAGACTATATGATTTTGTAGGGATAACTTTCTTTGGCCATGTTGTTTTGAAAAGACATGATTGCTTTATTAGTACGCTTGAAGTATTACTGTTTTTATGTCAAATGATAGACTATTGCTTTGAATCACTCGTGTCTTAATATTCATGCCATGATTAGACATATGATCAAGATTATGCTAGGTAGCATTCCGCATCAAAAATTATCTTTTTTATCATTTACCTACTCGAGGACGAGTAGGAATTAAGCTTGGGGATGCTGATACGTCTCCGTCATATCTATAATTTTTGATTGTTCCATGCCAATATTCTACAACTTTCATATACTTTTGGCAACTTTTTATATTATTTTTAGGACTAACCTATTTTATGTTTCGCAGAAACCCAATATCAAACGGAGTCCAAACGGGATAAAAACGGACAGAGATTATTTTTGGAATATTTATGATTTTTGGGAAGAAAAACCAACGCGAGACGGTGCCCGAGGGGGCCACGAGGCAGGGGGGCGCGCTCTAGGGGGGCAGGTGCACCCATGACCCTCGTGGGCACCCCGTAAGGCAGTTGACGCCCTTCTTTTGCAGCAAGAAAGATAATTTTCGGAAAAAAATCTAGGCGAAAGTTTCAGCCCAATCGGAGTTACGGATCTCCGGATATATAAGAAACGGTGAAAGGGCAGAATCTGGGAACGCAGAAACAGAGAGAGACAAAGAGATAGATCCAATCTCGGAGGGGCTCTCGCCCCTCCCACGGCATGGGAGCCAAGGACCAGATGGGAAACCCTTCTCCCATCTAGGGAGAAGGTCAAGGAAGAACAAGAAGATGAAGAAGAAGAAGAAGAAGGGGGGCTCTCTCCCCCTTGCTCCCGGTGGCGCCGGAGCACTGCCGGGGGCCATCATCATCACCGTGATCTACACCACCAACTTCACCGCCCTCATCACCAACTCTTCCCTCCTCTATGCAGTGGTGTAACCTCTCTTTTACCCGCTGTAATCTCTACTTAAACATGGTGCTCAACGCTATATATTATTTCCCAATGATGTATGGCTATCCTATGATGTTTGAGTAGATCCGTTTTGTCCTATGGGTAAATTGATGATCGTGATTGGTTTGAGTTGCATGTTTTATTATTTGTGTCGTGCTATGGTGCTCTCCGTGTCGCGCAAGCATGAGGGATCCCCATTGTAGGGTTTGCAATATGTTCATGATTTGCTTATGGTGGGTGGCGCGAGTGACAGAAGCACATACCTGAGTAAGTAGGTTGTTTGCGTACGGGATGAAGGGGACTTGATACTTTAATGCTATGGTTGGGTTTTACCTTAATGATCTTTAGCAGTTGCGAATGCTTGCTAGAGTTCCATTGATAAGCGCATATGATCCAAGAAGAGAAAGTATGTTAGCTTATGCCTCTCCCTCAAATAAAATTGTAATAGTGATTACCGGTCTAGTTATCGATCGCCTAGGGACAAATAACTTTCTCGTGACAAAAGCTCTCTACTAAAACTAATTTAGTAGCTTCTTTATCTAAACAGACCCTAGTTTATATTTACGTGCTCTTTATTATCTTGCAAAACTTTCCAACAACACCTACAAAGTACTTCGAGTTTCATACTTGTTCTAGGTAAAGCGAACACTAAGCGTGCATAGAGTCGTATCAGTGGCAGATAGGACTTGAGAGAATATTTGTTCTACCTTTAGCTCCTCGGTGGGTTCGACACTCTTACTTATCGAAAGAGGCTACAATTACCCCCTACACTTGTGGGTTATCAGCACCTTAACAGGCACACCACACACACAAACACTATTTAGGCTAGTATGGTACACGTGCATTGCACGCATGAGATTTGGCAACCAAATTATTAATAAATACCACATTATAGCATGTAAGCTTTGAGTCATATATGCATGATGTAGATGTTCGTTTAATTCTTATAGTTCACTTCATTCAAAATCATCTAGTTTTTATAAGAAAGCTAATCTATTTTAAGATTCATGGAATTGTGCATTGGAAGAAATAAAGTAAAAACAAATAATGGCAAATCATGTAGAAAAACATTTCGACAATTCTGATACGGAAGATTCTAGAACAAAGAAGAAGTTCTTGTGTTTTGAGGTTTGTGCATTATGCTTAAGTTCAACCATGGAGTCTTCTAGATTGTACATGTGGCAAAATCTGGTGGAATATAGATGATATCCAACGGGCAGTAGTGCTCAAATTTGCCATCTCTGCACCATCGGATTCACCTCATCTAACGACCATCTTTCAAATTTAAAGTTACCCGCACACAATATATATATAGGGGTATAGATATAGATATGTGATGCGGAAGCCACCCATCATCTCCAATTAGAATAGTGTGTCCATGCACGGATGCAATGTGGCCAAACGATGCCTGCCATCGGTATCTCAAATTCAAATCAGTCTGACCTTGTTCAATGTGTATACATTACAACATGCTCGTTTCCAAACCACACCGCGCAGATCTTCGTTATATTTATGCATGCATGGGTTTCAAACATCATGATCTCTTATTCAAATATTTGAATTCAACTTTACATTGATTATGACCTCACCTTGTCTTTTACACCCACACAGTCGTCTTCTCTTTATATGAACCACTAACTTTCTCTCGTGCATGCATGCACACACACTACCAGTCGACATTATCCATCGCACACATGCAATCTTTTTCTTTAGGCCGGTCTCCCATGAAGGCACACACCCACACACATCCCCCTCTCCATCATATCGGGCATTCTTTATCTCTCACGCGTGCATGCGCAACGATCGATGTTCCTCTATGTGTGTGTGTATATAGCTAGGTCTTTCATAGTTTTCCACACAAACCGATCAATCGATATATCCAGTGAGGTCTCACCCTCTTTCCCACGTCCACATCGATCAATCTATACCTCTCTATATAGGATTACGGGGTTGTTTGGTTTGAGACTAAGTTTAGGCAAGCCACACTATGGTTAGGCAAATTTGACTAACTTAGGTGTGTGTTTGGTTCAATCCACATCTTAGGCAAGCCACACTATGCTCCCACATCACATACACACAACAAGTGTGGCAAGATTCCCTTAGGCTTGCCAACTTGTGGCTCTCATTTTGAAGAACTAACCTTAGGCAAGTTTGGCAACATTGTATGGAAAAGTGTGGCACTCCTAGGCCTAGAACCAAACAACCCCTACATATATAGCTAATACACCCACATTAATTATATGTCCAACGTCCCCCTCTCATCATCCATGCCTTCTGCTTCATCTTGCAGACGCGCGCACAATGGCAAAGATAGGGGGCAGCAAGGGCCCTGCCCCCCTAACATCACTATATATCGAGGCTAATATGAATGTGATCATTGGACAATTGCTGCTAAAAATGTTTTAATTTCATGAATTGGCCCTCCTCGTAAAGGATTATCAATGCTTGGCCCCCTAGCTCATTTATTTTTCATGGCTCCGCCACTGCGTGCAACAGCGCACGTTCTCGCCCCCTCTCTCTAAATATCGATCTCGCACTTGTGCACTCCTTCATAGTCTCCCTCCACTCGGCCCCTCGCACCATCTTCTAGCCCCCCATCGGATTTTGCCGCATGTACAATCTACCAGACTCCATGGTTGAACTTAAGCATAATGCACAAACCTCAAAACAACAGTGGTTCTCCTTTGTTCTAGAATCTTCCGTATCGTAACTGCCCAAACTTTTTTTCTAGTTGAATTACCATTATTTGTTTTTACTTTATGCTTTACAACGCACAATTCCATGACTCATAGAATAGAATAAGGGCTTCTTTGATTCAATGGATTCTCAAAGGAATTTTGGAGGATTCTAATCCTAGGGAATTTTTCCTATCTTGGTTGTTTGATTCGTAGGATTGTAAACCATAGGAATTTTTCCATATGATTCATTTGCACTAGATTTCATAGGAAACATCCCATCCACTCAAACCTCTTTGAAAGAATTCTGCGGTTTTTCTATGCACAATCAAACACTCGTACAATCCTGTAGGATTCAAGACGACATTCCACTATAATCCCATGTTTTTCCTATTCCCACATTTTGGAAATCCTACGAATCCAAGAGGCCCTATCTCTTTATAGAAACTAATTGATTTTGAATGAGATGAACTATAAGAATTAAATGAAGGTCTACATCAAGCATATATGACTCAGAGCTTACATGCTATAGTGTGGTATTTATTCATAATTTGGTTGCAAAATTTGATGCGTGCAATGCACGTGTACCTTACTAGTACTTCGAGTATGTGCAAAACACGTAAATTAGAATTCCAATGGCACACTACACAGTGTCTCTCTTATAGTTCATGAAGCCACGTGGCACATGTGGAGGCTTTGTCGCAACCTCCTTGTGTGGATTGATCACAGTGACATACTGGTGGTTCCAGAAGAATGTACTTGTCCTCCCTGAGCCATACTATCGGTACATGCACGAAGCGAAGATGTGCACGCACGCCACGCACGCAACCATTCCCTCGCACGCACACGCGGGTACACGGGCGGACGCAATTTTGTACCAAGATCCACCCCATGTGATAATTTGATGCGTGTAAAGTCGTTCACTTCATTCATGGTCAATTAATATAGTGCATTCAAATTGAGTGGACGTGAGGGCGGAAGAAAGACATTACTACTCCACCGCACGCATGCGAGTAGTTAAATCATGGGTTGCTAGTAGTACTTCCATTGGTCTCCTTCATATTTTGTGCCAATTTTTGACAGTAACATAATATTTATGCATTTGAGCAATGTAGTCTACTTGAAATTTATGTTCCACTAAACTCATCGGGAGCCGTTTCGGGCCTCGAAACCAAAACCATCAATTAATCTTTACCTTGTTCCCATCCCATTCGAAAGCCTGCTCACACCAACTAGTACGTACCAAACCTGAATGTGTTCCCACTATGCAGGTATTAGTACTAGTGCTAGTACTTAGGTTATAAAAATTGGAACTACCTAACCGAAAATTACTCTACCTTTCCTCCTCATAAGTGCTTCTTCTTCATCCGTCCTTGCCATGGCCGGTGAGCAGAGCTCTAGGTCGAGAACTACTCGTAACAAGGGAGCGGCAACCAAGGCTGCGGAAAAAAGAGAGAGGGCTTGCCGCCATGCAGAGACCTCGAAAGATTTCTCACGGGCAGGCGATAGCTCCCAGGAGCGCCCTAGCCGCGGAGGCGAACATGCCGAGCCGGCGTCATTGGAGTCGTTATCCCTCGACAGCATGCCTGATCAGCTCAAGAAGCACCTCAATAAGCAGAAGGAGTTCATCCACGGCTTGGTGGAGCTGCCGAAGGAGAGCCTTGACAACATGCCCGCTGAGCTCAATAAGCAGGGGGAGTTGACCGCCGGCTTGGTGATGCTGCTGAAGAAGAGCATTGCCTCAGAGAAGAAGGCGACCGGCGAAATCCTGCAACTTCAGGAGGACAAGGCGAAGCTCTGCCACGAGCTCGACCTGTTGAAGGAGAAGAACGCTGGCTGAAAGAAGCTGCATGAGAATAGTAGTTCCTCAATGAAGATGCTGCAGGTCCTCGTCATGGAACACAAGGAGGAGTTGGCGAAGCTCCGCATCGAGCACCCGGTTGTTGTCAAGGTACGTAATGCGGCCGTGGAACAGATGATGAAGGCTCACGTCGAGAAATCCCGCGTCATGGACAGAATGAAGAAGATGGCGGAGGAGACGCGCAAGGAGATGGAGGTCGTGGAGGCGATGAAGAAGTAGTTACGACTCCACAGCGAATTAGATCATTTGGGGTGATAATCTTCCTTCTTCTTTTGCTCCTGTGTTTCATCTTTTGCTTCGGATGTTTTGCCGCACGTGTCACGTTCTCTACGAGGCATGAATAGAACAATGCTAACAATGAGATGACTAGTAAATTAGATCATTTTTATCTCCATATGGCACTGGGCTGCCGTGTTTCGTGCTCCTCCGTTGTAGTACTACTTCAGTGGAAAACTTGAGAATACCGCACGGTTCTTTGCTCCTCCTCGGGTCGTCAGTGTCGGTGTCAAAACCGGCGAGGAAGCATATTAAAAGAGTTTATATCTGTAGGTATGTTGACGGGCCGTCCTGAAGAGGAGATGCCCGGATACGCAGGCGATGTACTGCAAGACCTCTCATAGCTGCACAAAAGAGTTCGGCAGGTGATGTAGGGTATTGCCCAGGCCTTGTGGCCATCCACTTCCCTGCCGAGAGGCATGGGGGAGCTCGTGGATATGCTCCAAGGAGCACGGCGGCGCTTCCGGTTGTGGAAGGTGTCCGCCTGCCGACAAGGTGCAAGAGAAGCCTGGGCCATGGTGAAGACGCGCTACACCAAGCTTGACCCGAACCATATGGCTGAAGTCGGACCGGCGGGGCCAGATGGGCAAAAAATTCCCGTGAGTCTGGTGTATGACCAGGCAGCGTTAGCCGCAAAATATTCCCAACGGGATTGCAAGCTAGATAACCTGTTGGATGGTATAGAGGAAGAATATAGTTAGTCCAAGTGACTATGTAATTCAATGGACATATGTAGTCCCTAGCCGGATTAAAAATCATTTGTCATGGCGGACCTTTTTTGCTTCAGTCCCCGGATCCGACAGTCCGGGGTGTATCCGAATACCCGCTCAATTATGCAGAACCGGGGTATGCATGGAAACCAGGCGTAGGGGTCATAAGTGCTTGAACAGACAAGTACCCAACTAGTTATGTTCTATTACATGGGTAGTAAAGAAACATCTTCTAGGGATAATAGTTCTGTTAGGGGTTCCTTTCCCTGGGTACGCATGCATCGATGTACATGTCCGGACTGCGAACAGAAATGCAGGATACAAAACTTCTGGGGATTCATGTTGTAATAAACGAAAGAAACATCTTTTGTTCACCGACCAAATATTCCCTTAAGAACGCTAGCTTTCGGCTTCACCCAGTCTGAGGTACACATCCGGCTGAACCGACAGTAACAAACGCAGAGGTGCTCCCTTTATGCCCTAGCCAAATTAATGGGAACGTAGGGCATAAACACAAGAGCCAGGCAACCCAGCATGGCCACATCTTAAGCCATATCGATGCATATAATGGTGAAGAAAAGGCACATATGGAAAAAGAGCGCATATGTGATAGGCAAGAAGCCATGAAAGTAATTTCCATATAGGAAGCCCCCAGGTATGGTTTACACACATAGTGCAGCCGGAGTGATCCAAGCATCCGCACTATATTGAGTACTTTGTGTGAAGAAGGGAAAAAGGGTGAGAAAGGAAAAAAGGGGAGGAGCATAATTAAAAGAACGGGGGTAAGGAGACGAACACTGGGTTCGGCACCAGGCGTAGAATCTCTGGAGTCTGGCTGCGTTCCATGGGTTCGGCTCGAGTCTGCTATCGGATGCATTACACAGGAAGTACGCTCCTCCGATGAGAACTTTATCACTAATGAAGGGACCCTCCCACTTAGGTTTGAGCTTGTCCTTCTTCTTCTCCGGTAGGCGTAGAACGAGTTCGCCAACATTATAAGTTTTGGCCCGCACTTCTCTGCTTTGATACCGTCGAGCCTGTTGCTGATAGAATGTTGAACGTGCTTTTGTGACATCGCGCTCCTCCAGGGCGTCTAAGTTGTCCTGCCGATCTAACTCGGCTTCATTCTCTTCGTACAGGCGCACGTGAGGTGAGTCATGGATTATGTCGCGGGGTAGTACTGCTTCTGCACCGTATACCATAAAAAATGGTGTGTATCCGGTGGTGCGATTCGGCGTGGTCCGCAGCCCTCAGATATGGAGTCGAGCTCCTCGACCTAGTGTGTGTCCGATTCTGTCAAGGACCGCACTAGTCTGGGTTTGATGCCGCTCATGATGAGACCGTTTGCACATTCGACCTGGCCATTTGTTTGGGGATGGTATACGGAGGCGTAATCGAGCTTAATGCCCATGTTGCCACACCAAGTTTTCACTTCATCAGCTGTGAAGTTTGAGCCATTATCAGTGATGATGCTGTGGGGGACGCCGTAACAGTGTACAACCTCTGATACGAAGTCAATCACTAGTCCAGATTCAGCCGTTTTAACTGGTTTGGCTTCTATCCATTTGGTGAACTTGTCCACCATGACCAATAAGTATTTTTTCTAATGCTTCCCCCTTTAAGAGGTCCGACCATATCTAGCCCCCAGACCGCGAAGGGCCAAGTAATGGGGATTGTTTGGAGAGCAGTAGGGGGCATATGGCTCTGATTGGCAAAGAGCTGGCAACCGACGCAGTGTTGGACAAGGTCCTGTGCATCTGCTTGGGCTGTCGGCCAATAGAAACTTGTACGGAAGGCCTTGCTGACAAGTGGCCGACCCGCAGCGTGGTGCCCGCCAAGTTCGGCATGGATTTCAGCCAAGAGCTGCCTCCCTTCCTCTTCGAAGATGCATCTTTAGAGCACTCCGGTGGCACTTTTCTTATAGAGTTATCCCTCAAGGACTTTGTAGGCCTTGGAACACCGCACAATACAACGTGCTTCGTTTTGGTCCTCGGGGAGCTCCTGCCTATTTAGGTAGGCCAAGAAAGGCTCGGTCCACGAGGCGATTACAACCATGATTTCGTGGGCCGAAGGTGCTATTTCGGTGGCAGAGCCCTCGATTACATCAGATGGTTCGGAATCTGGGGTTGTATTCGGAGTTGGGCTAATGTTGCCGGACTCCACTTCCCATACCATGGATGGCTTGAACAACCTTTCCAAAAATAAGTTAGGTGGGACAGGGTCGCGCTTAGCACCGATGCGGGCGAGGATATCCGCTGCTTGATTGTTTTCTTGAGCCACATGGTAGAATTCAAGCCCCTCGAACTGAGCTGACATTTTGAGGACAGCATTGCAGTATGCTGCCATTTTCGGATCCTTGGCGTCAAAGTCTCTGTTTATCTATGACATTGCAAGGTTTGAGTCCCCGCGCACTTCCAGGCGTTGAATGCCCATAGAGACTGCCATCCGAAGACCATGCAACAGGGCCTCGTATTCAGCTGCATTGTTGGAGTCTGTGTATAATATTTGGAGTATGTATTGGACTGTGTCTCCGGTGGGGGAGGTCAGGACTACACCTGCTCCCAATCCAGCCAGCATTTTAGAGCCATCGAAGTGCATGATCCAATTAGAGTACGCGCCGTACTCTTTAGGGAGTTCGGCTTCTGTCCATTCGGCGACGAAGTCAGCCAATACTTGCGAAATGGCCCGCCGTGGTTTGTATGTTATGTCGAAAGGAAGGAGCTCGATGGCCTATTTAGCAAACCGTCCCATGGCGTCGTGGTTGTTTATTATGTCGTTGAGTGGTACTTCAGAGGCCACCGTAATTGAGCACTCTTGAAAGTAGTGTTGTAGCTTTCGGGATGCCATGAAGACCGCGTATGCTATCTTTTGATAGTGTGGGTATCGGGGTTTGCATGGGGTGAGGACAGTGGACGCATAATATACCGGCTTTTGGAGCGGGAACTTGTATCCGTCTGCTTCTCGTTCGACGACGAGCACTGCGCTTACCACTTGATGTGTTGCAGCTATGTACAATAGCATAGGTTCGCCAATATTTGGCGCTGTCAGGACTGGATTACTGGCCAATAGGGTCTTTATTTCATCCAGTCTAGCCGCGGTTGCATCCGTCCATGCGGAGTGTTCGGTGCGTCGAAGAAGGCGGTAAAGAGGTAATGCCTTTTCTCCTAATCGGGAGATAAAGCAGCTTAGGGCAGCCACGCATCCAGCTAATTTCTGGATATGCTTGAGGTCTGTTGGGATGGCCAACTGCGACAGAGCTCGGATTTTTGCCGGATTTGCTTCGATTGCTATATTGGAAATGATGAAGCCGAGCAACTTCCTGGAGGGTACGCCAAAAACGCATTATTCCGGGTTGAGCTTGATGTCGTAAGTTCGGAGGTTGTCGAACGTAAGTCTCAAGTCATATATTAAGGTTTCGACGTGTCTTTTTTTTATGACTACATCGTCCACATATGCCTCAACTGTTTTGCCGATTTGCTTCTCCAGGCATGTTTGAATCATGCGTTGATAGGTTGTGCCGGCATCTTTAAGCCCGAAAGGCATAGTGTTGAAGCAGAAGGGACCATATGGCGTTATGAAGGCCATTGCGGCTTGGTCGGACTCTGCCATCTTTATTTGATGGTATCTAGAGTATGCGTCGAGGAAGCATAGTGAGTCGTGTCCTGCAGTAGCGTCGATGATTTGGTCAATGCGAGGGAGGGGGAAGGGATCCTTGTTTCAAGCCTTGTTGAGGTCTTTGAAATCGACGCATAGGCGCCAGGATTTGTCCTTCTTTGGTACCATTACCAGATTTGCCAGCCAATCCGGATGCTTGATATCTCTGATGAATCCGGCCTCAAGTAGCTTGGCTAGCTCTTCTCCCATGGCTTGTCGTTTAGACTCTAAGAAGCGCCTAAGAGTCTGTTTGACTGGCTTGTATCCTTTTAGTATATTGAGGCTGTGTTCGGCCAGCCTGCGTGGGATGCCCGACATGTCTGAAGGATGCCAGGCGAAAATGTCCCAATTCTTGCGTAGGAAGTCTCATAGTGCGGCGTCCATTGTGGGGCTCAACTGTGTCGCGATGGAAGCTATCTTCGTGGGGTCCGTTGGATGGACCTGGAATTTGACTATCTCGTCTGCGGGTATAAATGAGGTGGACTTGGGTCGTTTGTCAAGTATCACGTCGTCCCTGTCCACTATGGCATGCATTGTTGTTAATTCTTCGGCCGCTAGGGCTTCGGATAATGCTTCTAGGGCTAGTGTTGCGGTTTTATTTTCGGCGCGGAGTGCGACGTCCGGATCACTAGCTAGATTGATGATTCCATTGGGCCCGGGCATTTTAAACTTCATGTACCCGTAATGGGGTATAGCTTGAAAGCTCGTGAATGTGTCCCGCCCTAAAAGGGCGTGGTATCCGCTGCTGAAAGGAGCCACTTGGACCTGTAATTTTCCGGGGTGCCGAATACCACATCGAGTGTGATTTTACCCGCACACCGTGCCTCCCGACTAGGGATGATTCCCCTGAAGGTCGTGCCGCTTTGCTCAATGCGGCTTTTATCAATTTCCATCTTGTTGAGTGTTTCTTCATAGATCAAGTTTAATCCGCTTCCGCCGTCCATGAGTACTTTAGTGAGCCGAAAGCCGTCCATGATTGGGCTAACGACCAAAGCGGCTGGTGCCCGGACTATCTGGAATTGGGGTTCGTCACTGGCGCTGAAAGTTATAGCAGTGTCGTTCAACAGATTTATTTTTGCCACGTGGCAGATTTCAGCGAAATTTTGATGAGCTCGCTTGCGCCTATTATTTGAGGCGAAAGTCTCGAAGACTGTAAGTACCGCATTGTTGTCTCCTGCGGGATGTTGCTCTGCTTTATGGCTTACAAGAAGACCCTCACCGCTTTTTGCTACCTGCCGGAGTATCCAACATGCTCTAAGGCTATGCATTGGCAGAGTGTCCGGCGTGCTGTGAATTTTGCATGGCCCATTGAGCCATTCTTCCAATACGGTTCCACACCTGGGGTGGGCTTTGGTTTTTTGGAAATTGGATCGGGTAACTTATGAGAGTTTGCCCTTTTAGTTCGGAGGAAGGGTTTAGTGAGAGCCAGATTATCCCAAAAGTCTATTTGGGTTTTCCAGGCACTTTCCATCGCACAATACTTCTGTACTATGGCTGCTAAGTCGGCAAAGTGTACTATGTCACGGTGACTTATAGCATTAAGGATCCCTTTGTTCGTGTAATTTTTGCAGAAAAGTGAGATTGCGTCCTCCTCGCGACAGTCCTTGACCTTGTTTATCACAAGGAGGAACCTGGCCCAGTAGCGATGTACTGTCTCTTGGGGCTCTTGTCTGATATGGGAGAGACGGATTAAGTCTGGGTGGGTAGGTGTAGTTAAATCTGGATTTTGATCTGATCTAACGCCCAGGGGCAGAGGAGCTTCCGGGATTGACAGCTCGGGCTCCGGGGTGCTGCCTGATTTTTTCGGCCCGTTGCCCGATTCTAAGTTCAGGTCCTGGGTCATGTACTCCCGCGAATGGGTATCCGGCTCAGAGAGCTCGGCAATGCGGACATAGTTCGTCCTCAAAATAGAGGCATAATACATGTGTGGCTCTTCCACTACCGCTATCTCGTGGGTGGCCGGTGGGGATTTAATATCCCTTTGGTCGAGTTTAAGCCCGATCCGATCATAGTCTATAGCGACTCCCAAAGCAGCGATGCAATCCAAGAGCTCATTGAGGGAGGAGAGCTCCATTGGATCCATCTGTTCGGCGAGTTCCGAGTTGACGTGGAGGCCGTTTTTGATGACCTGAGAGGTCATCGTCGGCGCTGAAGCCGATCGAGCGGCCATGACAAAGCCGCCTAGTCAGAGAGTTTGGCCTACCGCCAGTGCTCCCCCAGAGGTGATGTTGTCCTTGACAACGAGACGGGCCATCAAGCCTTGCAGCGACGACATAGAGGAACTCTCAATGAAAGCACCAATGTCGGTGTCAAAACCAGCGGATCTCGGGTAGGGGGTCCCGATCTATGCGTCTAAGGCTAATGGTAACAGGAGGCAAGTGACACGATGTTTTACCCAGGTTCGGGCCCTCTCGATGGAGGTAAAACCCTACTTCCTGCTTGATTGATCTTGATGATATGAGTGTTACAAGAGTTGATCTACCACGAGATCATAGTGGCTAAACCCTAGAAGCTAGCCTATGATGATTATGATTGGTCCTCTATGGACTAAACCCTCCGGTTTATATAGACACCGGAGGGGGCTAGGCTTTACATAGAGTCGGTTACAAAGAAGGAAATCTAATATCCAAATCACCAAGCTTGTCTTCCACGCAAAGGAGAGTCCCATCCGAACGCGGGACGAAGTCTTGAGTCTTGTATCTTCACGGTCCATCAGTCCGACCAAAGTATATAGTCCGGCTGTCCGGATACCCCCTAATCCAGGACTCTCTCATTCGGCAGATTTATACGAGCAGTCAAATCACATGGCCCCGCCTTCCAGCAGTAATGAGCCATCAAATCACAAAGGCCCTCGCCTCTCGTGAAACCGACCAAGCTAGACTACCCCGCCCACTAGCCTTTTAAAAAATGTATACTTTTGTACAGTAGTAGTATCGATGGATTGCGCCATGGAGAAAAACTTGAATTTTTTTTAAAAAGGTGGTACATATAGAGAGCGCTCGTCGCCAAATTATGCATATAGTACTATTAAAAAGGCTAGTCACATTAATGGTGTCCAGCACAACCCACCCCTCAAATAAAACTAAGCACCCTGGAATTCTTAGCTAAACACCCTGAAATTCTTTGACAACTAAACTGCTGGCTATATGATGTTGGCCATATATATATTGTACGTATATAATGTGAAGAAACGAGTGGTAGCACTATACCAACTAAAAGATGAAATGTAAGAAATACTAGTATGTACGTACTGAAGAGTTAAAGTAACGAGAAGAAACATAACATAGTTCTACTAGGGGCTCAGCACAACACACCCCTCAAATTAAACTAAGCACACCTGAAATTAAACTATGCAACTAATCCGGTAGACACTGCATTAGAACCACCATGAGCAACGACACTGCCACCTTACTCGGAGTCCTCGTCCACGTCCTCGACTTCGTCCTTGTCCCTCTTCCTCTTGGCTGATATTTCTTTGCTTGAACCACACACTTGGCTCTTGCTCTTCATCCAACCCTTGTAGATATTGAAACAAAGGTAGCCATCCATTGCAGCGTAGTGGATGTGGTCTATATCGAGTACATTCCGCTGCCATGCATGACGCTGAAACGTGTAATGAGGTCTCTCTAGTTTACCATACGAAGGATGAACCATGGCTCCTGCTAGGGTCAGCATTGAAGGCTGACCACTGGAGGGCAGCAGCCGAATCTTCTGGAGGTCAAAGGGGTTGCCTACAACGAGGCCTATCTGACCCAGGACTCTTTTGTCATTCGTAAAGCCTACAGTAACGAATTTTACTAGGTCGCTCTTGAGTAAGTTCTTAAAATCCTAGCATTCAATGTCGGCATGGCATATGTGGTAGACCAAGCATAAGTCATGCACGCAAACCTGGATCATGACGGGATTCTTCCTCTCTTCCTCCTTTAGATCCTTCTCTCGTCCCAGGACTGTGGTGTACTCAACATCTAGCCCAGCGACCCACTCATCATCTGAGTTTTCGAACATGCCTCTGAAGCGAGCAAGGCATCCTTTCACTGTCGCGGAAGAACGGGTGTAGATGACATCGAACTCATCGCCGGTCATGGTTCTAACCTTGTGCTCACCGCCAATCATGGATATTTGGGACACCATGGATTTGGGAGGAGGGTTAGGATTAGTGGAACTACCGTAATGTGATAGGACAGGACGACTAGGAGCACCGTAATATTAAAGGACGTGTGGGGATGAGTAGGAGCAAACTGCCAGCGTGCGAACGGCAGGGTAGTGGCTTTCCATTCTCCCATGATATGGGCTTCCGAGAGCCCTTGGATCTAAGATCGAACGGTTGCATGGCATGATTCTAGACCTATGGGTGAATATCCTATCCTGGAGGGTTATTCTGCAAATTTTCAGCAACTTAGCATGCGACCATTCGATCTCAGATCCAAGGGCTGCCAGCAGCCCGTATCATGGTCGCGCCTACCACGACCGTCGCGTCGCTCACGCGGTCGCGCCCTTGGAGATTTAACACCATGCGTTAGGCTATCTGATGTTGGCATGTCATACATATCATCACCTAGTCACTCATACTACAACAAGGTTAGCTATAAGGTTGGCTATAAGTGTATTTTTTTTACTTCTCTCTATCTATTTCTTCGTACTCCCTCCGTCCCATAATATAAGAACGTTTTTGACACTAGTTTAGTGCCAAAAACGTTCTTATATTATGGTATAGAGGGAGTATTATTTATTGCATTTGCCAAGGAGTGACCTCTTCCAATGAAATGGTGCTTAGATGAGGTGCTAAGGGCATTAAATGGCTTAGCAATCAAGTCCCCAATGCATAGGTGCTTATTAGTTTTTTGTTGCTAAGTTTGCTTCATTTAATTAGCTATAGACTCAAAATTGTCTTTTCACCTATGTACACGCACTTAGCACCATTTCTTCCTTGGGTCGCCAAACTAGTCTCTCTCTTCTTAATTAACTTGCCACATCAGACATTATACCTATGTGGCAAGCTTAGCACCTGTAGGAGCAAGTAAGTACTACAATAGTGGGCTATAAGCCCGCTTTACATGGCATTTTTGCATATGTGGAGGAAAGAGGCAAGGAAAAAGTGGAGAAGTGGGCTCTCATGCAAGAGCCAGCCTCTACATGGTGGAGCATCGGGAGAGGCACCTATATGGAGGTGGTCAGGAATCGGGAGACTCACGCCGGTCATAGCGCCGCAGTTAACATGATAATGGCAAGTCAAATCACGGGGACCCACCTGTCCAGCAGTAACTCGCTGTCAAATCACACAACCCTATGTTTGCAGCAGCCTACTCCCTCATCTTCTCACGTCTCTGTTGAACCGACTAGGCGGAACTGCCCCGCCTACTGCGCAGGAAAAGCCCCGCCCTCGACTTTTAAATAGTACAGTATACTAATTTTGTATCCATGGATTGCGCGATGGAGCAAAGCCTCAAGAAAATGGCGATACACATGTACGGAGGATACAGCACGCCCGTCGCGTTTGCGTCGCACCCCAGACGGTTGGTCGGTCTGGCACACTGCCCTCTGAATGGAACGCGCGTCATATTGCGTTTGCACACACATGTGGGACCGCAATTGAGAACCGACCATAGGCACACTCCCCGGCCCCGCAGTCGGGTGACTTAATAGAAGAGAGAGACGAGCGATAGTACTAGAGAAGTGTTGTACTATGTTGGTGCCTGGATGATCCCTGCAAGACACGGAAGATCAGTTCGTCCATGCATGTGACCAGACTCCAACATACACGCCTGGATTGGCTATCGTCTACATATCGTGCAGGCTATGTTGTACAAGGTTGTACTTCTGGTGAGAAATCTAAAAAAAGATTTCTTGTCATCTCGCAAAATTAGGTGTCATGTGCTTCGGATCACTGCGAGGGTTAAACAGCAACAACTGAGTTGGGCTAGTCATTGGGGGCACATGCACGAAGACTACTCGGTTACCATCTAGGTCAAGCCGGCTACGTTAATTAGGACATCTATCGATGGACCCCTTTTCTGCGAGTTTATCTTTAATTTGAGCTTTGATCCTCGTCTCGTTTGTCCGTCGGGATTCATGTTGTCTCCTTTGGGCAGTGAGGTTATGATTTCTTGTCATGTGGCATTTTTTCGTGTTATATGTTATAATCCGGTGCTTCAGATCAAAATGACCACAACTGCACCTTCGGTCCACGTGCATGAAGACTTCTCGACAGTCATTGACGAGGTCAAGCCGGCTCCGGTAGACAAAATAAAACTAGTACTCCACTATATAGACAGGAGCCTCCGCGCTTGCTTGCTAGTGTTGCTCTCTTCACACTGTCTCGTCCTCTCCAGATCTAAACACGACAGCGGTGGCCACACACTCTCCCTCTCTCTCTCCTCATGGCTAGTCACAGATCCAGCCAGATCCTCTCCGCCGAGGAAGGTGAGAAGGTGCAACATTCACGAGGTCGTCCTCGGTGATGGCTCTTACCCACTACCGGCGCGTCCCGATCAGCGTTCCTTACCGTTATCTCCCAAGCACCGCTGGCGAGGGAGGGCCTTTGACCCCTTCTTCTTCACTGTCGTAGTGTGGGCAGATCCTGCCTCCCGCCGCCCACCTAGCGACATCCCGACGACCATCAGGTATAACTTCCTTCGAAACCGGCCTTGCTCTACTTCCCGAGCTCCTAACCTCGCTGCATTTGTATCTTTTACTATTTCTCAGGCCCCCTCGTAGATACGATCGATCGGCTATTCGAAAACCACCTAAATTTTTATGGTTAAGAGGTAAAACTAGTTCATGCACTCGAATCTAGTACTACTTGGTTCAAACAAGAAACAAAGGGGGTGGGGGTGGGGGAAGATTTGTTACCTAAATCTAGGACTTGGTCGAAAGAGGAAATAATGGGGGCGAAAAGTAGCATAGACTGGCTATCCAACTGGTCTCTAGGTCTAATAGGGAAATAAAGGGAAACACAGTACACACTCAATATAAACCCGATCTATTGGTTGAAAAAGGAAAGAAAGTGGGGACTGGGGGACAAGTCAACAGAGTAAGTCTAGCACTAGATTTGCTAGCCTCACACAGTATAAGGTGGCTATACCGAACAAAACTGGGACCAACCCAGATATCCTCTTCTGATGTTTGTTGCCCCGAGCCACTCTTATGTAATGCCACTGGTAAAATGTAGCAGTCGCACTATTAAAAGTAAGGACACGTTAAACCAATGTTGTTTTCAATGTAATGCCTCCAGTAATATGAATCAATGACACTTTTTTACATGTCCTGCTAAATTTCCCATTAAGATAAGTTGCTTCTTTTCGTTAGAAATGCAACTGTCCTGGTCCGTCTACTCTACCGTGCCCAAAGTAATGTCGTATTTAACGGTTGTCATAGTTAATCCTAATGCCCACACTAATATCTAGCAATGCCACTACTTTAGAAATTGCTACTGTCCTTGTAGGATTGCCATTCAGATAAGGAACATGCTTATTTTCATTTGATGCATGTTTTATCACTTGTTAGTCACCCTCCTTTCCACCTTTTTTGTGCAAACAGAGATATACATTTCACACTCGATCTTAGTTGAACTGCACAAATGATATCCAAATTATAGTTGAACATTCTAGGAGCTTCACAACCAACCTTCATGTTGGTCAATTTTATTGCAACTAATGAAGAAGAAGCTCTGTGGGTTTCGTTTTCTGATGGAAATGGAACCGGGGCTGGAGCCCTTTTCTTAAAAAAATGAAGAAGAAGCTGCTAGCTCATGGGACATTGCTTCATTTTAGGTGAACTGCACCAAAAGGTCCCATGAATTGAATCATCCATGTTGGTGACTGAAAGAGCCAGCTTCAGCATCCCAGTCTAAGCACCCCCGGCCTCCATCCTTGCGACACACGGTACACCTCATTTGCCACCTGCTCGACCCTAGTGTCACTGATAGTGAAGTAATAATGCAGTTAAAATAGAGCGAGTGTCCTCTCTATCATTTCATTTCCAATGTAGATAAAGAAAGTGCTTCTCTTTGTTAATGTATGTTTCATAAACTAGTCCCATTGTTAATGTTTAAGCGTTTCTGCAAACTGGGGTGCTTAATTTTAGTTGATCTATACAAAAATAGATATTTGAATGTCTCAAGGTGCCTCCTTGTACTACCGCAGTACACTGTTGTTCATCACTGGCAGAAGGTGTATCTGGGAGACTTGGGACGATTTCCAGTATGAGGCGTACCGTATGAGGCGTTGCAGGGCGCATCTCGCCCTCGCAGCATGGCATGCTATGATACTATCACAATATTTTCTTCTATTTATTTTGTGTGTTTCATCAACTAGTGCCACTATAATAATCAAACTTTTTCATTATCTGTGCAAACAGGGTTATTCAGCTGCATTTTGGTGGAACTGCAAAAATGTACGTATGGAACCGACATATATGCAGAGTGCAAGGTGTGCCAAGTAAAAATTACCGACCCCAACCATGCTCCATGCACGCATTGGCATCCACCACCACCAGTGGGATGTGTGGCGCTCTCTGTGGATGGATCTTTCTCGGCAGCAAATCCTCTAACCAAATACTAGTAGCTTATATTGGCAGTTTTCTAGGGAGTACTCTTTTCTGAAAGAAGCACCAATCTATTTTTCTTTATTTGTACACTGTGTCACAACTTTGACCCAAAGGTCCAGAGCTATTTTAGGGTGATTGGCGTAGTACTCGGAGACAGATTGTAAGCATGATTTTCATTAGCTGTCACACTGATTGTAAGCATGAGTGATGTCTACTACACAACCTTCTTCTTGTAGACGTTGTTGGGCCTGCAAGTGCATAGGTTTGTAGGACAGTAGCAAATTTCCCTCAAGTGGATGACCTAAGGTTTATCAATCCGTAGGAGGCGTAGGATTAAGATGGTCTCTCTCAAGCAACCCTACAACCAAATAACAAAGAGTCTCTCGTGTCCCCAACACACCCAATACAATGGCAAATTGTATAGGTGCACTAGTTTGGCGAAGAGATGGTGATACAAGTGCAATATGGATGGTAGAAATAGGTATTTGTAATCTGAAAATATAAAAACAGCAAGGTAACTAATGATAAAAGTGAGCGTAAACGGTATTGCAATGGTAGGAAACAAGGCATATGGTTCATACTTTCACTAGTGCAAGTTCTCTCAACAATAATAACATAGATAGATCATATAACAATCCCTCAACATGCAACGAAGAGTCACTCCAAAGCCACTAATAGCGGAGAACAAACGAAGAGATTATGGTAGGGTACGAAACCACCTCAAAGTTATTCTTTCGGATCAATCTATTCAAGAGTTCGTACTAGAATAACACCTTAAGACACAAATCAACCAAAACCCTAATGTCACCTAGATACTCCATTGTCACCTCAAGTATCCGTGGGCATGATTATACGATATGCATCACACAATCCCAGATTCATCCAACCAACACAAAGTACTTCAAAGAGTGCCCCAAAGTTTCTACCGGAGAGTCAAGAAAACGTGTGCCAGCCCCTATGCGTAGGTTCATGGGCGGAGCCCGCATGTTGGTCACCAAAACATACATCAAGTGGCACGTGATATCCTGTTGTCACCACAGATAAACACGGCAAGACATACATCAAGTGTTCTCAAATAAAGACTCAATCCGATAAGATAACTTCAAGAGGGAAACTCAATTCATCACAAGAGAGTAGAGGGGGGGGGGGCGAGAAACATCATAAGATCCAACTATAATAGCAAAGCTCGCGATACATTAAGATCGTGCCATAGAGAGAACACGAGAGAGAGAGAGAGAGAGTTCAAACAAATAGCTACTGGTACATACCCTCAGCCCCGAGGGTGAACTACTCCCTCCTCATCATGGATAGCGCCGGGATGATGAAGATGGCCACCGGTGAGGGATCCCCCCTCCGGCAGGGTGCCGGAACGGACTCCTGAGAGGTTTTTGGTGGCTACAGAGGCTTGCGACGGCAGAACTCCCGATCTATCTTGATATTCGATGTTTTTAGGGTACGTAGGCTTATATAGGTGAAAGAAGTCGGTCGGGGGAGCCTCGAGGGGCCCACGAGAGGGTAGGGCGCGCCCCCTGTCTCGTGGCCTCCTCGATGATCTTCTGACGTGAACTCCAAGTCTCCTAGATCATATTCTTCCTAAAAATCACGCTCCCGAAGGTTTCATTCCGTTTGGACTCCGTTTGATATTCCTTTTCTTCGAAATACTGAAACAGGCAATAAAACAGCAATATGGGCTAGGCCTCTGTTTAATAGGTTAGTCCCAAAAATGATATAGAAGTGTATAATAAAGCTCATAATCATTCAAAACAGATAATAAAATAGCATGAATGCTTCATAAATTATAGATACGTTGGAGACGTATCAGCATCCCCAAGCTTAATTCCTACTCGTCCTTGAGTAGGTAAATGATAAAAGGAAGAATTTCAATCACCTTTTCTAGCATGATTATATGTCATAACAGTAGTTCATCTCATAAAACTCCTCACGATAAAGTAACAAGCAATTCACATGTCAAAGCATAGACCATAAACTTTCTTGAAAACTAGCAAACTTCATTCTCAGTCATCAAACAATTGCAATTCATCTTATTTTCAGGAATAGCAAACTCCACATACTCAACTATCATATAGTCTTCTACAATTGCTAACACTCACGCAATACTAATGGTTATGGAGTTTCAATCGGACACTGAGAAAGATAGGAGCTTATAGTGTTGCCTCCCAACGTATTCACCTTTGGGTGATGTCAACAATAATAGTTCATGCTAACTTACATCCAATTGGATATATATATATATATATATATATATATATATATATATATATATATATATATCAGGATCTTTCCAACACGAGGTGCTTGCCAAAGGATAAAATGAAAAAGGGAAATGTGGAGATCACCTTGACTCTTGCATAAAGTAAAAGACATAAAGTAAAAGATAGGCCCTTCGCAGAGGGAAGCAGAGGTTGTCATGCGCTTTTAGGGTTGGATGCACAAAATCTTAATGTGAATGAACGTCACTTTATATTGTCACTTGTATATGGACCTTTATTATGCAGTCCGTCGCTTTTATTGCTTCCATAACAAGATCGTATAAAGCTATTTTCTTCACACCAAAAGATCATACATATTTAGAGAGCAATTTTTATTGCTTGCACCGATGACTACTTACTTGAAGGATCTTACTCAATCCATAGGTAGGTATGGTGGACTCTCATGGCAAAACTGGGTTTAAGGATATTTGGAGGCACAAGTAGTATCTCTACTTGGTGCAAGGAATTTTGGCTAGCATGAGGGGGAAAGGCAAGCTCAACATGTTCGAATGATCCATGACAATATACTTTAACTGAGATGTGCGAAAACATAACTAATTACGTTGTCTTCCTTGTCCAACATGAACTCTTTAGCATGTCATACTTAATGAGTGCTCCCAATTATAAAAGATGTCTAGGATAGTGTATTTATATGTGGAATCTCTCTTCCTTCAATATTCTTTCATGAATTGTTCCAATGACCAATACAATGCTTGCTAACCTTCAATAAATTTACAACCTCTACTTCTTATATGTGAAGTCATTACTCCCCATGGGGTAAGAAAATGAGACATATAAAATTTCAGATTTATGACAATCAACTCATTCAACCATTTACTCATAGGATATAAGTGAAGCACACGAGTAATGACAAACTACTCCAAAAAGATATAGGTGAAGATCAATGAGTAGCTAAATAATTATGTAACTATATGAAGACTCTCCCTCATTTAAGAATTTCAGATCTTGGTATTGTATTCAAACATCAAGCAAGGCAAAACAAAATGACATTGCAAGGATAGCACAACTCATGTGAAGAAGCAAAAACTTAGGCTCAACCGATACTAACCGATAGTTGTTGAAGAAGAAAGGTGGGATGCCTACGGGGCATCCCCAAGCTTAGATGCTTGAGACTTCTTGAAATATTATCTTGGGGTGCCTTGGGCATCCCCAAGCTTGAACTTTTGTGTCTCCTTAATTCCTCTCATATCATAGATTCTCTTTTTATCAAAAGCTTCATCCACACCAAACTCAACAAGAACTCGTGAGATAGGTTAGTATAAACCAATGCAAAACCTTATCATTTTCTACTATAACAAATCACTAAAATTATTATTCAACATTGCATACTAAATGCCTCTGCATATTTAATACTCCTATCCTCAAATAGAATCATTAAACAAGCAAACATATGCAAACAATGCAACCATAACAGCAATCTGTCAAAACAGTATAGTCTGTAACGAATGCAAGATTCATCATACTTCCCTAACTCCAAAAATTATGAGAAAAATACTACGATGTAGAATATTTATCAGACCTCATTATGCAGAAAGTTTCAACATTATACCATTCTCTGACTTTTCTAGGGAATTTTTGCAACAGCGGTAAACTTTCTGTTTTCAAACAGCAACATATATACTAGCAAAATAAGCATGGTAAAGGCTATCCTTGACATTTTTATTGAAATTAAAGATGCAAAAAATTATTATAAATAACTGCAAGAAAATACTAACAAGAGAAAATGACGCTCCAAGCAAAACACATATCATGTGGCGAATAAAAATATAGCTCCAAGTAAAGTTACTGATGAACGAAGACGACAGAGGGGATGCCATCCGGGGCATCCCCAAGCTTAGGCTTGGGGTGCCTTGGGCATCCCCAAGCTTAGGCTCTTGCCACTCCTTATTCCATAGTCCATGAAATCTTTACCCAAAACTTGAAAACTTCACAACACAAAACTCAACAGAAAACTCGTAAGCTCCATTAGTATAAGAAAATAAAACCACCACTTAGGTACTGTAATGAACTCATTCTAAATTCATATTGGTGTAATATCTACTGTATTCTAACTTCTCTATGGTTCATACCCTCCGATACTACTCATAGATTCATCAAAATAAGCAAACAACACATAGAAAACAGAATCTGTCAAAAACAGAACAGTCTGTAGTAATAATCTGTATCAAACGTATACTTCTGGAACTCTACAAATCCTACCAAATTAGGAAGTCCTAAGAAATTCGTGTACCAATCTAGAGAAAAAAGAATCAGATCAAGATCACGTTTCTGTGAATTAACAAAACTAATTTACTGGGTGAAAAAGTTTCTGATTCTCAGCAGGATCAACACAACTATCACCGTAAGACATCCTAAAGGTCTTACTTGGCACTTTATTGAAACAAAAGCTATAAAACATGATTACTACAGTAGCGTAATCATGTGGACACACAAATATAGTAAGGATAAATATTGGGTTGTCTCCCAACAAGCGCTTTTCTTTAATGCCTTTTTAGCTAGACATGATGATGACAATGATGCTCACATAAAAGATAAGAACTGAAACATAATGGGAGCATCATGAAGCATATGACTAGCACATTTAAGTCTAACCCACTTTCTATGCATAGGGATTTTATGAGCAAACAACTTAGGGGAACAATAATCAACTAGCATAGGGAGGTAAAACAAGCATAGCTTCAAGATTTTAAGCACATAGGGAGGAAACTTGACATTATTGCAATTCCTACAAGCATATGTTCCTCCATCATAATAATTTTCAGTAGAATCATGAATTAATTCAACAATATAACCAGCACCTAAAGCATTCTTTTCATGATCTACAAGCATAGAAAATTTACTACTCTTCACATAAGCAAAATAGTAGTGGGAGCAAAATCAACAAAATAACTATTATGTGAAGCATAATCCAATTGAAAACTAAAATCATGATGACAAGTTTCATGGTTATCATTATTCTTAATAGCATACAAGTCACCACAATAATCATCATAGATAGCAACTTTGTTCTCATAATCAATTGGAACCTCTTCCGAAATAGTGGAATCATCACTAAATAAAGTCATGACCTCTCCAAATCCACTTTCATCAATATAATCATCATAAATAGGAGGCATGCTTTCATCATAATAAATATTCTCATAAAAACTTGGGGGACTAAACATATCAACTTCATCAAACATAGCATCCCCAAGCTTGTGGCTTTGCATATCATTAGCATAATCACTCTCATCATTAAAAATATGGATAGCACCAATAGTATAGCAATTATCATCATCACAATGAGTAGTAGGAGTAACATCATATGGGAGGGATACCTTTCTACCTTTGTTGCTCCTTCTTTTCTTTTTCTTCTTCACATTATGTGTGGGTTCAACCTTCCTCTTTGAGCTCCTTATTGACGAGATTGGTTGAATAGAAATCACCTCCTCGTTACCTGATTCATCATAAGAAATAATAGGAGGATATTGGGAAGTCTCTTCCCTTTCATTAGTATTCTCACCATCTTCTATTTGCTTTCTTTTCTTTAGGTAATTGGCAATATAAGTATTTTCAATGCAATTCTCCGCACAAAACATATAAATCTTCTCTAGATCAAAATCAAGAAATCTATCAAGATTAAATTTTGGAATGCCCTCAGTTATACGTTTCATTTCTTCATACCCCAGAATAAGACTAAGCTCTTTATGATGCCCAAGGGTAATCAAGCTATCACAATTTTTGGACATGATTCGATCATGAAACAGTTTGCATTGGAGATTTAAATGACCACGTTCATTGCAAAGTTCACAAGGAGCTCGAAAAATATTGAATTTTTCAGCACAAACATCAAGGCTTTCTTGCAACAATTTAGTTTCTAAATACTTATGCCTCTTGCAAAAACTATCTTCCCTATTTGGTGTGTACCTGCAAATCCAATCTACTCCACAAAAATCAAAATGCTTATAAGAGACATTTTGATCATAAATAGTGCAATCATCATTAGTACTAGGGATATTCAAAGAGTTCATACTAACAACATTGCAATCATGCTCATCATTCAAAGATTTAGTACCAAGCATTTTAATGCATTCTTCTTATAGCACTTGAGCACAGTTTTCATTTCCATCATACTCACGAAAGATATTAAAAATATGAAGCGTACGAGACAAACTCAATTCCACTTTTTTGTAGTTTTCTTTTAAAAAATAAACTAGTGATAAAGAAAGAAACAAAAAGATTCAATTGCAAGATCTAAAGATATACCTTCAAGCACTCACCTCCCCAGCAACAGCGCCAGAAAAGAGCTTGATGTCTACTACACAACCTTGTTCTTGTAGACGTTGTTGGGCTTGCAAGTGGACAAGTTTGTAGGACAGTAAAAAATTTCCCTCAAGTGGATGACCTAAGGTTTATCAATCCGTAGGAGGCGTAGGATGAAGATGGTCTCTCTCAAGCAACCCTGCAACCAAATAACAAAGAGTCTCTTGTGTCCCCAACACACCCAATACAATGGCAAATTGTATAGGTGCACTAGTTCGGCGAAGAGATGGTGATACAAGTGCAATATGGATGGTAGAAATAGGTATTTGTAATCTGAAAATATAAAAACAGCAAGGTAACTAATGATAAAAGTGAGCGTAAACGGTATTGCAATGGTAGGAAACAAGGCATAGGGTTCATACTTTCACTAGTTTAAGTTCTCTCAACAATAATAACATAGATAGATCATATAACAATCCCTCAACATGCAACAAAGAGTCACTCCAAAGCCACTAATAGCGGCGAACAAACGAAGAGATTATGGTAGGGTACGAAACCACCTCAAAGTTATTCTTTCGGGTCAATCTATTCAAGAGTTCGTACTAGAATAACACCTTAAGACACAAATCAACCAAAACCCTAATGTCACCTAGATACTCCATTGTCATCTCAAGTATCCGTGGCCATGATTATACGATATGCATCACACAATCCCAGATGCATCCAACCAACACAAAGTACTTCAAAGAGTGCCCCAAAGTTTCTACTGGAGAGTCAAGAAAACGTGTGCCAACCCCTATGCATAGGTTCATGGGTGGAACCCGCAATTTGGTTACCCAAACATACATCAAGTGGCACGTGATATCCCATTGTCACCACAGATAAACACAGCAAGACATACATCAAGTGTTCTCAAATAAAGACTCAATCCGATAAGATAACTTCAAGAGGGAAACTCAATTAATCACAAGAGAGTAGAGGGGGGAGAAACATCATAAGATCCAACTATAATAGCAAAGCTCGCGATACATCAAGATCGTGCCATAGAGAGAACACGAGAGAGAGAGAGAGAGAGATCAAACACATAGCTACTGGTACATACCCTTAGCCCCGAGGGTGAACTACTCCCTCCTCGTCATGGATAGCGCCGGGATGATGAATATGGCCACCGGTGAGGGATCCCCCCTCCGGCAGGGTGCCAGAACGGACTCCCGAGAGGTTTTTGGTGGCTACAGAGGCTTGCGGCGGCGGAACTCGCGATCTATCTTGATATTTGATGTTTTTAGGGTACGTAGGCTTATATAGGCGAAAGAAGTCGGTCGGGGGAGCCTCGAGGGGCCCACGAGAGGTTAGGGCGTGCCCAGGGGGTGGGCGTGCCCCCCTGTCTCGTGGCCTCCTCGATGATCTTCTGACGTGAACTCCAAGTCTCCCGGATCATATTCTTCCTAAAAATCATGCTCCCAAAGGTTTCATTCTGTTTGGACTCCGTTTGATATTCCTTTTCTTCGAAATACTGAAACATGCAATAAAACAACAATATGGGTTGGGCCTCCGGTTAATAGGTTAGTCCCAAAAATGATATAGAAGTGTATAATAAAGCCCATAATCATTCAAAATAGATAATAAAATAGCATGAATGCTTCATAAATTATAGATACGTTGGAGACATATCAATGAGCAGGTGGAATATTAGGTTAGTGCGAAGCTTACCTTAAACCCTACCGCCGCCATTGAAACGAGGCGAGCATCGGGGGAACCATGGAGAATGGCGGGGAAGCGACGTCGCGCCATCCAGCCTCCTCTTGCGGTGGGGGAACGAATACTCTTGTGGCTCCGAGTGGCTCTACACCCTCACGAACGGCACACCATACTCGATCAATTCGTTATCCTCTGGGTGCTCGACCTTCGACCTGTATGCCCACCACCTCTGCCTGACTGTCGCCTCGGGCAAATCTGTCTGCTCCATCGCGCAAAGGAGATACTCGATAAACTCGGAGGACCGGGGCATGACTGCCGCCGAGGAGTACATGTACATCGCTGCCCTCATCACCGCCGTCTTGCTCTTCCGCATACATTGCCACATGGCCCTCACCATCCTCGAAATCTCCCACTCATTATCAAACCAAGTAAGGATCTCCTTCAACCTGGCTAACTTTGCCTGGTCGCCGCCGGTGATCTGCCTGATTTGCTGCTGCATCCTCTCCATAGATGTCCTTCTGAGTGGTCCGATGCTAGCTTTGGAAGATGGGAGGAGAGACGATGGTCTTGCAATAGAGAAGAGGGAGAGGCGAGACGGTGGTTTTTGAATGGAGATGATGGAGAGGAGAGGATGTGGTTTTGCAATGGAGAAGAGGGAGAGGCGAGACGGTGGTTTTGGAATGGAGATGATGGAGAGGAGAGGATGTGGTTTTGCAATGGAGAAGAGGGAGAGGCGAGACGGTGGTTTTGGAATGGAGATGATGGAGAGGAGAGGAGGTGGTTTTGCAATGGAGAAGAGGGAGAGGAGCGCGCGTCAGCGATTTAGGCTTGGACGAGAGGGCCGACGCACTGTGACTGGATCAAAATCAAAATCAATTTACCCTTCAATTAAGAAAGCGACCCCACATTAACTAGTCTCCCTTTTATTCTGGGTCATAATTGACCATGATTTTCACAAATAAAATATATGTTATACATTGCAAAAAAATATAATTTGAAAGTACATTCAGATACGGACCAAATGATACAATTTTTGGTGACATGCATTCATATTTTGCTTGGCAAATACAGTACATGGTCAAACTTTGACCCAAAATACTCAAAACAAAAAAATACTTCCAAGACCAATGCCGCTCTTCCGCTCTTCTAGTCTTAAACCACCGCCGCTCCTCTCCTATTCCAATCTAAATCCAGCGCCGCTCCTCTCCTCTTCCATTTCAAAACCACCGCCCCTCCTCTCTTGTTCTAGTCCAAAACCAGCATCGCTCCTCTCCTGTTCTAATCCAAAACTAACGCTGCTCCTCTCCTCTTCCATTCAAAAACCACCGCCTGTGAGTGAAGGTGCTGTGGAGAAGTAGATCGATGGAGGAGTAAAACCGATACATGAGGATCGCAGACGGTGACCCTGTGAAGCTAGCTAGGATGTTGGAGATATAGTCTTGGTTTTACAACAAGGACCAACTAGCGGCGACGGCGACGTCCATGGTTAAATATCTGCAACAGAGCGAAAAGGCTGCAACACTCCCGGAGGGAGTCGCGCGGGAGTACATAGAGCTGCTTCTCTGGGCCATGGAGCAAACAGATTCACCGAATCTGATCGTGAGGGAGCGGTGGTGGGAGTATCGATCCCAGATGGAGCATCCACCAGAGATTGAAGGATCGAGCATCTACAGGATGATGTTTGTGAGTGTGTCCTTCCAGAGCGAGCCGGTGGAGTCTTCATCGACTGAACCCAACATAGTTGGCCCCACTACACTTCCCCGCCATCCTCTCCCTCGCCGTTCACATCGTCTCACGGGGAGGCTGTCTGCCATCAAGGAATAGGAGGGGACTGCCCCCCTCCCCAGCCCAATAGTCGGGCAGGTTGTGAATTGTCAGGAGGAGCTTAGGGTTGTCAGTATTTGCAGGTTGTGAATTGTGTTTTGTGTTGTGTATTTTGAGAGTACTTTCAGATATAAATGTCTTTTGAATTTCAGATTGAAGTATTGAGCATATGAAGTATTTTATGAATTCTAGAGATCTATTTTTAGCACTTAAAAAATGTAGTTTCATAGGAGTATAAAAGTGCAGACAATGTGATTCTTAGAGAAGAAACTGCAAGTTTCAGTTTCAGATAAGAAACTGCAAGTTCAGTTTTAGATAAGAAACTGCAACTTTCAGAGGCAGAGCATTTATATTAACACGGCCTTTTCAAACAGGGTTAACATCATGTTGGAAGTTTTATTCATGGTCGAAAATAGAACTACCAGCCAGTTAACATCATGTTGATCAACATTCATGCATAACACATCTTCATATGATGCACAGTCAAAAAGATATGCTATTTTCAAAATGCCCACTTCGGAACAGAGAGAAAACGAGGGACGAAGTTTTGGCAAGTGTTGGACGTGGTGTGCGTTGATGACAATGGGGACCCACATGTCAATAAAGTTAGAGGCAAAAAATTTGAAGATATTTTCCCTGCACAGGTGGAATCGAACCCGGGCGGAACAGCTGTCGGGTAGTGTCACTTGGCCACTAGGCTAATTCAGTAGTTTCGATTATAATAAGGCACTTCCTCAGGTGGTCGGATCCCCTCTTGCGCCTTTGTGCACTTGCCACGACGTCGTTGTCTGCCCTTGTGAACATGCTGAACAAACGAGAGGAATCTGGAGAGGACTGTACAGGAGAGCCGGACAGTGGGGACCCACCAGGTCTATGGCCGTACGCAAGCAAGTGCCTCATCGAGAAAAATACTTCCTCCTAATGCTATACTGACGTTGGGTCCCATGGGTTTGTCAACATAGTTACATTTTTTAGGTGATTCAACATAGTTACTATAGGAGATAAATTCACAACGAAGCCAGGGAGCCGGCAGGTATCATTTATTATAACTGGGGCAGCAAGTATCAGCTGGGTTTTGGGCTGCCCCGTCTAGGCTTTCTTTTTTAACATGCGCAACCCATGACCTCGGATGGGAGGTCCATAGACCTATTTGTATTTTCTTTAGGGCCGTCATGTATCGACCGGCCTATGGACCTCCTATCCGAGGTTTTATTTTTCCTGAAACATCGGCAGCCCAATTTATGTATTTTTTTGAAGAAAACGCAGATGTCTATTCTACTTTTCTATATAAGAATAGGAACGCCTGGTCCAACTTATGTTTCCCTTCTAACTATATTATATATATTTAAATTATTTTATATGTTATTATATAATATTTTTATTGTCATCATATATTAACACATACTTACATATGTAAGAAAACAATATCCCACATCTTATTAACTTAAAAAAAATTGTTAACAATAAAATCCTGGATTGTTTTGGCACGAAAATCCTAGTGATTGTGTACAAAAGCTTCATAAGATTTAAGGACGAATGTAATAATATCACTTATTATTTAAATATATTTATAACAAAATGCTCATCACCTATTTATTTTTTGATAACATTGCTGGCCCAACCCAACATTATAATTAGAATCAGCCCAGCAAAATCGTGTATTTCGAGAAAGTGCAAATGGCCTGTAATTTTTTAGGAAAAAAAGAAATGGGCCGCATGGGCGCTACATTATTTGTTCACCCAGCCCAGCTAATGGACTGTAATTCAAAAAAGGATCAAATTGACTGTAAATTCTACCCCGCAAAAAGAAAGACTATAAATTCTGAAAAAATGGGTTGAATACGTGCCACATTTTTAAAGGCTGAAATGTGGGCCAATAGGTCGAAGCCAATGCAAGTCGTTGTCAACTTAGTCAACAAATGATTCTGACATTGTTAGCCATTGGATTTACATCCAACAACCGGCATCCATCTTCAATGTCTCGTCTTCTTCCTCCAGCGCCGCTAGGACCACCTCCCGTCTCCTGCTGCTAGCAGCTCTGCTTAGCACGCATCGTTGTGAAGCGCTACTCCATCGTTGGCCAGGCCATCCGTCCACCCCTCCACACCTCCTGTTCTTCTCCACTGACTGCCGAGCCACACCGCACTAGAACCAGTGAACCCTCGTACACCTCTCCGTCTGCGACTCTACTCCCGCGTCTTCTCATCTTCGGCTCGTTGCTGTCCAGGGCCTCACCGTCGTCCACCACGTTGGATGCGCTCGGCGCGCTATGGTCAATGTGGTCAACGAACGACACCATCGGAAGTAGATTATGCATGGAGAGGATGACAGCTGGGTCCACGGCCGCACACAGGGAAATGCCTCCTTATTACGCGCAAAATAATGATTCCTCAACCTGACATCTGGGACCCATCGGAAGGGCCTCTCTATTTCGCGAAGAAAACATGCCCCTGCTGCCAGGTCGGACCCACCAGCTATCTTCGCACGCAAGGAAGTGCCTCCTTATTACGCAAAAAAAATGAATACTCCCCCTGCGAGCTGGAACCTAGCATAGTGGGAGGCTGACTTGCGGGCCTACCAAGTTGACGCGGACGGAGGGCTTTGTCAACTTAGTCAATATGAATGATTCTAGCTCCTGTTACCGTACGATGTTCATCCAACGGCCGTAGTGCTTCTTCAACCTCTGGTCTTCTTACTCCACTGCCCAAACCAGCGTCGGTCGTGCCGCCTGCTCCTGCCTTCCATGGTCGGCTGTGATGCCGCGGAGGCCTCACTGCCCCCTACTACTCCCACCGCTGGCCAGGCCATCCGTCTACTCACCCACACCCCTTGTTATTCTGCGGCGACGGCAGCCTCACACCGCAGCCGAACCAGTGAACCCTTGTACTCCTCTCCGCGTGGGCTTCCATTGCCGCGTCTTCCCCGGCTCCGCGTCGTCCCCTTCCTAGGCCTCGCTGTTGTCCACCGCCCTGGTGCTCTCGGCGCGGCGTGGTCAATGTGGTCAAGGAACGACTTCCATCGGACGTGGACTGTATGTGGAGAGGCTGACAGCTGGGTCCACGGCCGCAGGAAGGAAGTGCCTCCTTATTACGCGCAAAATAATTATTCCTCCACCTGACAGCAGGGACCCACCGGACGGGCCACCGTATTTCGCGAAAAAAAACATTTCCCCCTGACTGCTGGGATCCACTAGCTACATCTTTGCACGCAAGGAAGTGCGTCTAGGCAAAAAAAATGATTCACCCCCTGATTGCTGGGACCCACCAGCTACATCTTCGCACGCAAGAAAGTGCCTGATAGTCGGGACCCACCAGGTCGAAGCGTATGTAGTGTTGTCATTCTGGTTGTGAACGTGTGTATGTACATACTGGTCGATGTAGAGGCGTGCACGTGTCGTTGTAGAGGCGTGCATGTAGCATGTACACGTACATACAACGGCCAGGGTGCAAGAAAGAAAATACGGCCACGTACGTACATACGGGCGGGGTCTCGAATGCCTACTTGCGCATACGTATGGCCAGTGCTCGTGTACATGGCTGGGTTGGAATGGAAAAACTGCGTCGTCATCGTGTTTGTGGGGAGGCAATGGAATGCGTCGTGTTCATCGGGAGGCAACGGAATGCGTCGTGTTCATCGGGAGGCAACAGAACGCATGGGAGCCAACCGGCTTGGTCGGAACAGCCGATGGAAACGAGGCCTGGCGTACCGCAGAACGGAGGAAATGGCCTTGTGTTCGACCGGCCACGTTCGGAACGGGATCCTGTTCATCGGGAGGGGTCTGGCGTACTAAAAAATGGAGGAACCGGACTTGTGTTGGACCACCTACGGTCGAAATGGGGTCCCGTTGATCGGGAGGGATGTGGTGTACCATAAAACGGAGGAAACGGACTTGTGTTGGAGCGCTACGGTCGAAACAGGGGTCCTGTTCATCGGGAGGGGTGTGGCGTACCGCAAAATAGGACTCCACGAGATACTGTTCATCTCCACCGTCGACCTCCTCCAGCCTCCACGGGCTACTGTTCATCCACCGTCGACCTCCTCCAGCCTCCACCTGCGACTGTTCATCAACGGGCTCCTGTTCATCCAGCCTCCACCGCGAGCTATTCCACTGGCTATTGTTCAACCACCTCTCTCCACGGGCTCCTGTTCAACCACCCCTCCATGGGCTACTGTTCATCCACCCCTCCACCGTCTACTATTCATCTAGCCCTCCACGGGGTCCTCCTGTTCATCCAGCCCTCCACGGGGTCCTGTTCATCCAGCCCCAACCATCTCAATTGATCGGGGTCTTGTTCATCCAGAGGCAACACCACAGGGGCCTGTTCATCCACCCCACCGGGAACTGTTCATCCACCCCCCCTGCAACGCTCACTATTCATCCAAAGGCAGCATCGATCGGCTTCAGTTAGCAGTAGTAGCGAAGGAATCGCTCGATCGGGTTCAGTTAATAGCCATCGATCGATCGCTCAGGTTTAGTAACGCGTAGCCTGCAGTGCAATAGCTCGGGTTCAGTTAGAGCCCAACGCCTCGCTCAGGTTCAGTTACAGCTCAACGCCTCGCACACACGCGCATACGTGTATGGGAGTCGCTCGGCCTCTGACCACCCACCGTAATCGGGAACTCGCCAAAATTTTCCTCGCCCTCGCTTCTACCATAGTTTTTTCCGTCATGGACGGCCCAAAGAATGTCATGCCGTTGCGTCTCCGGCCTGCCCAGGACGAAAAGCCCATTTTCTGTCATGATTTTCTGTCATAGAAGTAGGAGCCCACCACATCCATGATGATACCAGGTTTTGTCACAATTATCGTCATAGAATTGTCATAAGTATGACAGAATTTTTTTTGTTCGGCCCAAAATGTCACGGATGTGTCTTTTTTTTGTAGTGGTACTCTACTGCGACAATGAGAGTGCTATCAAGATTGCTCACAACCCAGTTCAGCACTCAAAGACAAAGCACATCCAGATTCGTCATCATTTTCTTCATGACCATGTGTTGAAGGGAGACATCTCCATCGACCACGCAAGTACTGAAGGTCAGCTGGCCGATATCTTCACAAAGCCCTTGGATGAGAAGAGATTTAGCAAGTTGTGGTGTGAGCTAAATATCTTAGAATCTTCGAATGTTCTTTGAAAAGGACACACATCCTAACACTTATGAAAATTTGATGACTTAGATGTGCAACACACGAAGTAACATTTTTCTTCAATCAATGAAGACTAACCCTCTAAGTGTGAAGAAATTAATGAAGAATTTGATTCTCAGAGCCCTACGACAATTGTGTGCGGCGTCTGAAATCATCATTCTTATACGGTGGGTTACGCCACCAACCAAAGTTGAAAATCTTCAATCCGAGTTTTTGCAATTTCTTAAGATTTTCAATTTCCTCAGTCTTTCTGTCGTTGTTCTTCATTGCTATATATCTATTTGAGTTTTTTCATGTCCTCTACAGCATTCACTTATAGTCAATTCTTCAAGTTGCTTTTTCATCTAAGTGAATGTGATTGGACCCATTCCCCCTCTATGCTATACTCAACCCAGCCTATTCACAAATTCTTCATGTGCGTTCTATTTGAAACCCGTTCAAAATCTTCACTGTGTCCTTGACAACTGAAGAATTTGCAAACGAAACGTTAAAATTTTCATACCTTTTCTTTGGCTTTTGCCGCTCAAATCCTTCCGCATCCCACGACTGGATTAAATAACTCACCCACGATCTCACACGATCTCCCCCTCTCTGTACGTGGGTGACACATGTCGCTAGGATGGCAAGGGTCAGAGGCATGTTCATCCAAATTCTTTGGATGAACACTTTTTCACTGCCTTACAAATACCCCTCCCCTTGCACCTCAGTTCATTTACTCTGCTTGACCTCTCCCTCTCCCGCTCGAGCTCTCTGACCTAGCGCCGCCGCTAATCCCCATCATCACCAGTGAGGAAGAGCTTAGCTACCTCGACCTCATCGCCGTCGTACTCGCGCCGGCCGCGGAAATCTTCACCTCCGCTGCCGCCGTAGCTGTCTTCCTCCGCCAAGTTGGGGCGTGGAAGATCTGAACGGACGAGCTTCTCAAGTTCATCTCTCTGTTCGTCGCGTTCTTCGTCAAGGGTAAATAAAACTCGCTTTTACTACCCTTGTTGATTCTGATGATTCACACAAAATCTTCAAAAGGTGTTTATTCTTCAATCTTCACATTCTTAAACACCATAGTTGCATCTGTTCTTGATCTTTCTCCCTAAGATGTACTTTTCTTCAAGATTCCTCAATTGTGTGGATTTCCGATCTATATAACTCTGGAACCTAAGACAAGAACTCTTAGTGAAATTCTTCAAGACTCCCTAGTCAAATTCCTCAAACTTGTTTCCTTTTAAAAACAAATTCTGAGAACGCATATGACCTCTTCAAATTCTTCACACCTATACTCTATTCACAGGTACACATGTCCGTTGCTGAATCACTAGGTTCTCATCAAATTAACTCATTTGCAGCGTTCCTCGAAGAAAAACTACATACTTCCTCAGAGACATCTATTGTTCAGAATCCTCACCTGAAGAAAATGGCAGAGGAAAAGCGTCCTCAGAAGGGAGGCAAGAGGCCTGAAACAAACATAGTGTTCGAAATCCCTAAAGACATCTATGCAGATTACTCCACTCCAGATGCGGCCACTCATGGCAAGGAAAATAAAAATCAACGCAAAGTGCGCATTCAATGGATTGAAAGACGATGGGAATGGGAATGGAGGGATTACCGCTATGTAACTCCCAAATACATGAAGAAATTCGTAGTAAATCCTCCATGCCCAAGACCTCCACTGGCACCAGGCCAAGAAGCCGATCCCTCTAGCATCAGAAGAGGTGAGGAATTTCCCAAAGAATGGGCCAAGCGCCAAAGGAAATTGGCTAAAGTAGCAAAGGAGGTAGTGAAGAAATTCAATGAAGCTACTGCTGCTGCCGAAGCATCTGCTAGTTAGCCTAAGAAGGCTATGAAAAAGAAATCTGGAATAAAGCCATCTTCCTCTGCAATGCCCTCATGGACCAGCTCCTCGAAACCCTCAGGGACTTCTGCTCAAGCAAAGCCCTCAGCTGCACCTTCAAAGTCCTCAGCACCAGTGCATCTTGCCATGTGCCAACGGACGACAGGCTTTTCAATTGCTTCAAGAGCTTCAGCAAGTTCCTCAACACAACCACAACTACTAAAGAAAAAGGTCACTACTGGACGCGACACAAGGCCAAGTCCTCATAAGAAGCATCTCGCCTTTGAAGCTCCGTTGTCTGAAGACAAAGCTGATGATGAAGAGCTAGCTCAAATCATCAGAGACGGCCAAAGCCGGGCCGCTAGTGCCAAAGGCTGTGTTGTGCCACTCCTGCTGGATCCAAAGAAGATCCTCGACTACATTGATATTTGGCATAAAGATCCCCACACCCCTTCCTGATCTGAACCTCACACCTGGCCAAAGTCACGTGTTGACTGCTTTCATTGCTGAAGAAAAATGGAAGTTTGAGAAGGCCAGATTAGTGAAGAAAGCTCGGTACAGAAAGGAGCATTATTTGAAGAAGAATGTGCTGAAAATGACAAGTGAAGAACTTGTGACTATATAGTCAGAAATCAAAGCTCTTAGTGACGAATTTGACGCCTACAAAGCTGATTGGCTAGGAGCCAAAGTTAGATTCATCAAACTGGCTAAAGGCCTCAAACCCAATGTTGCCGGCGAAGTGCAACAAGAAGTTCCTCAGGGTGAAGCACTTGCTCAGCCACTAAAGAACATGCCAGCACCACTGATGAAAATCAGGCTGCTGAAGAAACTGAGAGTGCCAGGGCTGCTGATGATATTCCAGCTCCTGATGAAACTGCCAGGGCAACCACTAGCATTGTGCCTGAAGAAACTGCACCAAATTTCTCTGCTCCTCCTGCACCAACCCCAAATCCTATCCTTCCTTTACATCAGAAGCGAAGAAAACCAAGGCTGCGGAGCGAGTAGCTAAGAAGAGGAAAGCATATGCCGCCTCAGAGTCTTCAGTACCAAAGAAAATGAAGACTTTGATGAGCTCTTTTGAAAATCCAATAGATGTTGTCCCTGTTTCAAGCATGCCATCAAATGAAATTTGTCGAGGAAACCGATCACCTATGGGGTCACAAGGATCCCTTCTACATTCGGCAGGGGATTAGTTGCACGAAGAGCAAGTCGAGCCGTTAGCACACAGGGGATTTTTATCCAGGTTCGGGCTGCAACGATGCGTAATACCCTAGTCCTTCTTGTCTGGTTATATGTGTGTTCTTGAGCTTTTGAACTAGCTACGATGCGTGCTTTGTCCAAAATTCCGAATCCTCTCTCCGTGCACCTTGGGCCTCCTTTTATACGCAAAGGGGTTGCCATAGTGGCACACAGGAGGTGGCAAGCTACAGTTGTACGAGCTTATCGCTCGATCAACGTAGGACAAGTGCATTTAATGTGTTGCCTACGTGTCCTCTTGCTTTATTGGGGACGGCAACAGAGGCCATCTCATCCTTTGCCGCTCCTCCTTGTCTTGACGCGCGTCCAGGTAGACAAGGCATGCAGTGCCACGCTGGCTAACCAGCTGCTGCGTTGGCGCAATGGTAAGCTTCCACGAAGATTTGCATGCCGCCACGCAGGTGCCTGCCTAGTTGGCACGCCTATCGTCGCAATGGAGTGGTGGTGAGGTGGAGAAACCTTGCCAGATGCAGGTCTGGCCGCGGCCCAGTGGTCGTCCCCGGCAAGGCTTGACGGGGGCCTTAGAGTCATCCCCGGCAAGGGTCTTGCTGGGGGTCTTCGTCTTTTGGTCCCATGTGGATCCGTGGGTCGTCAATCTTTATGAGTATTTGCATGCTATCGAGCATGCGCTCTCCAGATCTTGGTCTTAATGTTGTCGATGGTGTCAGAGCTCTTAGCCCCAAGGGTGACAGACTTGCTGGTGTTGGTGCAGGTTGCCCCGGCAAGGCCCTTGCCGGGGGCAGTCCAGCTTGCCCCTCGCTCCTTGAGGGAGTTCCGGACTAGGGGGTGTCCGGATAGCCGAACTATCGTGATCGGCCGGACTCCAAGACTATGAAGATACAAGATTGAAGACTTCGTCCCGTGTCCGGATGGGACTTTCCTTGGCGTGGAAGGGAAGCTTGGCGATACTGATATGTAGATCTCCTACCATTGTAACCGACTCTGTGTAACCCTAGCCCTCTCCGGTGTCTATATAAATTGGATGGCTTTAGTCCATAGGACGAACAACAATCATACCATAGGCTAGCTTCTAGGGTTTAGCCTCCTTGATCTCGTGGTAGATATACTCTTGTAACACACATCATCAATATTAATCAAGCAGGACGTAGGGTTTTACCTCCATCAAGAGGGCCCGAACCTGGGTAAAACATCGTGTCCCTTGTCTCCTGTTACCATCCGCCTAGACGCACAGTTCGGGACCCCCTACCCGAGATCCGCCGGTTTTGACACCGACATTGGTGATTTCATTGAGAGTTCCTCTGTGTCGTCACCGATAGGCTCGATGGCTTCTTCAACCATCATCAACAACGCAGTCCAGGGTGAGTCCTTTCTCCCCGGACAGATCTTCGTATTCGGCGGCTTCGCACTGCGGGCCAATTCGCTTGGCCAACTGGAGCAGATCAAAAGCTACGGCCCTGGCCGTTAGGTCAGATTTGGAAGTTTGAACTTCATGGCCGACATCCGCAGGGACTTGATCCTCGATGGATTCGAGCCACAGCCGAGCGTGCCGCACTGTCACGGCAAGCATGATTTAGCCCTGCAGCCGGACAGTACTCTGGAGGCCGCACTCGAACCCGCTCCGATCATCAATTCGGAGCCGGCTGCGCAGGTCGAGGACGGATGGCTAGACACCGCCTCGGGGGCTGCAACCTCTACGATGATAGAGCCGAACAATGACCTTGTCCCTCATGAAGCTCGTGACTCCGAGGTGCCGGACTCCTTGCCGGACTCCGAACCTCCCGCGCCCCCTCCGATCGAATCCGATTGGGCGCCGATCATGGAGTTCACCGCAGCGGACATCTTTCAACACTCACCTTTCGGCGACATCTTGAGTTCGCTAAAGTATCTCTTGTTATCAGGAGAGCCCTGGCCGGACTGCGGTCAGGACGGTTGGGATGCGGACGACGAAGAAATTCAAAGCCCACCCACCACCCACTTGGTAGCCGCTGTCGACGATCTAACCGACATGCTAGACTACGACTCCGAAGACATCGACGGTATGGACGACGATGTCGGAGACGAACAAGAACCAGCGCCCACCGGGCACTGGAAAGCCACCTCATCATATGACATATACATGGTGGATATCCCAAAGGATGGGAATGGCGAAGGAACAGCGGAGGATGACCCCTCCAAGAAACAGCCCAAGCGCCGGCGTCAGCGGCGCCGCTCTAAATCCCGCCACAGCAAGAATGAAGATTCCGGCACCGGAGATAATAACACCCTAGATAGTGTCGAAGACAACCCACTCCAGCAAGATGCAGTACAGGAGGACGGAGACGCCAACCCTCATGAGAGAGCGGCAGAAGAAGAGGTAGAGGATTACATGCCTCCCTCCGAAGACGAGGCAAGCCTCGACGACGATGAATTCGTCGTGCTTGAGGATCCCGTCGAACAAGAGCGTTTTAAACGTAGGCTTATGGCCACGGCGAACAGCCTCAAGAAAAAGCAGCAATAGCTTAGAACTGATCAAGATCTGCTAGCCGACAGATGGACTGAAGTCCTCGTGGCCGAAGAGCATGAGCTCGAACGCCCCTCCAAAAGCTACCCTAAACGCAAGCTGCTTCCCCGATTAGAGGAGGAAGCATATGAACCCGCATCACCAGGAGACAATACGGCTGACCGACCACCCCGTGGTCGCGACAGAGAGGCCTTTAGGCCCTTCACTAGACCCGTACCCCGGCATCACTCGAAAAGCACAAGGCCACAGGGGAAAGCGCTGGACTTGCGAGATATATTGGAGGATAAGGCAAGACAATCAAGATCGATCTATGGATCGCGTGGGCACCCCACGGTACGTGACGACAACCGTCGCGCCGGACACAGTAAGTTCGGCCGGGCCGAACAAAACAGACAAAGCTCTTTTGAGCTCCGTCGTGATATCGCCCAGTACAGAGGCGCCATACACCCACTATGCTTCACAGATGAAGTAATGGATCATCAAATCCCCAAAGGGTTTAAACCCGTGAATATCAAATCTTACGATGGCACAACAGACCCCGCGGTTTGGATCGAAGACTATCTTCTTCACGTCCACATGGCCCGCGGTAACGATATTCACGCCATCAAATATCTCCCCCTCAAGCTTAAAGGACCAGCCCGACATTGGCTTAACAGCTTGCCAGCAGAGTCAATTGGGAGTTGGGAAGACCTGGAAGCCGCATTCCTTGATAACTTCCAAGGCACGTATGTGTGACCACCAGACGCTGATGACCTAAGCCACATAATTCAGCAGCCAGACGAATCAGCTAGACAATTCTGGACACGGTTCTTAACCAAGAAAAACCAAATCGTCGACTGTCCGGATGCGGAGGCCCTCGCGGCCTTCAAGCATAACATCCGCGACGAGTGGCTTGCCCGGCACCTGGGACAGGAAAAGCCGAAATCCATGGCAGCCCTCACATCACTCATGACCCGCTTCTGCGCGGGTGAGGACAGCTGGCTAGCACGCAGCAACAACCTGAGCAAAAATTCAAGCAATCCGGATTTCAAGGACCGAAATGGCAGGTCGCGTCGTAACAAAAACAAGCGCCGCATCAACGGCGACAATAGTGAGGATACGACAGTCAATGCCGGATTCAGAGGCTCTAAACCTGGTCAGCGGAAAAAGCCATTCAAAAGAACTACTCCGGGTCCGTCCAATTTGGACCGAATACTCGACCGCTCGTGCCAGATACACGGCACCCCCGAAAAACCATCCAACCACACCAACAGGGACTGTTGGGTATTCAAGCAAGCAGGCAAGTTAATTGCCGAAAACAATGACAAGGGGCTGCATAGCGATGACAAGGAAGAGACCCGACCGCCGAACAATAGAGGACAGAAGGGTTTCCCCCCACAGGTGCGGACGGTGAACATGATATACGCAATGCACATACCCAAAAGGGAGCGGAAGCATGCACTCAGGGATGTATACGCGATGGAGCCAGTTGCCCCGAAGTTCAATCCATGGTCCTCTTTCCCGATCACTTTTGACCGAAGGGACCACCCCACCAGCATCCGCCACGACGGATTCGCCGCATTGGTCCTAGACCCAATCGTCGATGGATTTCACCTCACCAGAGTCCTGATGGATGGCGGCAGCAGCCTGAACCTGCTTTATCAGGATACCGTGTGCAAAATGGGCATAGACCCCTCAAGGATTAAACCTACCAAGACGACCTTTAAAGGCGTCATACCAGGTGTAGAAGCCAATTGTATAGGCTCAGTCACATTGGAAGTGGTCTTCGGATCCCCGGATAACTTCCAAAGCGAGGAGTTAATCTTTGACATAGTTCCATTCCGCAGCGGCTATCATGCCCTGCTCGGACGTACCGTGTTTGCAAAGTTCAATGCGGTGCCGCACTATGCATAACTTAAGCTCAAGATGCCAGGCCCTCGAGGAGTCATCACGGTCAACGGAAACACTGAACATTCTCTCCGAACGGAGGAACATACAGCGGCTCTCGCGGCAGAAGTACAATGCAGCCTCTTAAGGCAATTCTCGAGTCCGGCAGTTAAGCGGCTGGACATAGCTAAGCGCGCCCGGAGTAACCTACAACAAGACCACCTGGCACGTTCCAAGCACGCGTAGCAGTGCGGCCCCAACCCCAGCCCCTGTAAAACGTCAAAACAGGTCCTTCGCGTACACCATTACACTCTGAAGATACCATGGGCATGGGAAGAGGGGCACGACCACGACCAGCCCAGACTGCAGCTCAACCACACCATGGGATCTGAAGTGTGTCATTCTTTTTTATTTTTTATTTTTCCATTTTATTTTAACCCACAGGACTCCGTTCATCAAAGCCCCTGTCCGGCAGCAGACCTGCCGAACTCACGATGCAACAGCCAGGGAAGGATAAAGGATACAACGAATACACAGGTGGTCTCCATTACGAGCATTTTTATACACCACTCCGCAGCCTACCCCTGTTTAACAGTCCCATACCTTGCTTATCGCACTATTTGCATCGTTCTGCATTCATAGCAGCACTTCTTGAATAAAACAATGCAGCACCTTTTTGCTTATAATTGCATTTCCTTTTTATACATATGTTCATTTGCGACATGTTGCATCCGTACACTTCGGTACGGTTAAAAACACACCAGGGGCTTATGTTTCCCGCATCATGGTGTGATAAGTCCGAACATTTTCACAAGTGCGGCACCCCGAACTTATAGCATTATATGCATCGGCTCCGAATCATGTCTTGGGTCAATAGTTGGGTTTGCCCGGCTCCCATGTTTTGGTACCTTACATTCTGTTGTATCGGCTAAGGTAGCACTGGGAGAACCACTACGATTGCGCCCCAGTTGAGCTGGGTTAACACCTCAGAGGAGAAAGCTAAAACTAACCGTCATGATGAGGCGAGAGCCGGTCGCTGTTCGAGAGGTTTTTTGCAAGTCCTTAAAGAATTATGCCGCTTAGAGCGAGGAGCCGGATCTTGTCCGGCCCAGGCGTGGATAGCGCCCCAAATTCGGCCTTCCGAAGACTAGGGGCTTCGCCGAAATTTAAAATTATAGAATTCTATGGCTAAGTGAGAGTGTTCAAGCATTATAAGTCCAGTTGCCTTGTTCGCTGTGTTGAGCGCCTCCCTAGATGGACCAAAAAATGGGAACAAGAGTGCTCAAGTTTATCCCGAACACCCCAGCACTCGTGGCATGGGGGCTGAAGCCGACGACTTGCCATCTCTCAGATTTGATAAACAACCACACAAAAGGTAATATTTTAAATTAACAAGCGTTGCTTAGCGCATATGAACTAAGTTTTCAGCGCACAGGATAACAAAATGCGAGTCTACTCAAATATTACATCTTTGGAGCACTCACCCACAATAGTGCGGGCGCCCTTCAGCACACTCTTATAATACATCTCGGGCATGCGATGCTCCTTGCTCTCTGGTGGCGGGTCGGTCACGAGTTTCTGGGCATCCATCTTGCCCCAGTGCACCTTTGCGCGGGCAAGGGCCCAACGGGCACCTTCAATACAGACGGAGTGCTTGATGACTTCAACCCACGAGCACGCATCCACCAGCCGCCGCACCAGGCCGAAGTAGCTCCCAGGCATGGCCTCCTTAGGCCACAGCCGAACTATGAGGCCCTTCATGGCCTGTTCGGCCGCCTTGTGGAGCTCGACCAGCTGCTTCAGCTGGTCGCTAAGGGGCACCGGATGTCCGGCCTCAGCATACTGAGACCAGAAGACCTTCTCCATCAAGCTCCCCTCCTCGGCCCGGTAGAACGCGGCAGCATCGGACACGCTGCGAGGAAGATCTGCGAACGCTCCTGGAGAGCTCTGAATTCGGGTAAGCAACAGGTAATTAACACTCACATGCTTACTTTGCATGAAAAATGCCTTACCCGCTGCTATTTTCTTCACCGCCTCAATCTCCTGGAGGGCCTTGTAGGCTTCGGCCTTAGCGGCTTTGGCACTCTCAAGAGCTGTTGCAAGCTCAGACTCTTGAGTCTTCGAGTCACGCTCCAGGCTCTCATGTTTTTTCACAAGATCCTGGAGCTCTTGCTGTACCTCCACCACCCGTGCCTCCTGCTTCTCTCGCTCAGTGCGCTCCGCGGCCGCATTCCGTTCGGCCGCGGCCACCGCCTCTTTCAGGGTCGCCACCTCGTTAGTGGCCCCTGCAATACCCACGTTATCCTTGTCATTCTTTTTGCAACCAAAATCCTTTTCTGTAAGGTACAATTTTAGTAAGGTGTGACTCACCTTCCTCGTCCTCGAGCTGCTTCTTGGCACGGCCGAGCTCGTTCTCGGACCGCTCGAGGCTTTCCTTATTGGCATATTTGTTATGACTCCTACGTATATCTTTTTAGATCCTCAGTACGACTTTTCTTTCCGAACACCGAACCGAGCATCAGGGGCTACTGTCTATGTGGTACCATTTTATACATATTGAAATTCTTACCTCAAAGCCTGTTAGAAGGCTGCTACAGCCTTCGGTCAGCCCACTCTTGGCGAGCTAAACCTTTTGAATCACCGCACTCATAACAGTGCGGTGTTCCTCTTTGATGGAGGCGCCGTTGAGCGCCTCCAGCAAATTATCCGGCACCTCTGGTTGGACGGAGGCAGCCGGCGTCACGGTCTTGCCCTTCTTGCGAAGGGGTCGCCCGCCGGACTCCGGAGCCACTGTGGGTTCCGGGGCCTAGTCCGGTGCAAAGTCCGGGAGGTTGTCCTATGACACCTCCGGGGCCTCCTCCTCCTGGTGGGTCCCTTCCTGGGATCCCACCTCGGCATCGTCCGTGGCACGGGGGGTGGAGGCAATCAGAAGAGAATCCATATCCGACGCACCTAAGGACCCGCTCGACGAAGCGGGAAGATCATCCTTGGGCGGACTGCAGGGTTGTATGCGGCATTAGAAAGACATTATGTGGCGAAAAGGAAAAACCTTGAAGTTATTCGGGAGTCCGGATACTTACGATCTCGCCAGGGGCTTGGCCCTTGGAGGCCAGTCCTTGTCGTCGTCACTGGCGTTGGCGGAGCAGTCCAGGGGAAGAGTTTTTCCCTTCTTGGACCCTTCGGCCTCCCTTGTTGGGGAGGCCTTCCTTTTCTTCCCTCCCCCCGCTGGGGGAGAGGCTTTCTTCTTCTCCTCCTCGCCTTGGTGGGAGGAGTCGGCCTCGGATTCATCATCCGATAGCACCTGAAAACGGGAACTCTTTCGAGTCCCTGTGGCCTTCTTCTCCGGCACCACGTGGGCTGCCGGAGCCAGCAGCCCCGTTAGGCGGGCGTCCGCTGCGTCCTCTGGCAATGGGGCCGGACAGATAGTCCGTTCGGCCTTCGCCAGCCATTCCTGTCAAAGGTAAAGGGAGTTTAGATCCTGCATAGAGTCAAACTATGGAAAACAAGTGGCAAAATCACTTACCTCGTCAGCCGGACACTGCGAGCGGAATCCGCGATCTTCGGTAGCGGATGGGGGAGCCTCGGCGCCCTTGAACAGCACCTTCCAGACATCTTCGTACGTAGTGTCGAAGAGCCCGCTCAGAGTTTGGTGCTGCGCCGGATCGAACTCCCACATGTTGAAACCCCGTTGTTGGCACAGGAGAATCTGGGGGATGAGCATGACCTGGACTATGTTGACAAGCTTGAGCTTCTTGTCCACCAGCTTTTGGATACAGGCTTGGAGTCCGGTCAGCTCCTCCGAATCGCCCCAGATCCGGCCACTCTCTTTCTAGGAGGTGAGCCGCGTGGGGATGCCAGATCTAAATTCGGGGGCCGCTGCCCAGTCAGGGTCACGCGGCTCGGTGATGTAGAACCACCCCGATTGCCACCCCTTAATGGTTTCCACGAAAGTGCCCTCCATCCAGGTAACGTGGGACATCCTGCCCACCATGGCGCCTCCGCACTCCGCTTGGCTGCCCTTCACAACCTTCGGCTTGACACTGAAGGTCTTGAGCCACAAGCCGAAGTGGGGCTGGATGCAGAGGAAGGCCTCGCACACGACGATAAACGCCGAGATGTTGAGGATGAAATTCGGGGCCAGATCATGGAAATCTAGGCCATAGTAGAACATGATCCCCCGGACAAAGGGATGAAGTGGGAAGCCCAGTCCGCGGAGGAAATGGGGAAGAAATACTACCCTCTCATGGGGCCTGTGGGTGGGAATGAGCTCTCCCTCGTCGGGGAGCCGGTGCGCGATGTTGCTGGACAAATATCCGGCGTCGTGCAGCTTCTGGATCTGCCCCTCCGTGACGGAGGAGGCCATCCACTTGCCTCCCGCTCCGGACATAGTTGGAGAAGGTTGAGGTGAGAAGTGCGGAGTTGGGCGCTGGAGCTCGAGTTCGCAGAATTGGATAAGCCAAGGAGGAAGAAGGCGTAGGTAAAAGGGTTGGATCTTTATCCCCTTATATGGGCGGACACAAACATGCGTCCCCACCGGCCTGATAAAACTCGCTTATCTCCCAAGCGCCGCAATCAATGGCATGGTTGGGTTACCCACGTCCGTATTGATGGGAATCCCGGAATAAGGGGAACACGATCTCTGCTTCGACAAGACGTGCCAAGGAAACCGCTTTGCTAAACGCACTGAGGTGGAACAATAAAAACAATTTGAGTAAAGGCTTGGTAATGGTGTGGCGTCACGCCACAAAATACATCAGCAGATTGAACTTGTGTAATATTATTCTCTCTGCGGTGGTACGTGGAATTTATTTTTGCAGAGTCGGACACTATCCTGGTGTTCACAATCTTCTATAAATTATTCGGAGGAAGAACCCACCTTGCAATGCCGAAGACAACATGCGCGCCGGACTCGTCGTCATTGAAGCCTGGTTCAGGGGCTACTGAGGGAGTTCCGGACTAGGGGGTGTCCGGATAGCCGAACTATCATGATCGGCCGGACTCCAAGACTATGAAGATACAAGATTGAAGACTTCGTCCCGTGTCCGGATGGGACTTTCCTTGGCGTGGAAGGCAAGCTTGGCGATACGGATATGTAGATCTCCTACCATTGTAACCGACTCTGTGTAACCCTAGCCCTCTCCGGTGTCTATATAAACCGAATGGCTTTAGTCCATACGACGAACAACAATCATACCATAGGCTAGCTTCTAGGGTTTAGCCTCCTTGATCTCGTGGTAGATCTACTCTTGTAACACACATCATCAATATTAATCAAGCAGGATGTTGGGTTTTACCTCCATCAAGAGGGCCCAAATATGGGTAAAACATCGTGTCCCTTGTCTCCTGTTACCATCCGCCTAGATGCACAGTTCGGGACCCCCTACCTGAGATCCACCGGTTTTGACACCGACACTCCTTGTGCTTTGAGTGCCTGTTTTGATGGTCTTCAGGCTTTGACTTCCTTTGCTTCGCCAGGCCCTACCGTAGGTGTGGTCACGACTTCCCGTGGATGCGCCTTCCCGTGCACTAGTAAGGGGTACAGAATTGCCCATACTTTTGTACACCGACAGGAGCCCCCGGGCATGGGCCACACATAAGCGCAAGGCGTAGTTGGACCAGGCCCAAGGCAGTGCGCGGGTGGGCGTGGCAGAGACGGATCGCCACGATCCCTCTGTCAGTTGCGCTTCCCCACGACCTATGTCGAGCGCGTGATGTGGGGGTTGCACATGGGATGGCTTTAGCATGCTTGTGTTGTCGGTGTCAAAACCGGCAGATCTCAGGTAGGGGGTCCCGAACTGTGCGTCTAAGGCTAATGGTAACAGGAGGCAAGGGACAACCCAGGTTCAGGCCCTCTCGATGGAGGTATTACCCTACTTCCTGCTTGATTGATCTTGATGATATGAGTATTACAAGAGTTGATCTACCACGAGATCATAGAGGCTAAACCCTAGAAGCTAGCCTATGATTATGATTGTTGTTGTCCTATGGACTAAACCCTCCGATTTATATAGACACCGGAAGGGGCTAGGGTTACACAGAGTCAATTACAGAGAAGGAAATCTACATATCCGAATTGCCAAGCTTTCCTTCCACGCAAAGGAGAGTCCTATCTGGACACGGGACGAAGTCTTCAATCTTGTATCTTCATAGTCCAACAGTCCGGCCAAAGTATATAGTCCGGCTGTCCGAGGACCCCTTAGTCCAGGACTCCCTCAGTAGCCCCTGAACCAGGCTTCAATGACGATGAGTCCAGCACGCAAATTGTCTTCGGCATTGCAAGGCGGGTTCCTTCTCCGAATACTCCATAGAAGATTTTAAACACGAGAATCGCGTCCGGCTCTGCAAGACAAATTCCACATACCACCCTAGAGAGTACAATATTCCACAAATCTAATCTGCTGACAGCTATTTATAGCATGGCATCACGCCACGGTCCGGTCATTATTCGAAGCGTTTTTCACAACCAGCCACTACACGCGATGCGAGGCGGTTTTATTGGCACGTCTTGTCGAAGCAGAGATCATGTCCCCCTTATCACATGATTCTCATCAATACAGGTGTGGGTAACCCAACCGTGTTTGTTTAATATGACTCCTTGATTTTAGGCAAGTCCCAAACGGTCATGCGGGGGACTCTTGATATTCGTCCTCTTTATAAAGGGGGCCAAGGCATGTCCTTTTCTTCCCACGCTCGATCCTTCCCCTCCCGCACCTCGAGCTCCAACACCCAAGGCTCAAGCTAAAGCACTTCGGACCTTCGACCATGTCCGGATCCAATCTTCAAGGCCAGTGTATGGCCTCCTCCGTCACAGAGGAGGACATCCAGAAGCCTAGGGAGGCCAGGTATCTCACCGCCGAAATCCCGCACAGGCTGCCTGCTCAAGGGCAGGTCATCCCCACTCCAAAACCCAACGAGAGTGTCATATTTATTTCCCACTTCCTCCGAGGGCTAGGTTTTAGTCTCGATCCCTTCGCGAGGGGTCTTGTGTTCTATTACGGGCTAGATTTCCATGATCTAGCTCCAGATTCCATCCTTCACATCTCGTCGTTTATCGTCATGTGTGAAGCCTTTCTCCGCATTACCCCCCACTTCGGCCTGTGGCTCAAGACCTTCAATGTGAGGCCGAGGGTGACTGACAGGCGTCACGCGGAGTGCGGAGGTGCTATAATAAGAAAAGGCACCGACGCCCCATGGCCAAAGGGTTCTTTCGTGGAAACATCTGATTTATGGCAGCAAAAGTGGTTTTATATCACAGCTCCCCGAGGTACAAAGGGGGCGGCCGCTCCAGCGTTCCGCTCGGGCCCCCTGTCGCAACTGGCGTCATGGGTCAACAAGGAGCTGGATTGAGGGCCGATTAACGACATGCTGACACTGCAAAGCCGCATCCGAGACCTCCTTAAGAGGGATGTCAGTTTTGTCAAGATAATGCAAGTGATGCTGGTTCGTCGAGTCCTGCTTTGCCAGCGTCGTCCTCTCCGTATGTGGGATTTCAACCCAGAAATACCACAAACCATTCAACAATTCTTCGGCATGACGCTCAAAGAGATGCATGGGTCATTCTTCGGATCATGAATAAAGTGTCTGGACACCACCGAGGACGTGGGTCTCAACTGCAACCGTCCGGATACCCAAGTAAGTAATTCCGCTACCGAACACACCATCCTTTATGTTTATTATAACATCATTCTAAAAAGTTGCTATCTGCCAGGACTGGCTAAGGAAGGCGGAGAGGATTAGGTGTTCGACCCCTCTTCCCGAAGGCTAGCTGGATCCTTTGTTGACCAGGATGCTTGAGCGCGCGCCGTACAAGGTGCCATCAGGAGAAGACGAGGGGAGGAATAGAGAAGCCACAGGTGGGCCTAATTTTTTACACATCCTAATTGGGGGAGTAAGCGCCTCCATGAAGGAGGATAATCGGGAAGGGGAACCTAAAGTCCCCTCTCCTCAAGGTAAGAAAAGGGCCGCCTCTGAAGATTTGGAAACGGAGGCTTGTAAACGAGGGAAGAAAACCTCGCCAAGGGGCCCTGCCCCTGAGGGTGTTCTTTCCGCACAGCACCCGCAAGGGTGCCGGCCCTCCACCGAGCCGTAATTAACGGAGTACTTTGGTAAATATACCCCGTTTTGTCTCTAAGGATAATGACCGAAACATATTTGTTGCAGTCCAGCTCGTAGCCCTTCTCCATAGAGTTCATCCTCGGGGGATCTTCCTCCGGAGATGATGGAGAGTGAGACGCCTCCCCCTGCCTCCCCGTCACATGGGGCGGACGACCCCGAGGTGTCGTCACGGAGGATTTCTCCTAATCCACCAAGGCCAGAAGTTGACACTTCAGCTGCCCAGAATCTGGAATACCCGGCTCCCAAAGAGAGCTTCCGGAGGAGTCCGGGATTGTCCGACACACAGCCGGACACACTAATGGGCCTTCTGGAGCGAGCAGCCATCTCAGAGACACATCATGCCTTAATGGGTATGGTGGTTGAGCGGTTTGAATGAAGCTTTTACGAGTCTGCCGAGAGGCTTTGAGGTACGCAAAAAATGTATTTTTGATGGTACCGCACATGCTAAGTGTGCCCTATATAGATAGTAGCCCCTGAGACTTTGGTTGCCATCAACGTGGCAAACAGAGGATCATAATCTCTGGTAATAAGCGCGCTGCTTTATGTGCAGGTGGCTGAGGGTCCGGCGGCCGACCGATCTGCTGATTTTGCCGAACTAAAGCAGCAGCTTGACGTGGCCGATGCCGATATCGCGCTGGTTAACAAGCGGCTTGACAAGGCCCAGGGTATCTATATTCGGCTTGTCAGCAAATGTTTAAGAGGAGCATGATGCTAGTATTTATAATATGTTGTCACTGCGGATGGAGCTGCTGCCATGGAGACCCTTCGGGCGGAGCTTGCCCGAGCCAAGGAGAAAGCCCGAATAAGTGATGCGGCTGCTCTGAAGGCAGTCGAAGAGTTAAGAGCCGAACAGGCTGCTCATCGCCGGAGAGAAGAAAAGATAGCCCAGATGGCTACCGAGCTGGAAGATGCTGCCAACCGCTGTGAGCTCCTTGAAAAGGAAAATGAGGCAAAAGCAGTTGACCTGAAGAAGGCCCTGGAGGCGGCCAAGGAAACCCGTTCTGAAATGATGGGGATGAGGGAGGAGCTTCGTGAAGCCGGAGATATCGTGGCTGGGAAGCCCTATTTGTTGCGGATGAAATTCGGAGATCCAAAGGATGCCCCTCTGGATCAGTTGTGGAGTGCGGCGGACGCATATGCGGACCTGGCAAAGAGTGTTGCTGATGCGATCGAGTTTTTCAAAGATCGGAAAGACCATAAGGCTGAGAGGTTATTCTGGTCGCAGTTCAGTGCCCCGACACGTCCGCTGCCATTGAATGAAAAGATGGCCGCATGGGCCGAACTCCACAGGTTGTCCGGGCTTGCTATGAGGTCTGTCGTGGATCATCTTTGGCCGCGTGGATCAAGGCCGGAAGCTATTTTGGATTCGTGCAACAATTCCTTGGTGCTGTGTCGCATATCGATGTTGTGAAGAGGTCGGCATGCATAGAGAGTGCGCGGATGGCTCTTGCCCGTGTTAAAACATATTGGGCTGGGATGGAAACCACCGCTATTGCAACCCGAGGTGCGGCGGAAGGCCAGGACCCGGCCGAGCACTATTTTGAAGAAGTCTTAGAAGGCACCCGTTTAATTGAGGCTCAGTGCTTGAAGAGTGCCATGTTCGAATGACATGTATCTTCATTGTAAAGACAATGCTATTTTTATTATAAAGGCTGTGTTTATACTTTTGCCCGAAAGTATTACAATGCCTCCTGTGCGGCCGTTTATGTATGTATATAACCTGAAAGTTTGCAGTCGTCAGCTTCAGCCCCCACGCATATAATGCGGGGGTGTTCGAGAAAACGCGTAGTCACACTTGATCCAATGTCTTGGTCCGTTAAGGAGGTGATAGCATGGCGAACCAGGCAATCGGACTATATAGCTTTAACACTTTCACTTAGCCATAGGAGTTTGACGGTGGGGCTACTATATAGCCCCTGGTACTTTCGCGTTCATCTGGATATGGTGCGCGTATGTACGTGACCGGAAACCGGTCCTTCGTTAATGTGGAGGAATCGTGAAGATTCCGCTGGGTCATCGAGTGGTTGACCAGTCTCGCGCTGTATCATGACAGTCAGTTTTTGGCTTTATCTACTGAGGTGCTCATCCAGATGAACCAGGGCACAATCGCAGTAGTTCTCCCAGTGCCGCCTTAGCCGATAGAGCGGAACGTAAGGCAGCAAAACACGGGAGCCGGGCAAACCCAACATTTGACCAAAGACATGATTCGGAGTTGATGCATATAAGGCCAAACTCGCGACGCCGAACACTCCCTAAGGTATTTGGACTTTATAATGTGTACTGGGCTGAATAACGCCCTTGATAATAAGCCCTGAGTTTCCAGGTATGAGCAATAGTCTGGTGTGACAAAAATGCCGAGAACACCAGTATCCCTCCCGGTTGTATAAAGTTTCCGGAGGGGAAGAAACAACAAGAGACATTAAAAAGATTTACGCAAGGTCTTAATCTAAAAAGAAACCTTTGAGCGGGGCCCTGCTGCACGCCTGCGCCTTTATCTCCGTTGTGTCGTATCCTGGAAGGGTGTAGCACGATGATCATCTATAAAAAGAAAAAACCCAGGTGAAAGACTTCGTGCGAGGAGTTTGTTAATCTGAATGAACCATGAAAATGCAATATGTTATTCTATTGATAGGGTCGAGCCAAACTATGGGCTCTTTTTGCGGGCAGCCCCTAGCATCTTTTATCGGGAAATCCCAACTAGGATGTTACATTGGGCGGAGCGCCAGACTCGTCTAACCGTGTCCGTGGTCTTGACGACCGACCAATTATCCTGGTTGGAGGGACCACTCAGTGTTCGGCTGCTAGAGCCGCCACGTATTCTTCCGCGCGTAAGGAACGCTTTGTATTTCCACTAACTATGATGACGCCGCATGGACCGGGCATCTTAAGTTTAAGGTAGGCGTAATGCGGTACTGCATTAAAACGAGCAAAGGCCGTTCTTCCGAGTAGTGCGTGATAGCCGCTTCGGAATGGAGCGATGTCGAAGGTTAGTTCCTCGCTTCTGAAGTTGTCGGGGGAACCGAATACAACCTCTAGTACTAGAGAGCCCGTACAGTGGGCCTCGACGCCTGGTATCATGCCTTTAAAGGTAGTGTTGCTTAGGCTGATTCTTGAAGGGTCTATCCCATTTTGCAGAAAGTGTCCTGATATATCAGGTTTAGACTACTGCCACCGTCCATAAGGACTCGTGTGAGATGGTATCCGTCAATTATTGGGTCGAGCACCAAGGCAGCCAATACTCTGTGCCTGATACTAGTTGGATGGTCCCTGCGATCAAAGGTGATTGGGCAGGCCAACCAGGGATTAAATTTGGGGGCGACGGGCTCCACAGCGTATACGTCTCGGAGTGCGCATTTGCGCCTACTCTTTGGAATGTGAGTTGCGTAAATCATATTCACTGTTTTGACTTCTGGTGGGAATTGTTTTTGTCCTCCAGTGTTCGGCTGGCGAGGCTCATCCTCGTCTTCACTTGGCGTCTCCCTCCCCTTTTGTTTAGCATTCAGCTTGCCGGCCTGCTTGAAGACCCAACACTCTCTGTGGGTGTGGTTTGCAGGTTTTTCGGGGGTGCCATGAATCTGACATAATTTGTCTAGAATCTTGTTTAGGCTGGACGGTCCATCTCTGTTGCCTTTAAATGGCTTCTTCCGTTGACCGGGTCAAGAGCCCCTGAATCCAGCATTGACCGTCGTGTTCTCTAGGCTGTCATCATTGTTTCAACGCTTGTTTTTGTTGCGTCACGGCTTCCTGTTGCCATCCCTGACTTCGGATGTGCCTGGGTCGCTAGTGCCGCTACGGGCCAACCAACTGTCCTCGCCCACGCAAAAGCGGGTCATAAGGCTTGTTAAGGCTGCCATTGTCTTTGGCTTTTCTTGGTCGAGGTGTCTGGCAAGCCATTCGTCCCGAATACTATGTTTGAAGGCCACTAAGGCTTCGGCGTCCGGGCAATCGACTATTTGATTCTTCTTAGTAAGAAATCTGCTCCAGAGTTTTCGGGCTGACTCTCCGGGCTGTTGAATTATGTGACTTAGATCGTCTGTGTCCGGGGGTCGGACATAGGTCCCTTGAAAATTGGCCCTAAAAGCATCCTCGAGTTCTTCCCAACTTCTAGTTGAGTTTTCAGGAAGGCTTTTCAACCAGTGTCGAGCTGGTCCTTTCAATTTGAGGGCTAGGTATTTAATGGCGTGGAGATCGTCTCCGCGAGCCATGTGGATATGAAGGATAAAGTCCTCGATCCAGACCTCAAGGTTTGTAGTTCTGTCATATGCCTCTATATTCACGGGCTTAAATCCTTCCGGAAATTCATGGTCCAGCACCTCATCGGTGAAGCACAGGGGGTGTGCGGCACCCCTATATTTGGACGTGTCATGGCATGCTATCGACGGTTGTTGTGTTCGGTTCTGATTCCTAGCTGGTGTTCGATCAATGTGATCGTTTTGGTAGCTATGATCTTGTGCCGAAGTGCGCTTCCTAGATCCATAGATGGATCTGGCCATACTAGAAATCTTGTCCAGGAGCTCACGTAAATCGTGTGCTGACTTGTGTGCGGCATCATTAGCCGTCTTGTCACGACCACGGGGTGGTCGGTCCGGATGATCGGTCATCTTCGGATGAATGGGCTCTATGTCCTCGTCGTCGAATTCGGGCAGCAGCTTGCGCTTTGGATAGCTCTTTGTGTGGCGATCGCCGCCGTACTTTTCTTCTATGTCGAGCACTTTGTTCCACCTGCGTTTGAGCGTATCAGGCGCGGACTTAAGCCTTTGCTTCTGCTTCTTTAGGCTCCTCGCGGTGGCGATAAGCCTTCTGTGGAGGTTCTCTTGTTCCAAGAGTTTTTCTGGGATGATAATTGCATCATCGTCCGGGCTGTTCTCCTCTCCGGAGACAGGTTGGTGAATTTTACCCTAGGGATCAGCGTCATCTGACGTCGGCTCTGGACTATGTTCATCGTCCCCTAGCTCATCCTACTCCATCGCTGGGTCCATGGGGTCGTCATTTCCTTTGGAGTCAACCGGGGGTATTATTATGTCTTGGGTTGTTGTCGCTATTTTTACTATGGAGGGATTTAGAGCGGCGCCTATGGCGCCGCTTTGGTGGCTTATCGAGGGGAGTATCCTTCGTTGCATCATCACCATCGCCTTCTTTTGGTGTGTCCACCATATATACATCATATGATGAGGTGGCAGTCCAGCGCCCAGTGGGTGGTGGTTCCTGTTCTTCTCCTGCGTCGTCGTAAATACCGTCGACGTCTTCAGAGTCAAAATCGAGCATGTCAGTTAGGTCATCGACAGTGGTTATGAAGTGGGTGGTGGGTGGGTAATGAATTTCGTCGTCGTCTGCGTCCCACTTGAGCCGGACATAGTTCGGCCAAGACTCTCCCAACAAGGAAAGAGACCTTAATAAGTTTAGCACATCACCTAAGGGCGAGTATTGAAAAATATCCGTGGAGGTGAACTCCATAGCTGTTGCCCAATCAGATTCGATAGGCATGGACGTACGCAGTCCGGATCTTGTGGCCGGAGACGAGTCCGAGGATCCGAGGATACCATCCTCACAGGAGGTGGCTTCAGTGTTCGCCTCAAACACCGATGAGTGTGCGACCTCGTGGCGGGGTCCATCCACCTGTCCTCGGAGGGCACGATCTGCTCTGGATTGATTCCCGGCGCCACCACAGGCACGATCTCCCGAATAGTGTCTGATGGCAGATCAAAGTCATGGCTGTCGTGACCGTCCGGCGCACCTGACATGGGCTCGAATCCGTCAAAGATCAAGTCTCCGCGGATGCCGGCAGGATAGTTCAAGCTTCCAAACCTGACCTGAAGGCCAGGGGCATAGCTATCGATCTGCTCCAGATGGCCAAGTGAGTTGGCCCGCAGTACGAAGCCGCCGAGTATGAAGATCTGTCCGGGAAGGAAAACCTCCCCCTAGAACACATCGTTGAAGATGATTGAAGGAGCCATCAAGCCTTACTGCGACGACACGGTGGAACTCTCAATGAAAGCACCAATGTCGGTGTCAAAACTGGTGGATCTCAGGTAGGGGGTCCCGAACTATGCGTCTAAGGCTAGTGGTAACAGGAGACAGGGGACACAATGTTTTACCCAGGTTAGGGCCCTCTCGATGGAGATAATACCCTATTTCCTGCTTCATTGATCTTGATGATATGAGTATTACAAGAGTTGATCTACCACGAGATCGTAGAGGCTAAACCCTAGAAGCTAGCCTATGATTATGATTGTTGTTGTCCTTCGAACTAAACCCTCCGGTTTATATAGACACCGGACGGGGCTAGGGTTACATAGAGTCGGTTACAAGGAAGGAAATCTACATATCCGAATTGCCAAGCTTGCCTTCCATGCAAAGGAGAGTCCTATCCGGACACAGGACGAAGTGTTGAATCTTGTATCTTCATAGTCCAAAAGTCCGGCCAAAGTATATAGTCCGGCTGTTCGAGGACCCCTTCGTCCAGGACTCCCTCATGCGTCACCTCGCAGTTGATAGCAAAGAGGCGGCCTACGTTTCCCTTAACTAAAAAGAAGGAATCTGCAAGGCCCTACTTGTTTACTAAGTGGACTCGAGTCGCAGCTTGCATGGCATCGCACCCCACGATCACGGGGTAGAAAATGGTCCTTGAGGGAGTCCCGGACTAGGGGGTGTCCGGATAGCCGAACTATCGTGATCGGCCGGACTCCAAGACTATGAAGATACAAGATTGAAGACTTCGTCCTGTGTCCGGATGGGACTTTCCTTGGCGTGGAAGGCAAGCTTGGCGATACGGATATGTAGATCTCCTACCATTGTAACCGACTCTGTGTAACCCTAGCCCTCTCCGGTGTCTATATAAACCGGATGGCTTTAGTCCATAGGACGAACAACAATCATACCATAGGCTAGCTTCTAGGGTTTAGCCTCCTTGATCTCGTGGTAGATCTACTCTTGTAACACACATCATCAATATTAATCAAGCAGGACGTAGGGTTTTACCTCCATCAAGAGGGCCCGAACCTATGTAAAACATCGTGTCCCTTGTCTCCTGTTACCATCAGCCTAGACGCACAGTTCAGGACCCCCTACCCGAGATCCGCCGGTTTTGACACCGACATTGGTGCTTTCATTGAGAGTTCCTCTGTGCCGTCACCATCAGGAAGGATGCCTTTTCCCGTCTTTAAAGGCAGCACCATCGTCAAGGGAGCTTTGGCCGCCGGCCAAACTATCCGGCTAGGCGATTTTCTTATGACCGCCTGTTCGGCCACCGCTCCGGCAATGACCTCTCAGGTCATTAAAAGCGATCTTCACGTCAGCTCGGAATTCGCCGAGCAGCTAGATCCGATTGAGCTCTCCTCCGTAAACGAGCTCTTGGATCGCATCGCCGCCCTGGGAGTCGCTACCGACTACGATCAGATTGGGCTTAAAACTGATCTGAGAGAAATTAACTCTCCCCAGGTTACCCACCACATTGTTGTGGTAGAGGAACAATGCGGCGACTCTTCTTCTATGTTAAAAACCAACTATGTCCGGATTCCCGATCCCTCCATGCCGGCTCCCGATCCCTCCATGTCCTGGGAGATGCTAATCAAATACTGAATCCGGAAGCGTCCAGCAAACCAAGCTTCCAACAAGTCAGGCATCGGACCAGATTTGTTGGAAAGCGTCCAGCAAACCAAGCTTCCAAATCCGGAAGCTTCTTGGCCTTTGAGCCTCAGATCGGGCGGGGTTCCGAACTTAATTCCACCCGCCCACCCAAACATAAGCGATCTATCTCAAATACGGCAAGAGCCCGATGAAACAGTACATCATTACTGGGCCAAATTCCTCCTGGTCATGAACAGGAAAAAGGACTGCCATGAAGAAAGCGCGATTTCAATCTTTTGCAACAATTGCACGGACAAGGGTATCATAAACGCCATCAGTTGTCGCGAAGTTACACGCTTCGCCGACCTAGCGACCATTGTACAAAAATACTACGTGATGGAGAGTGCCTGGAAAACCGAAACTAGGTTTTGGGACAATCCGGCCCTGAATACAACCCCAGTCCAAAATAAAAGGGTGCGTCATACGCAAGCACCTGGGTTGAAAACCAAAAAGCAAAAAACCCCTAAAGGGTACGGAACCGTACTGGAGGGATGGCTCAATGGACCCTGCAAAATCCACAGTACGGAGGGCGCCACTCCAACACATAGCCTTCGAGCATGTTGGATACTACGGCAGGTGGCCAAAAGTGGCGAAGGCTTTTTAGCCCCGTGCAACCAGCCCAGCAGTACCAGTACGGTATTAACAGTCTTCGAGACTTTCGCATCAAATAACACGTGGAAATGAACAATCCACAGCCTCGCCGAAGTCTACCAAGGAGCAACAACAAATCCATGGAGCGACACGGCTATCACCTTCAATGCCAGCGACGAACCTAAATTCCGAACAGCTAGAGCACCAGCCGCATTGGTCCTCAGTCCGATAGTGGACGGCTTTCGTCTTACCAAAGTACTCATGGATGGCGGTAGCGGATTAAACCTCATCTACGAGGAAACCCTTCAAAAAATGGAAATCGACTGGAGCCGCATTGAGCGAAGCAGCACAACCTTCAGGGGAATAATCCCTAGTCGAGAAGTACGTTGCACAGGAAAAATCACACTAGATGTAGTGTTCGGCTCGCCGGACAATTACAGGTCCGAAGAGGTCACGTTCCAAGTGGCCCCATTCGGCAGCGGGTATCACGCTTTGTTAGGGCGAGAGGCATTCACAATCTTCCAAGCTATACCCCATTACGGGTACATGAAGCTCAAAATGCTCGGACCCAATGGAATAATCACTCTCGCCAGTGATCCAGATACAACACTCTGCGCTTAAAATAAGACAGCCGCACTAGCCCTAGAGGCATTATCCGAAGCCCTAGCGGCAGAGGAACTAACTGCACTACGCTCCACGGTGGATAGGGACGATGTGATACTCGATAAGAGGTCCAAGTCCACCTCTTTTAAACCAGCAGACGAAATAGTCAAATTTCAGGTCCATCCAACGGACCCCACAAAGACGGCCTCCATTGGGGCACAATTAAATCCTGATGTAGAAGCCGCACTACGAGAATTCCTTTGGGAAAATTGGGACATTTTTGCCTGGCACCCTTCAGACATGCCAGGAATCCCACGCAGGCTGGCAGAGCACAGCCTAATTATCCTAAAAGGATTCAAGCCAGTCAAGCAAGCTCTTCGGCAATTTTCCGAACCCAAAAGACAGGCAATGGGAGAGGAGCTAGCCAAACTCTTAGAAGCCGGATTCATCAGAGATATAAAACATCCGGACTGGCTAGCCAATCTAGTAATGGTACCAAAAAAGGACAAATCCTGGCGCCTCTGCATCGATTTCAAAGACCTTAACAAGGCCTGTCCAAAGGACCCTTTCCCTCTCCCTTGCATCGACCAAATCATCGATGCTACCGCAGGGCACGATTCGTTGTGCTTCCTCGATGCATACTCCGGATACCATCAAATCAAGATGGCGGAAAAAGACCAGGCCGCAACGGCATTCATTACTCCATATGGGCCATTCTGCTTCAACACAATGCCCTTCGGACTCAAAAACGCCGGCGCAACATATCAGTGCATGATTCAGACATGTCTGGCTACCCAGATAGGCAAAACAGTAGAGGCATACGTAGACGATGTGGCCGTCAAGACCAAACACGTCGAAACTCTAGTAGACGACTTGAGGGTGACATTCGACAACCTCCGAGCATATGACATTAAGCTCAACCCGGAAAAATGTGTCTTCGAAGTACCAGCCGGAAAGCTCTTGGGCTTCATTGTATCCGGTAGAGGAATAAAAGCAAACCCAGCCAAGATCCGAGCTCTGTCACAATTGGATATTCCAAAGGACCTCAAGCAAATACAAAAACTAACTGGATGCGTAGTGGCTCTAAGTCGCTTCATCTCCCGTTTGGGAGAAAAGGCTCTGCCTCTCTATTGCCTCTTCCGGCGCACCGAACACTTCGAATGGACGGATGCTGCCACGGCCGGACTCGAAGAAATCAAGGCCATACAGGAAACAAATCCGGTCATAGCCGCGCCCAACCTGGGCGAACCTATGTTATTATATATCGCAGCAACACATCAAGTTGTCAGCGCGGTACTCGTCGTCGAACGAGAAACAGAAGGGCACAGATTCCCTCTTCAAAAACCAGTGTACTACGTATCCACTGTCTTAACCCCATGCAAGTCCCGGTACCCACATTATCAAAAGATAGCGTATGCGGTGTTCATGGCATCCCGGAAGCTGCGACACTACTTTCAAGACTGTTCCATAATGGTGGCCTCCGAAGTACCTCTCAACGATATTATAAACAATCGCAACGCAACGGGCAGGATTGCAAAATGGGCCATTGAGCTCTTACCATTTGACATAACCTACAAACCACGGCGAGCTATAAAGTCGCAAGTTCTGGCTGACTTTGTCGTCGAATGGACCGAAGCCGAACTCCCTAAAGAGTACGGCGCGTACTCCAATTGGATCATGCATTTCGACGGATCCAAAATGTTGGCCGGCTTGGGGGCTGGCGTCGTCTTGACGTCCCCAACTGGAGACACAGTCCAATACGTACTTCAAATAATGTACATGGACTCCAACAATGCAGCCGAATACGAGGCCCTTCTACACGGCCTCCGGATGGCAATCTCCATGGGCATTCAACGCCTAGAGGTGCGTGGGGTTTCAAACCTCGCAATATCCCAAGTAAATGGAGACTTTGACGCCAAAGATCCGAAAATGGCAGCTTACCGCGACGCCGTCCTAAAAATGTCAGCTCGGTTCGAAGGACTCGAATTCCACGATGTAGCCCGGGATAATAACCAGGCAGCAGACGTGTTGGCACGCATCGGCGCAAAACGCGACGCCGTCCCTCCAAACATCTTCCTGGAACGGCTCTTTAAGCCATCCGTATTATGGAAAGAGGAGTCCAAAAATAACAATCCGGAGCCAGCTGCATCACCTAACTCAGACCACTCTGACACAATCGGCGGCTCAGCCAATGAAATAACACCTTCAGCCCACGAAATAATGGCAGTAATTGCCCGGTGGACGGAACCATTCCTAGCCTACTTAATCAGGCAGGAACTTCTCGAAGACCAAAATGAGGCCCGCTGCATAGTTCGGCGATCTAAAGCCTACAAGGTCCATGAGGGAGAACTTTCTAAAAAAGCACAACCGGAGTCCTTCAAAGGTGTATCTCCGAAGAGGAAGGGCGAAATCTCTTGGCTGAAATTCACGCTGGACTCGGCGGGCACCACGCTGCAGCCCGGGCCCTTGTAGGCAAGGCCTTCCGTACAGGATTTTATTGGCCGACAGCCTGTGAAGATGCTCAGGACTTAGTCCAACGATGCGTTGGTTGCCAACTCTTTGCTAATCAGAGCCACATGCCACCCACCGCCCTCAAAACTATACCCATCACCTGGCCGTTCGCGGTCTGGGGGCTTGACATGGTTGGACCCCTTAAAGGGGGAACCCACAAGCACAAATACTTATTGGTCATGGTGGACAAATTCACCAAATGGATTGAGGCCAAGCCGGTTAAAACGGCAGAATCCGGACCTGTGATAGACTTCATATCCGGGGTAGTACACCGTTTTGGCGTCCCCCACAGCATCATCACTGATAACGGCATGAATTTCACGGCCGACGAGGTTAAACTCTGGTGCAAAAACATGGGCATCAAGCTCGACTACGCTTTAGTCTATCACCCCCAAACTAACGGTCAAGTCGAGCGAGCAAATGGTCTAATCATGAGCGGCATCAAACCCAAACTAGTGCGGTCCCTCAAGGAATCTAACACGCACTGGGTAGAGGAGCTCGACTCTGTACTCTGGGGGCTGCGGACCACGCCAAACCGAACTACCGGATTCTGTCACATCCCTAGCTCTGACCATGCCTAGTGCAAGCATCTGGTGTTACATCATGTTTACTTTTCGCAGAAAGTTGCAATGGGGATGACAGAACCCCCATCACCCCCCCTGAAGACAACTAGGGTTTACTAAAATCTTTTTCAATGAACCTGAAATACCCTTATAAAATGTCCATCATTTTTGTCCTGGGTTAGAACCTCTGGAAAAATTGGTTCACATTTTTCTAGGACAACATTGGGTCACTGAATTAAATCATACTCTAATTGCATTTGGGCATTTAAATGCTATATAATATTTTAAACGTCCAAATAATCCCAAACTGAAATGTTCCATGTTGGATATGTTCTAAACAATGGGCATGTGTAGTTTGGTGATTTTTGCAAATGCCTAAGTATTTTTAGAAAAGCCACAAAGTTACAGAAAAATAGAAAACAGAAACAAATGAGAGAAAGAGAGCAGAAACTCACCTAGCCTACCAGTAGCCCAACACTGTCCTGGCCCAACTCCAGCTGGCGGCCCAGCCCATCAGGTGAAGCGGCTGTCTTCAACCTCTGCCAGTAGGCAGAGGCGTGTCGCCACACGCGCGATCGCTGTGGCCTCCTCCCTGCCTGCCTCACGCCCTCCAGGCCCTTCCAGCGCCACGGAGACGGCCACGCACCCCCTGGACCTCTCTCACTCTCCCCCGTGCTTTTCCCCTCCTCTGTCTCGCTCTCCTTCCCACAGCCGAGCGCTGCCGTCGCCACCGACGCCGTTTGCCGTAGCTGCAACCACCGCCTCCCCCTCGCTTCTCTGACCGGCCCAGAGGCTCCGCCTCGACCCCCTCTTTCTTCCACCTCGAGCCACGCCACCGCGGGAGCCCCACATCGCTGCCACGAGTCGTCTTCCCCGAGCACGGCCGCCGGACTCCATCGACGGATTTGTCGCCTTCCGGTCGTCCCCGAACCAGCTGAGCCTGTCTTCGGCCTCAACGTGAGCTCCCGGTCCTTTCCCCCTTAACCACGTCGTCGTTTTCGTCCCGTAGCCACTGCCCGCGAGTAACCGGAGCCGCCGTCCGCCATGGCCGATGAGGTCCTCGCTCCTAAGCACCTCAGCTCCGACCAGTTGCACCACTGTGTTCCTGGAACGCCAGAGATGCCGCCCACCTACCTCGCTTGCTCGCCCGCAAGCCGCAATGCCCCACCCGTGCCCCACCGAACTCCGGCTGCCGCCTTTGAGCTCGTGGCCGTCGACTCCGGCCACCCCAGGCCCGACTACTGCCACCAGCCGACGCGCTGGAACGCCAGCCACGCGTAGAGCCCCTCAGTCGCCGATTTGGTCGTCGAAGGAGCGTTTCCGACGCCCTCCGCCATTGCCGGCGTCACCGGCGATGAGCCGCGGGTCAACTCCGGCATGTTTGACCCGGGTTTGACCGCACTTTGACCCGCTCTGGCTCACTGACGTGTGGGCCAGGCACTGTTTATTTAGGTGTTAGATTAGTGAACACTAATTAATTTAGTTAATTAACTAAGCACTGGCATATGGGCCCCACTGCCTAATTAACCCTGATTTAGTTTTGTTTAGATTAAACTAAACCCGTAGGCCCCACAGGTCAGTTTGACCTGGCCACATCACCTGTTGACCTGACCCCACAAGTCTGTGACCCAGACATCATTGTGTCACTGACCAGTGGTCCCCACTGGTCAGGTTTGACCCGGGGCAGCCCTGTTGACCCTGCTGACGTAATGTTGTTGTCATGCTGACGCAGTAATATTTTCTGGAATTTAAATAAATCAGAAATGATTTATAAATTTCAGAAAATAGTATAAACTTCTAAAAATCATATAAATTCAACCGTAACTCCAAATTAAATAATTTATATATGAAAAATTATCAAAAAAATCCAATCTATCCATCTGTATCATTTTCATGCATGTTAGAACAACTTATGGCTGATGTTTAGGACAAATCATATAAATGACATTTGAATTTCACATATGGAGTTTGGATTTGAACTTAGGGTTCAAACCAACTTCATTTAACTTTGTTGCTAGTTGCATTAGCTCAAAACACCAACATGTTGCCATGTCATGATCATGCATCATAATGTTGCATTGCATTGATTGTGTTTCCTCTCTATTGCCGGTAATTGTTCCCTCTCAGTAGACGTGGTTCCGACGATGAGATCAATGACACCGATGAAGAGCTATATTATCTTCAGAAGTGCCAGACAAGCAAAACCCCCTTGTTCATTCCGATAAAATCCCACTCTCTCGCTCTTGCTCTCTTTTACTGCATTAGGACAACAACGATACAACTGTTACTTGTTGCAGTAGTTGAACCCCTTTATCCTCTGCATGACCTGTCATTGCCACAGTAAATAGATGAAACCCACTAGCATGAGTAGGACTTGTTCGAGCCCTATTGTGCCTACTCATTCATGCTTGTTTGTCATGCTTGCTATTGCTTAGAGTTGTGTCAGGTCTGATTCATCAGGGATGAATTGGAGGTGTGTGAACATGTCCTACTATGTGTGAGCTAAGTGTGTGAACACGATTTGGTAAAGGTAGCAGTGAGAGGCCATGTAGGAGTACATGGTGGGTTGTCTCATTGCAGCCATCCTCAGGAACTGAGTTCTGTGTTTGTGATCCATGAACAGCTACTTCCACACATTGGGTTCCGGTAACTCGGCCCCTCTCGGCTTATTAATCAACTTGATCTCTGTCCAGGAGTTGCAACTAGTTTCTGGTGTTTGTAGGTAGTGTTAGTAGTCTACCAAGTGGCACCCGGTATAGGTGGGCTTGGGACAGACTAGGCACAGTGGCACGGTGTACCAAGCGTAGATCCACCCGTCGAGGTGGGCTTAGGAACCCTGCACACATTGTTTGGGGTCGTGAGCGACACCCCGGCCGGATCTCCTTGCGGATGGAACCTGAATAGGTGATAAACCTGGATGAGAGACTTGTGTGGTTAGTCAGGTCGTGGCCGACACCCTTGCTGGGCTTCTGCTTGAAGGTTGCCGAGTACATGTCGTGTAAACAGCGGTAAGTGGTGAGAGCGTGTGTGAAGAAGTACACCCCTGCAGGGTTAATATGATCTATACGAATAGCCATGTCCGTAGTAAAGGACTTCTGGGTTGCCTGTACAGTTCATAGACAAGTGAAAGTGGATACTCTAAAATACGCAAGATAAGCGTGAGTGCTATGGATGGCGTTCTCGTAGGGAGACGTGAGCGGATCCATAGTGGTGTATTGATATGGTGAATATGTGGACTCGTGTGCGCCACCTCAAAAGAGTTACTTGCAGTCGTAGTTCAGGATAGCCACCGAGTCAAAGCTGGCTTGCTGCAATTATACCCCACCATCCCCTTGTTGATAATGATGCATATGTAGTTAGATCTGATGTAAGTCTTGCTGGGTACATTTGTACTCACGTTGCTTAATTTATGTTTTTGCAGAGTGACTTCAGTCTCGCTAGTAGTACTGCGTGGACTTCGACGTTTAGCTTGTTACCTCAGCTACGATCTTGTGCCCTCGGCAGGATCTGATAGACAGTCAGGCTTCTCAGCCCTTTTCTTTTGTAGATGTCTGTACTCAGACATGTTAAGCTTCCGCATGTGCTTTGACTTGTATGCTCTGAATGTTGGGTCATGAGACCCATGATTGTAATATCTCGCTCCTCGGAGCCTATTGAATAAATACTTGAGTTGTAGAGTCACGTTGTGATGCCATGTTGTATTTGCACATATCGAGCATATTATGTGTATGTTATTGAAATGCTTGGTATGTGTGGGATCTGACTATCTAGTTGTTTATCCTTAGTAGCCTCTCTTACCGGGAAATGTCTCCTAGTGTTTCCACTGAGCCATGGTAGCTTGCTACTACTCCGGAACACTTAGGCTGGCCGGCATGTGTCCTTCTTTGTTCCTGTGTCTGTCCCTTCGGGGAAATGTCACGCGATGAATACCGGAGTCTTGTTAGCCCGCTACAGCCCGGTTCACCGGAGTCCTGCTAGCCCAGTGCTACAGCCTGGATTCACTCGCTGATGACCGACACGTTCGATGTTGGGTCATGGATGCCTGTCCCTGTAAGTTTGTGCCACTTTGGGTTTACGACTAGCCATGTCAGCCCGGGCTCCTTATCATATGGATGCTAGCGACACTATCATATACGTGTGCCAAAAGACGCAAACGGTCCCGGGCAAAGGTAAGGCGACATCCGTGGGGATACCGTGCGTGAGGCCGCAAAGTGATATGAGGTGCTACATGCTAGATCGATGTGGCATTGAGTCGGGGTCCTGACAGATTCACACCATTTTTTATGGTGTACGGCGTAGAGGCAGTTCTGCCCTGCGATATAATTCACGACTCACCTCGTGTGCGCATGTACGAAGAAAGAGAAGCCGAGTTGGATCGGCAGGACAGTTTGGACGCCTTAGAAGAGGAGCGGGATGTGGCAAAAGCTCGTTCCGCATTCTATCAGCAGCGGGCTCGAAGGTATCAAAGCAGAGAAGTACGGGCCAAAACTTACAATGTTGGCGAACTTGGTCTACGCCTGCCGGACAAGAAAAAGGACAAACTTAAGCCCAAGTGGGAAGGTCCCTTCATCATCGACCAAGCCCTGACCGGCGGAGCATACCGTCTATATAACGCATCTGACAATCGACTCGAGCCGAACCCATGGAACGCAGCCCGTCTCCGAAGATTCTACGCCTAACGCCGGACTCAGAGTTCGTCTCACTCTTCCGTCCACCTTTTTACATTTTCACTGTCTCTTGTCCCCCTCCTTCTTCCCACTTTTTTTTTCAATACCTTTTATAGGCTGATTTGCGCATTGATTCGCACACACTTGATGTGCTCCTAGCAGTCATTATACCTGGGGGCTTCTTTAACAGAAGCTTATTTATACGGGCTTCATGCCCAACACATGTGTTATACTTCTGCATGTACCTTTTATTCACCATTATATCCATCGATATGACTTATGTTTTGGCCAAGCTGGGTTGCCTGGCTCCTGTGCTTACCCCTACGTTCCCGGTTGTTCGGCTAGGAGGTAAAGGGAGCACCTCTGCGATTGTTACTGCCGGGTCAACCGGATGTGTACCTCAGACTGGGTGAAGCTAAAAGCTAGCGTTCTTAAGAGAATATTCGGTCGGTGACTTGAAAGATGATTTATTACTTACTTATTTATCTGCCCCCAGATGCTTTTTCTGCTATTTTCGCAGTCCGTACATGCACTTTAGGGCATGCCTCCCAGGGAAAGGAACCCTTAACGAAACTATTCTCCCTGGAAGATGTTTATTATTAACCATTTAATATAACATAGCTAGTTGGGCACTTGTCTGATAAAGCAATTATGACCCCGACGCCTTGTCTCCACGCATGCCTCAGTTCTTTTATAACCGTAAGGGTATTCGGACACACTCCGGACTGTTGGGTCCCGAGGTTGAAGCGAAAAGGTCCGCAAAGACAAACGATCTACAATCTGGCTAGAAGGCATTTTACATGTCATTTTAAATTACATCGTCAAACTGACTGATTGTACTCCTCTTCAATCCCATCTAACAGGCTGTCTAATTTACAGTCTTGTTGGGAATATTTCGCGGCCAGCTCTACTTGGCCTTACATCAAGCTCATAGGGATCTCCTTCCCATCAGGCTCCACAGGTCCGACCTCGGCCATGTGGTTTGGGTCAGCCTTCGGGTACCGCGTCTTCACCATGGCCCAGGCCTCCCTGGCGCCTTGACGGCAGGCCGATATCTTCCACAGACGAAGACGTCACCGTACTCCTTGAAGCTTCTCAGCAAGCCCCCCAAGGCCCTCAGGTAGGGAGACGGAAGGCCATAAGGCCTGAACGACGCCACTCATCGCCTGCCGAACATGTTCGAGCAGTTGCACCAGCTCGGGAAGTTGGTCACCCGTTGAACCGGGCATTTCCTCCGCAGGGCGACCTGTGAGCACACCTAAAGACACATTTCTGTCAATCGACTTCCTCACCGAATTCTTCTTTTCAAAGGAATTTGCTCAAGCACTTACTATAAATGCCGCGGCGAAGCCGCTGATTCTCCTTCACGGAGCCAGACAGCTGGGCCCGAACACCTTTCAGCTCTTCTCCTAGCTGGGTATGGGCATCTTGGAGCTTGTTCCTCTCCTGCTGCACCTTCATAAGCACCCTCTCGCCGGCCTTTAGCTGACGCAGTAGCTGTTGCTTGTCCGATCTAGTCCGGCGCCCTCTGCAATATTATTGTCAGATTTATGCACACGCCGCACTTTGTTAACTACTTATCTTTTCAAAGTACGTATTACTAGCGGGGGTCTTTGTGGATCCCCCTGTGGCGGCCAGTGCAGCCTCAAGTTGGGCCTTGCACTCTTGGAGCTCCTGGGACAGGTGGGTATTCTTCTCCGTAAGATCCTGCATAATAAATGATCCTTAAATCAGTTATTTTAACTATTTTAAGTCTCGGGGGCTACTAGCATATATAACTATTAAAATTACTTACCCGTATGTCCTTCACATACTGCTCCATGGCTCTGGTTAAACCATCTTGAGCAGCACGGAGGTGCGCATTTCCCGCATCAAAGGCATTCAACGCCTCCGAGGAGAAACACGCGTCACGAAGAACTGTCCGACGACGCCTGTGATTCATGGCGCTCTCCACCTCAGACCGGGTGGCGGACAGCCTGTCGGCATCCTCCATCGGAGGAGCATCCGGCTCTTGCCTTGTGTTCGCCTCCACTTCCGGACCACGCGATGGAGCATGGCTGGCGGAGGCTTGATTGGCAACCTCTCCGGACACTGTCCGGCGAGCGCTCTTTCTCCTGGAAAAAGTTATGAGCATTAATATACCTCCTAGGGATCCTTCCCTTAAAAACAGCGGTGCACCGTACCGTTGCGGTGACGTTTCTATTTGCGTCGCACTCCTCTTCCGCCTGCTGGGCCGAACTGACCCTTGCTGGTCAGCCGCCGCAGGTTCGGCTTCCCTCCTCAAAGGCACCTCCTGCGATGCACCATCAGTATAGGATGGTCAGAATTGAGCATGGATCAAATGATGGTGTCAAGACCTCGGTCGTAGTCACCTGGGAGGCCGGAAACAAACCGGGGTAGTCAGCCGTAATGGTGACTAGGGCATTGTCCACGCTAAGTTGGTGGAACACCCCGTCGATCAGCTCCACCTTTATGTCCGAATCCTCTTCGGAGGCCGGATCAAGGGATTGTTCCAGATCCTAGGGCTGTGGAGTTAGGCTTTGTATGCCCTCCACGTCCCGGCGCAGCTCCTGCGTTGAAATCATGAAGTAAGATACTTGACTTTGGAAGTATGGATCGGGTAGATAAACGTCCGCTTACCCAGCTCCGAGGGTTATTCATGGAGAATCCATTCAATGGATTCGTGTGGAGGAAGTCCTCCTCCTCCCCCTTGTACAAGCCGGACAGGATCTTTGCCAGATCGGCTGCCGAGCCCGGCCCTCTGCGGCCATGACGGGTGGCGTCATCTTCCCTGTTGAAATCCCACATAGGGTGGCCCCTATATTGGAGTGGTTGCACCCCTCGCATAATGCACGTGGCCATGATTCCAATCATGGTCAATCCGGAATGGGCCAGTAACCTAATCCGGCCCATCAGATAATGGACACTCCCATCATCCTCCCGTTGAGGGCGCCACGGGCGCCAACTCAGGCGTTTCTTCAAGGGAACATTGCTGAACTCCGGGAGGCCGATCCGAACTGGGTCCGGCAGAGGGGCATCCTCCATGTAGAACCATTCCGAAGGCTAGTCTTCGGACGCCTTCTTCGGGGTGCCGGATAGATATCTGGTCCCGGTGATGCGCCATATTTTGGCTCCACCCACTTGATATATCGACCCCTCGTAAGAATGGGGTACGAGGCAAAACAATCTCTTCCACAGCACAAAATGGGGCTCGATGCCCAGGAATAGCTCGCAAAGAGCTACAAAGCCCGCGATGTGCAAAATGGAGGCAGGTGTGAGGTGGTGAAGCTGGAGTCCGTAGAACTCCAGGAGCCCCCGGAGAAACGGATGTATGGGAAATCCGAGTCCCCTTATTAGATAAGGGACGAAGCATACCCGCTCTCCTTTGGAGGGGTTGGGGACGCTCTCTGCCTGCTTTCCACCCCTGAAGGTGGCCAGTCCAGCTCGAACCGGAACCATGAAAGCTGGGGGAAGATATCCCTCGGTTTGGAGCGCCACTAGCTCGCTGTGTGGAACTGAGCATCTCCCCCAATCTCCTGGCTTAGGGATGGGAGCGCGAGAGGAGGAGCCGCATCGACTATCCATGATAGAATGGATTTTTGTCAGAGGCGCTTCGATGAGAGCTTGCGGATGGAGGATGGTGTGAGCTGGATCTAGATCCTCGCCTCTCTTATAGGCGGCTCGTTCGCACGGCTAGGGGGTAAAATGTAAATATACCCTAGTTTTTCGCATTCATACGACACGTGGAAGAAGGCCATTATTGGGCGTAGAAGCCAAGGAGCGCAACATTTATAAGGAAGCCGGACACTATTCGACAGGAACATGACGTTTGAAGGAGAACCTGCCTTGCAACGCCGAAGACAATATACGCGCCGGACTCGTCGTCGCTGAAGCCCGGTTCGGGGGCTACTGAGGGAGTCCCGGACTAGGGGGTGTCCGGATAGCCGAACTATCGTGATCGGCCGGACTCCAAGACTATGAAGATATAGGATTGAAGACTTCGTCCAGTGTCCGGATGGGACTTTCTTGGCGTGGAAGGCAAGCTTGGCGATATGGATATGTAGATCTCCTACCATTGTAACCGACTCTGTGTAACCCTAGCCCTCTCCGGTGTCTATATAAACCGGATGGCTTTAGTCCATAGGACGAACAACAATCATACCATAGGCTAGCTTCTAGGGTTTAGCCTCCTTGATCTCGTGGTAGATCTACTCTTGTAACACACATCATCAATATTAATCAAGCAGGACGTAGGGTTTTACCTCCATCAAGAGGGCCCGAACCTGGGTAAAACATCATGTCCCTTGTCTCCTGTTACCATCCGCCTAGACGCACAGTTCGGGACCCCCTACCCGAGATCTGCCGGTTTTAACACCGACAGTCGTCCCACCTGTCCTCATGCCCCCTTCTGCGCCACCACGTATCCCTCATGCCTTGGGAAGGGCAGGCGGTGGATGCAGAGGACATGGGCATTAACGTTGAGGCGGAAACCCAGGCATTTGTTGATTGGGGGAGTGATACGTCTCCGTCGTATCTATAATTTTTGATTGTTCCATGCCAATATTCTTCAACTTTTATATACTTTTGGCAACGTTTTATATTATTTTTGGGACTAACATATTGATCCAGTGCCCAGTGTCAGTTCCTGTCTGTTGCATGTTTTTTGTTTCGCAGAAACCCAATATCAAACGGATTCCAAACGGGATAAAAACGGACGGATATTTTTTTTGGAATATTTATGATTTTTGGGAAGTAAAATCAACGCGAAACGGTGTCCAGGGTGGCCACGAGACGGGGGGTGCGCCCTCCACCCTGGGCGTGCCCTGGGCTTTCGTGGGCCACCCGTAAGGTGGTTGACGCTCTTCTTCTGGCGCAAGAAAGCTAATTTTATAAGAAAAATCTGGGCGAAAGATTCACCCCAATCGGAGTTACGGATCTCCGGATATTTAAGAAACGGTGAAGGGTAGAATCTGAGAACGCAGAAACAGAGAGATAGATCCAATCTCGGAGGGGCTCTCGCCCCTCCCACGCCATGGGAGCCAAGGAACAGAGGGGTAACCATTCTCCCATCTAGGGAGGAGGTCAAGGAAAAAGAAGAAAAAGGTGGGCTCTCTCCCGCTTGCTTCCGGTGGCGCCGGAACGCCGCCGGGGGCCATCATCATCACCGCGATCTTCACCAACACCTCTGCCATCTTCACCAACATCTCCATCACCTTCCCCCATCTATATCCAGCGGTCCACTCTCCCGCAACCTGCTGTAGCCTCTACTTGAACATGGTGCTTTATGCTTCATATTATTTTCCAATGATGTGTTGCCATCCTATGATGTCTGAGTAGATTTCTATTGTCCTATCGGTGATTGATGAATTGCTATGATTGGTTTGAGTTGCATGTTTTATTATTGGTGCTGTCCTATGGTGCCCTCCGTGTCACGCAAGCGTGAGGGATTCCCGCTGTAGGGTGTTGCAATGCGTTCATGATTCGCTTATAGTGGGTTGCATGAGTGACTGAAACACAAACCCGAGTAAGGGGATTGTTGCGTACGGGATAAAGGGGACTTGATACTTTAATGCTATGGTTGGGTTTTACCTTAATGAATCTTTAGTATTTGTGGATGCTTGCTAGAGTTCCAATCATAAGTGCATATGATCCAAGTAGAGAAAGTATGTTAGCTTATGCCCCTCCCTCAAATAGAATTGGAATAGTGATTACCGGTCTAGTAACATAGTCAATTGCTTAGGGACAATTTCACAAACTCCTACCACCACTTTTCCACACTCGCTATATTTACTTTATTGCTTCTTTATCTAAACAGCCCCTACTTTTTATTTACGTGTTATTATCTTGCAAACCTATCCTATCACACCTACAAAGTACTTCTAGTTTCAAACTTGTTCTAGGTAAAGCGAACGTCAAGCGTGCGTAGAGTCGTATCAGTGGCTGATAGAACTTGAGAAAGTATTTGTTCTACCTTTAGCTCCTCGTTGGGTTCGACACTCTTACTTATCGAAAGAGGCTACAACTATCCCGTATACTTGCGGGTCATCAAGACCTTTTTCTGGCACCGTTGCCGAGGAGTCTTAGCATGGGGTGAATATTCTTGTGTGTGTTTGTTTGCTTTATCACTAAGTAATTTTTATTTGTTGTTCTAAGGTGTTCTCTATCTTTAGTTATGGATATGGAACACAAATTACCAAAAAAATTAGGTGTAACTCCTAAAACCCTCGATTCTCATTATGCAAGAGATATTATATACTACTTTGATAATCCTGAGAAAACCCCATTCAACTTTATAATGGGAGACACGTTGGATCAACGTGAATACTTTAGGGATTACCGCTCGACACAAAAAGGGAAACTATTATGGGCTCAATTTATTATGTTGCATTGGTATGCCTGGGCTCTATGCTTGAGATATGATATTACTTGTTGCTCTAGGATGGAGGCTCCACATAATCCCTTTTCATGCAAATTTAAAGATAATGAAACCTTAGCTTCTTATGCTAATGGTATATATGATTACTATGATGTGGAACAAAGAGAAGAATTTGTTGCTTTTAAGGCTGCTTATGAAATTGAATCTTTGTTTGAAAAGTATGAAGCTTTAGATGATGATGTTTATAGGCCTGAAAATCTTGCTATACTTAGATATTGCTATGAAAATTATGAGTACAATTACTATATTAATGCATTTAGTGAGAAAGTCTCCGTTGTCCAAGAAGAGACTAATATTTTGCAGGAAGCTATGGAAGAAGAAATTGATGAAACTGTGAGCTCATTTGATGAAAAAGATGATGAGGAGAGCGAAGAACAAAAGGAGGAAGAGCGGATTAGCTACCCGTGCCCACCTTCTAATGAGAGTAACTCTTCAACTCATACATTGTTTAATTCCCCTTCGTGCTTACCAAAGGATGATTTCTATGATCCCGTTGATTCTCTTGAAATATCCCTTTTTGATGATGCTTGCTATACTTGTGGCCAAGATGCCAATATGAATTATGCTTATGGAGATGAACTTGCTATAGTTCCTTATGTTAAACATGAAATTGTTGCTATTGCACCCACGCATGATAGTCCTATTATCTTTTTGAATTCTCCCGACTACACTATATCGGAGAAGTTTGTGCTTAGTAAGGATTATATTGATGGGTTGCCTTTTACCGTTGCACATGATCTTTTTGATGAATGTAATATGCATGTGCTTGCTGCTCCTACTTGCAATTATTATGAGAGAGGAACTTTATCTCCACCTCTCTATGTTTCCAACATGATAGAATTGCAAGAAACTACTTATACTATGCATTGCCCTTTACTATGTGTGCATGAATTGTTCTTTTATGACATGCCGATGCATAGGAAGAGAGTTAGACTTCGTTGTTGCTTGATTTATGTTACTTTGTGCTCACTACTAAATTACAAATCATTGGTAATTAAAATTGGCTTTGATATATCTTGGGATCCGGGTGGATTCATTACTTGAGCACTAAATGCCTAGCTTAATGGCTTTAAAGAAAGCGCTGCCAGGGAGACAACCCGGAAGTCTTACAGAGTCATTTATTTCTTTTATGTGCTTTCATATAGTTTAAAAACAAAAAAATAAAGAGGGGAACCTAAAAACTTTTCAAAAAGGAAAGTGAAAGTGAGAAAGACAAGCATTGTTGAAGTGGGAGCTAGCCTTGAACTTTGTTTATGCTCACGGAAACTTTGTGAATCTTAATTACAGAAAAATTTCATCAAAAATAATTATCCCCTTGTACAATTCCATTGTATTATAGAAATAATGTGCCAAGGTTTGCCTTTAGGATGTTTACAATGCTTGTTGGTTTGTACGGTGCAGGACAGAAACTTTGTCTGTAGTGCGTGATTTTAAATTTTTAACTGGAATGTCATTTGGTTCTGATTCCTTTTTCACTGTCTTTCTATACAACTTGTTTATGTTTCCTAATTTTGGTGGAATGTTTGGGGTACCAGAAGTATGGTGGATGTTCAGATTGCTACAGACTATTCTGTTTTTTGACAGATTCTGTTTTTGATGCATAGTTTGCTTGTTTTGATGAATCTATCAATTTATATTAGTGGATTAAGCCATGGAAAATTTATATTACAGTAGAAAAAATGCAAAAACAAGATATGAATTGGTTTGCTACAGTACTTAGAGTGGTGATTTGCTTTATTATACTAACGGATCTTACCGAGTTTTCAGTTGAAGCTTTGTGTGGATGAAGTGTCTAATCGAGGATGTCTCGATATAAGGAGAAGGAAGAGAGGCAAGAGCTCAAGCTTGGGGATGCCCGAGGCACCCCAAGTAAATATTCAAGGAGACTCAAGCGTCTAAGCTTGGGGATGCCCCGGAAGGCATCCCCTCTTTCTTCTACAAGTATCGGTATGTTTTTGTATTCGTTTTGTTTATGCATTATGTGCAAGTCTTGGATCATCTTTTGCATTTAGTTTTCATTTTTATTTTATGCACCATGCTGGTATGAGATAGTCCTTGGTTGATTTATAGAATGCTCATTGCACTTCACTTAGATCTTTTGAGTACGGCTTATAGAATGCTTCATGTGCTTCACTTATATCATTTGAAGTTTGGATTGCATGTTTCTCTTCACATAGAAAACCGCCATTTGTAGAATGCTCTTTTGCTTCACTTATATTTGTTAGAACGTGGGCATATCTTTTGTAGAAAGAATTAAACTCTCTTGCTTCACTTATATCTATTTAGAGAGATGACAGAAATTGGTCGTTCACATGGTTAGTCATAAAATCCTACATAAACTTGTAGATCGCTGAATATGATATGTTTGATTCCTTGCAATAGTTTTGCGATATAAAGGTGGTGATATTAGCATCATGCTAGTGGGTGGTTGTGGATTGTAGAGACACTTGTGTTGAGGTTTGCAAGTCCCGTAGCATGCACGTATGGTAACCGTTGTGTGACAAATTTGAAGCATGGGGTGTTTGTTTGATTGTCTTCCTTATGAGTGGCGGTCGGGGACGAGCGATGGTCTTTTCCTACCAATCTATCCCCCTAGGGGCATGCGTAGTAGTACTTTGCTTCGAGGGCTAATAAAATTTTGCAATAAGTATATGAGTTCTTTATGACTAATGTGAGTCCATGGATTATACGCACTTTTACCTTTCCATCATTGCTAGCCTCTTCGGTACCGTGCATTGCCCTTTCTCACCTCGAGAGTTGGTGCAAACTTCGCCGGTGCATCCAAACCCCGTGATATGATATGCTCTATCACACATAAGCCTCCTTATATCTTCCTCAAAACAGCCACCATACCTACCTATCATGGCATTTCCATAGCCATTCCGAGATATATTTCCATGCAACTTCCATCATCATCATATACATGACTTGAGCATTCATTGTCATATTGCTTTGCATGATCGTAAGATAGCTAGCATGATGTTTTCATGGCTTGTCCGTTTTTTTGATGTCATTGCTACGCTAGATCATTGCACATCCCGGTACACCGCCGAAAGCATTCATATAGAGTCATATCTTTGTTCCAGTATCGAGTTGTAAGTAAATAAAAGTGTGATGATCATCATTATTAGAGCATTGTCCCCAAAAAGAAAAAGAAAAAGAAAGGCCAAAAAGGAAAAAGGCCAAAGAAAAAAAAGAAAAAAGGGAAAAAAGAAAAAGAAAAAAGAAAATAAATAAAAAGGGGCAATGTTACTATCTCTTTTTCCACACTTGTGCTTCAAAGTAGCACCATGTTGTTCATGTAGTGAGTCTCATATCTTGTGCTTCAAAGTAGCACCATGTTCTTCATATTGATTGTGTCCTATGTTGTCACTTTCATATACTAGTGGGAATTTTCATTATATAACTTGGCTTGTATATTCCAACGATGGGCTTCCTCAAATGCCCTAGGTCTTCATGAGCAAGCAAGTTGGATGCACACCCACTAGTTTCTTTTGTTGAGCTTTCATACACTTATAGCTCTTAGTGCATCCGTTGCATGGCAATCCCTACTCCTCGCATTGACATCAATTGATGGGCATCTCCATAGCCCGTTGATTACCCGCGTCGATGTGAGACTTTCTCCTTTTTTGTCTTCTCCACATAACCTCCATCATTATATTCTATTCCACCTATAGTGCTATATCCATGGCTTGCGCTCATGTATTGCGTGAGGGTTGAAAAAGCTGAAGCGCGTTAAAAAGTATGAACCAATTGCTCGGCTTGTCATTGGGGTTGTGCATGATGGGGGCATTTTGTGTGACGAACATGAAGCATGGCCAAACTATATGATTTTGAAGGGATAAGCTTGCTTCGGCCTTGTTGTTTTGAAAAGACATGATTGCTTTATTGGTACGCTCGAAGTATTGTCGTTTTTATGTGAAATGATAGACTATTGCTTTGAATCACTCGTGTCTTAATATTCATGCCATGATTAGACATATGATCAAGATTATGCTAGGTAGCATTCCACATCAAAAATTATCTTTTTTATCATTTACCTACTCGAGGACGAGCAGGAATTAAGCTTGGGGATGCTGATACGTCTCCGTCGTATCTATAATTTTTGATTGTTCCATGCCAATATTCTTCAACTTTTATATACTTTTGGCAACTTTTTATATTATTTTTGGGCTAACATATTGATCCAGTGCCCAGTGCCAGTTCCTGTCTGTTGCATGTTTTTTGTTTCGCAGAAAACCAATATCAAACGGAGTCCAGACGGGATAAAAACGGACGAAGATTTTTTTTGGAATATTTATGATTTTTGGGAAGTAAAATCAATGCGGAACGGTGTCCAGGGTGGCCATGAGACAGGGGGGCGCGCCCTCCCCCCTGGGCGTGCCCTGGGCTCTCGTGGGCCACCCGTAAGGCGGTTGACGCTCTTCTTCTGGCGCAAGAATGCTAATTTTATGAGAAAAATCTGGGCGAAAGATTCACCCCAATCGGAGTTACGGATCTCCGGATATTTAAGAAACGGTGAAGGGTAGAATCTGAGAACGCAGAAACAAAGAGATATATCCAATCTCGGAGGGGCTCTCGCCCCTCCCACGCCATGGGAGCCAAGGACCAGAGGGGAAACCCTTCTCCCATCTAGGGAGGAGGTCAAGGAAGAAGAAGAAGAAGGGGGGCTCTCTCCCCCATGCTTCCGGTGGCGCCGGAACGCCGCCGGGGGCCATCATCATCACCGCGATCTTCACCAACACCTCCGCCATCTTCACCAACATCTCCATCACCTTCCCCCATCTATATCCAGCGGTCCACTCTCCCGCAACCCGCTGTACCCTCTACTTGGACATGGTGCTTTATGCTTCATATTATTTTCCAATGATGTGTTACCATCCTATGATGTCTGAGTAGATTTCTATTGTCCAATCGGTGATTGATGAATTGCTATGATTGGTTTGAGTTGCATGTTTTATTATTGGTGTTGTCCTATGGTGCCCTCCGTGTCGCGCAATCATGAGGGATTCCCGCTGAAGGGTGTTGCAATGCGTTCATGATTCGCTTATAGTGGGTTGCGTGAGTGACTGAAACACAAACCCGAGTAAGGGGATTGTTGCGTATGGGATAAAGGGGACTTGATACTAATGCTATGGTTGGGTTTTACCTTAATGAACCTTTAGTATTTGCGGATGCTTGCTAGAATTCCAATCATAAGTGCATATGATTCAAGTAGAGAAAGTATGTTAGCTTATGCCTCTCCCTCAAATAGAATTGCAATAGTGATTACCGGTCTAGTAACATAGTCAATTGCTTAGGGACAATTTCACAAACTCCTACAACCACTTTTCCACACTCGCTATATTTACTTTATTGCTTCTTTATCCAAACAGCCCCTACTCTTTATTTACGTGTTCTTTATTATCTTGCAAACCTATCCTATCACACCTACAAAGTACTTCCAGTTTCATACTTGTTCTAGGTAAAGCGAACGTCAAGCGTGCGTAGAGTCGTATCAGTGGCCGATAGGACTTTAGAAAGTATTTGTTCTACCTTTAGCTCCTCATTGGGTTCGACACTCTTACTTATCGAAAGAGGCTACAACTATCCCGTATACTTGCGGGTCATCAGGGAGCGGGTCGGCTCCAATTCCCCGTGCTTTCGGAGACCGCATTAGCCGCGCGGGGCGGCCTCCCTTTTGGGCTGGGTGGCCCGGCCCTGGTCCTGCTCTTCTATAAAAAGGGAGAGGGACGGTGCTTCTCTGCACTCGCCTTCTTCTCTCCTTCTTGCTTACAATCTTCCTCCCATTTGCAACCGTGAAGGGGCGCGCTAGCACCTCGACAGCGGCGACGAGGGCTTCTGCTCTACAACATGTGCCTCCTCCCCCGAAGCCTCCGGCAGTGGAGCCCGCCACGAGGGGGGGGGAGGAAGGGAACAAGGCCGAAGTCGTCGCGGCGCTCGGGGAGGAGGCGGACAGGGCGGCGCACCCGCTACGCTCCCGCCGGCGGCCCCTCTTCCAATGGGTGGCCACATCGGGGACCAACCCTACGAGTTCTTCATCAAGTTGTATAAGCCTGTGTGCAGCCGCCTCCGGCTTTCGTCCCCGTTTGCTCGGGTGAAGGAGCAGGAGGCCCCGCAGGCCTTGGAGCTTCACGTGAGGTGCTGCGGGAACAGCAGCATGTGGGCTGATGTTGACTTTCCCCGCCCTCACGTCATGTATCTTCTTCAGGGGTGGAAGACCTTTGCACGTTCCCACAACTTGTCGGAGGGGCACGTTCTCCATTTTAAGTTAATGGAGAGAGGCATGCTCTCTGTCAAGGTCTTTAGGAACTCCGGAATTCGCTTAGGGTGTTGCGTGGATAGTTCCACTGACGACGAAAGCTCCTCCTCGAGCAACAACAGCGAGCAGGACAGTGCCAGCGACGATGATGGAAGCGGGCAGGAGGACTCCGACTCCGACTCCGGCTGACGGTCAGTGGCCGCACCATCATCTAGCCTGCCTCCTCCCTCGGCAACACGCCTTGCCTGCGGCCTCGTCCTTCTATCCCTGGCGACGGTGGTTGGCGGGCTTCCTCGTCAAGCTCTCCATCGCCCAGTTCCCCATGCCCGTCACCTTGCGCAACCTGCTGTACCTGGGGAGGAATAGGGAAAGAACGGGGATCACAGGCACTTATCTTTTTCTCAATTTGTAGGCACTTGCCAAGTCTTAACTTTCTAGGAAATGTAATCTACCGAGCCCATGTTTATGTTCTGTAATATCTGTACTTGCATCAGCATATCAATGAAAAAGATGAGTTTTTGCCGGAAACTCATGCACGTATGCGTTCGTGCAGAGGAAAAAATGCCCCTTTGATGAAAATAAATGAGTCTCCCCGGCAAGCTACCTTGCTGGCGCCCCTGTGCCTGCGGAAGAATCACATCTACCGGGTTATAGGCGGAGAGTCCAGCCCCCTCTGCCAAAATCTTTTTACCCAAGGTTACTGCAACTACCCCAACGGAAGCAGCGTCGGGGATGGGAGCACCCAATTCTAAATAGAGTGGCGAGGTTTTCTAATGCGCAAGTCACAAATTACGAACATGAATGGGCAGGGGAGGAACGTTATCTGGTTGAGTTGTCAGTGGAGACGCCACGCCTAGCAGTCCTCTCAATTTCTTGCTGGGGCATTGTTACTGTAGCCGGAAGGAGGAGAGGACAGGGGCACGGTGCTTTGGCGGTTTCCCAGCACTTGTCAGAATTTAAGGTAGAACAATATCCTGGGAAAGCACGCATGCATACATATATATAAACATGGAAACTAGCAGGAAACTGTACATGCTAAAAAACTATCTAGCTGCGCACAGGATCTCTGCATGGCTCTGTACATACGGTTACATGCCCCGCCGGCAAGGCTAGTATAAAAGGGGATGCCGGAGCTGCCGGCAACCGCGCCCTATGGGTAAAACTTGCGAAGATGTTCGATATTCCAGGAGTTGCTCACTGGAATGCCATCTTCGGTCTCCAGGCGGACTGCATCGGGCCTGGTGACTCGTATTACGCGATAGGGGCCTTCCCCCTTTGGTGTCAACTTTTTTGAATTCTTGGCAGACTGAACGCACCGAAGAACAAGGTCGCCTTCCTCAAGGTTTCGGGCGTGAACCTTGCGGCTATGATAGCGGCGCAAGGCTTGCTGGTAGCGAACGGCTCGCACAGCAGCTCGAAGACGATCTTCCTCAAGGAGCATCGCATCATCTTGGTGCAACTGCTCTTGCTCAAGCTCATCATAAGCGACCACTCGAGGTGACCCGTATATGAGTTCAGTGGGGAGAACTGCTTCTGCCCCGTAGACCAGGGCAAAGGGCGTCTGGCCAGTAGCTCGATTTGGTGTCATTCTGATTGACCAAAGAACTGTAGGCAACTCATCAATCCAGCACCTTCCACAGTTGCAGAGTCTATCGAAAGTTCTTGTTTTGTGGCCTCGCAACACTTCAGCATTTGCCCCTTCCGTTTGGCCGTTACTCCTTGGATGAGCAACAGAAGCAAAGCAAACTTTGCTGCCAAGGTCTTGGATATATTGCATGAAGGTGCGGCTTGTGAATTGTGTGTCGTTGTCGGTGATGACTCTGTTTGGCACACCAAAATGGCAAACGAGTCCCTTGAAGAACTTGACGACCGACTGAGCTGTCGCCTTTCTTACTGGCTCCACTTCCGGTCACTTTGGGAACTTGTCAATCGCGACGTACAAGTACTCAAAGGCCCCGACAGTGCGGGGAAAGGGGCCCAGTATGTCGAGCCCCCAGACTGAAAATGGCCAGGAGAGAGGGATTGTTTGAAGGGCTTGAGCTGGTTGATGAAGCTTCTTTGGATGAAACTGGCATGCTTCACACTTGGTTACTAGTGTTGTCGCATCCTGGAGGGTAGTGGGCCAGAAGAAACCTTGCCGGAATGCTTTGCCGGCAAGGGATCTTGACCCTATGTGGGAGCCACATATGCCTCCACGTATCTCCGACAATAGCTCCAGTCCGTCCTCTCGAGAAATACACTTCAATTTCACATTGTTCGGCCTTCTTCCGTAGAGGACATCGTCCACAAACTGGTACATGCTAGACCGACGGGTTGCTTTCTCTGCTTCTTCCTGCTCCTCAGGGAGCTCCCCTGTTTGGAGGAAATGAATTGTATGTTGTGCCCATGCTGGAGCCTGAGACTCAACGGCAAGGACCAGAGGCATATTTTCTGCCACGGGGGCAGCCACCTTGACGGCAAGGGCCTGGGGCCCTGGCGGGGGCTGCTGCTCCTCGGCAAGCTTAGGGTACCCGGCAACTTCTTTGCCGGCGGCTCCTGGGAGCTCTGCAGGAAAGTACTTGCCGGGCACCGTCTTCCTTCACTTGTTCTGTCCTGCTGGTGGTTCTACGGATGGCTGAGTCAACTGAAGCACAAAGGTACCTGGTTCCACAGGTAGCTTGAGGGCCGCGCGCTTTGACAAGTCATTGGCGATGCTGTTCTTGCCCGAGGAACATGCTCCACTTGCAGACCGTCAAAGCGCTCTTCCAACTTCTTCACTTCATCCATGTAAGCCTCCATCAGCGGGCTCTAATAATCCTTGTTAACTTGCTGATACGTCTCCATCGTATATATAATTTTTGATTGTTCCATGCCAATATTATTCAACTTTCATATACTTTTGGCAACTTTTTATACTATTTTTGGGACTAACATATTGATCTAGTGCCCAGTGCCAGTTCCTGTTTGTTGCATGTTTTATGTTTCGCAGAAAACCCATATCAAACGGAGTCCGAACGGGATAAAACGGATGGAGAATTATTTTGGAATATTTATGATTTTTGGGAAGTAAAATCAACGTGAGACGGTGCCCGAGAGGACAGGAGATAGGGGCGCGCCCCAGGGAGGCAGGCGCGCCCTGGGCTCTCCTGGGCCCCCCGTAAGGTGGTTTACTCTCTTCTTTTGCCGCAAGAAAGCTAATTTTATGAGAAAGATCTGGGCGAAAGATTCACCCCAATCGGAATAACGGATTTCCGGATATAAAAGAAATGGTGAAGGGGCAGAATCTGAGAACGCACAAACAGAGAGATAGATCCAATCTCGGAGGGGCTCTCGCCCCTCCCACGCCATGGGAGCCAAGGACCATAGGGGAAACCCTTCTCCCATATAGGGAGAAGGTCAAGGAAGAATAAGAAGAAGGGGGGCTCTCTCCCCCTTGCTTGCGGTGGCACCGGAACGCTGCCGGGGGTCATCATCATCACCGTGATCTTCACCAACACCTCCATCATCTTCACCAACATCTCCATCACCTTCCCCCTTCTATATTCAGCGGTCCACTCTCCCGCAACCCGCTGTACCCTCTACTTGAACATGGTGCTTTATGCTTCATATTATTTTCCAATGATGTGTTGCCATCCTATGATGTCTGAGTAGATTTCCATTGTCCTATCGGTGATTGATGAATTGCTATGATTGGTTTGAGTTGCATGTTTTATTGTTGGTGCTGTCCTATGGTGCCCTCCTTGTCGCGCAAGCGTGAGGGATTCCCGCTGTAGGGTTTGCAATATGTTTATGATTTGCTTATGGTGGGTGGCGTGAGTGACAGAAGCACAGACCCGCGTAAGTAGGTTGTTTGCATATCGGATAAAGGGGACTTGATACTTTAATGCTATGGTTGGGTTTTACCTTAATGAATCTTTAGTATTTGCGGATGCTTGCTAGAGTTCCAATCATAAGTGCATATGATCCAAGTAGAGAAAGTATGTTAGCTTATGCCTCTCCCTCAAATAGAATTGCAATAGTGATTACCGGTCTAGTAACGTAGTCAATTGCTTAGGGACAATTTCACAACTCCTACCACCACTTTTCCACACTCACTATATTTACTTTATTGCATGTTTATCTAAACAGCCCCTACTTTTTATTTACGTGTTCTTTACTTTCTTGCAAAACTATCCAACAACACCTTCCAAGTACTTCTAGTTTTATACTTGTTCTAGGTATAGCGAACGTCAAGCGTGCGTAGAGTCGTATCAGTGGCCGATAGGACTTGAGAGAGTATTTGTTCTACCTTTAGCTCCTCGTTGGGTTCGACACTCTTACTTATCGAAAGAGGCTACAACTATCCCGTATACTTGCGGGTTATCAAGACCTTTTTCTGGCACCGTTGCCGGGGAGTCATAGCGTGGGGTGAATATTCTCGTGTGTGCTTGCTTGCTGTATCACTAAGTAATTTTTATTTGCTGTTCTAAGTTGTTCTCTATCTTTAGTTATGGATATGGAACACGAAATACCAAAAAAAATTAGGTGTACTTTCTACTCATGGAGATGGGGAACCTCCTAAAACCCTAGATGCTCGTTATGTGACAGAAATTATGTACTACTTTGATAATCCTGAGAAAACCCCATTCAACTTTGTTATGGGAGACACGTTGGATCAACGTGAATACTTTAGGGATTATTGCTTGACACAAAAAGGGAAACTATTATGGGATCAAATTCATATGTTACGTTGGTATGCTTGGGATCTATGCTTGAGATATGATTATACTTGTTGCTCTAGGATGAAGGCTCCACACCTTCCCTTTTCATGCAAATTCAATGATAATAAAACCTTAGCTTCTGATGGTAATGGTAGATATGATTACTATGATGTGGAACAAATAGAAGAATTCGTTGCTTTTATGGGTGCTTATGAGATTGAATCTACGTTTAAAGAGTTTGATGATTATGATGATTCAGTTTATAGACCTGAAAATTTTGCTATACTTAGATATTGCTATGAGAATTATGAATATAATGCCAATATTGATGCATTTATTGAGGAAGTCTCCGCTGTCCAAGAAGAGACTAATATTTTGCAGGAGTCTATGGAAGAAGAAATTGATGAAACTGTGAGCTCATTGGATGAAAAAGATGATGAGGAGAGCGAAGAACAAAAGGAGGAAGAGCGGATTAGCTACCCGTGCCCACCTTCTAATGAGAGTAACTCTTCAACTCATACATTGTTTAATTCCCCTTCGTGCTTACCGAAGGATGACTGCTATGATGATTGCTATGATGATTGCTATGATGATTGTTATGATCCCGTTGATTCTCTTGAAATATCCCTTTTTGATGATGCTTGCTATGCTTGTGGCCAAGATGCCAATATGAATTATGCTTATGGAGATGAACTTGCTATAGTTCCTTATGTTAAACATGAGATTGTTGCTATTGCACCCACGCATGATTGTCCTAATATCTTTTTGAATTTTCCAAACTACACTATATCGGAGAAGTTTGTGCTTATTAAGGATTATATTGATGGGTTGCCTTTTACTACTACACATGATGATTTTGATAGATATAATATGCATGTGCTTGATGCTCCTACTTGCAATTATTATGAGAGAGGAACTATATCTCCACCTCTCTATGTTTCCAACACGATAGAATTGCAAGAAACTGCTTATACTATGCATTGGCCTTTACTTGGTGTGCATCAATTGTTCTTTTATGACATGCCGATGCATAGGAAGAGAGTTAGACTTTGTTGTTGCATGATATATGTTACTTTGTGCTTACTACTAAATTACAAATCATTGTTAATTAAAATTGGCTTTGATATACCTTGGGATCCGGGTGGATCCATTACTTGAGCACTATATGCCTAGCTTAATGGCTTTAAAGAAAGCGCTGCCAGGGAGACAACCCAGAATTTTTAGAGAGTCATTTATTTCTGTTGAGTGCTTTCATATAGTTTAAAAATAAAAAAATAAAGAGGGGAACCTAAAACTTTTCAAAAAAGGAAAGTGAAAGTGAGAAAGACAAGCATTGTTGAAGTGGGTGAGCTCCTTGAACTTTGTTCATGCTCACGGAAACTTTGTGAATCTTGATTACAGAAACTTTTCAACAAAAATAATTATCCCCTTGTATAATTCCATTGTATTATAAAAATAATGTGCCAAGGTTTGCCTTTAGGATGTTTACAATGCTTGTTGGTTTGTACGGTGCAGGACAGAAACTTTGGCTGTAGTGCGCGATTTTACATTTTTAACTCGAACTTCAATTGGTTCTGATTATTTTTGTACTGTATTTATACACAACTTGTTTATGTTTCCTAATTTTGGTAGAATTTTGGGGGTAACAGAAATATGGTGGATTTTCAGATTGCTACAGACTGTTCTGTTTTTGACAGACTCTGTTTTTGACGCATAGTTTGCTTGTTTTTATGAAATTATCAATTTCTATCAGTGGATTAAGCCATGGAAAAGCTATAATACAGTAGACACAATGCAAAAAAAAGATATGAATTGGTTTACTACAGTACTTAGAGTAGTGATTTGCTTTATTATACTAACGGATCTTACCGAGTTTTCTGTTGAAGTTTTGTGTGGATGAAGTGTCTATCCGAGGAGGTCTCGATATGAGGAAACGGAAGAGAGGAAAGAGCTCAAGATTGGGGATCCCCGAGGCATCCCAAGTGAATATTCAAGTAGACTCAAGCGTCTAAGCTTGGGGATTCCTCGGAAGGCATCCCCTCTTTCTTCAACAAGTATCGGTATGTTTTCGGATTCGTTTCGTTCATGCATTATGTGCAAGTCTTGGAGCGTCTTTTGCATTTAGTTTTCATTTTATTTTATGCACCATGCTGGTATGAGATAGTCCTTGGTTGATTTATAGAATGCTCATTGCACCTCACTTAAATCTTTTGAGTATGGCTTTATAGAATGCTTCATGTGCTACACTTATATCATTTGAAGTTTGGATTGCCTGTTTCCCTTTACATAGAAAACCGCCATTTGTAGAATGCTCTTTTGCTTCACTTATAATTGTTAGAGCATGTACATATCTTTTGTAGAAAGAATTAAACTATCTTGCTTCACTTATATCTATTTAGAGAGATGACAGGAATTGGTCAATCACATGGTTAGTCATAAAATCCTACATAAACTTGTAGATCGCTGAATATGGTATGTTTGATTCCTTGCAATAGTTTTGCGATATAAAGATGGTGGTATTAGAGTCATGCTAGTGGGTGGTTGTGGATTGTAGAGACACTTGTGTTGAGGTTTGCAAGTCCCGTAGCATGCACATATGGTAACTGTTGTGTGACAAATTTGAAGCATGGGGAGTTTCTTTGATTGTCTTCCTTATGAGTGGCGGTCGGGACCGAGCGATGGTCTTTTCCTACCAATCTATCCCCCTAGGGGCATGCGTAGTAGTACTTTTCTTCGAGGGCTAATAAACTTTTGCAATAAGTATATGAGTTCTTTATGACTAATGCGAGTCCATGGATTATACGCACTTTTACCTTTCCATCATTGCTAGCCTCTTCGGTACCGTGCATTGCCCTTTCTCGCCTTGAGAGTTGGTGCAAACTTCCCTGGTGCATCCAAACCCCGTGATACGATACGCTCTATCACACATAAGCCTCCTTATATCTTCCTCAAAATAGCCACCATACCTACCTATCATGGCATTTCCATAGCCATTCCGAGATATATTGCCATGCAACTTCCATCATCATCATATACATGACTTGAGCATTTATTGGCATATTGCTTTGCATGATCGTAAGATAGCTGCATGATATTTCATGGCTTGTCCGTTTTTTGATGTCATTGCTACGCTAGATCATTGCACATCCCGGTACACTGCCGGAGGCATTCATATAGAGTCATATCTTTGTTCTAGTATCGAGTTGTAATATTGAGTTGTAAGTAAATAAAAGTGTGATGATCATCATTATAGAGCATTGCCCCATGAAAAAAAAAGAAAAAGAAAAAAAGGAAAGGCCAAAGAAGCCTAAATAAAAAAGGGGGCCAAAGAAGCCCACCCAAAAAGAAAAAAAAAGAAAAAAATAAAAGGAAAAGGGGCAATGTTACTATCCTTTTTCCAAACTTGTGCTTCAAAGTAGCACCATCTTCTTCATATAGTGAGTCTCCTATATTGTCACTTTCATATACTAGTGGGAATTTTCATTATAGAACTTGGCTTGTATATTACAACGATGGGCTTCCTCAAACGCCCTAGGCTTTCATGAGCAAGCAAGTTGGATGCACACCCACTAGTTTCTTTTGTTGAGCTTTCATACACTTATAGCTCTAGTGCATCCGTTGCATGGCAATCCCTACTCCTCGCATTGACATCAATTGATGGGCATCTCCATAGCCCGTTGATTAGCCGCGTCAATGTGAGACTTTCTCCTTTTTGTCTTCTCCACATAACCTCCATCATTATATTCTATTCCACCTATAGTGCTATATCCATGGCTTGCGCTCATGTATTGCGTGAGGGTTGAAAAAGCTGAAGGCGCGTTAAAAAGTATGAACCAATTGCTCGGCTTGTCATTGGCGTTGTGCAAGATGGGAGCATTTTTGTGTGATGAAAATGAAGCATGGCCAAGCTATATGATTTTGAAGGGATAAGTTTGCTTTGGCCTTGTTGTTTTGAAAAGACATGATTGCTTTATTGGTACGATCAAAGTATTATTGTTTTTATGTCAAATGATAGACTATTGCTTTGAATCACTCGTGTCTTAATATTCATGCCATGATTAGAAATATGATCAAGATTATGCTAGGTAGCATTCCACATCAAAAATTATCTTTTTTATCATTTACCTACTCGAGGACGAACATGAATTAAGCTTGTGGATGCTGATACGTCTCCGTTGTATCTATAATTTTTTATTGTTCCATGGCAATATTATTCAACTTTCATATACTTTTGGCAACTTTTTATACTATTTTTGGACTAACATGTTGATCTAGTGCCCAGTGTCAGTTTCTGTTTGTTTCATGTTTTATGTTTCGCAGAAAACCCATATCAAACGGTGTCCAAACGGGATAAAAACGGACGAATAATTATTTTGGAATATTTATGATTTTTGGGAAGTAAAATCAACGCGAGACGGTGCCCGAGGGGGGCAGGAGATAGGGGCGCGCCCCGGGGAGGCAGGCGCGCCCTGGACTCTCCTGTCCCCCCCTCCGCCCTCGTAAGGCGGTTTACGCTCTTCTTTTGCTGCAAGAAAGCTAATTTTATGAGAAAGATATGGGCGGAAGATTCACCCCCAATCGGAGTTACGGATCTCCGGATATAAAAGAAACGGTGAAGGGGCAGAATCTGAGAACGCAGAAATAGAGAGATAGATCCAATCTTGGAGGGGCTCTCACCCCTCCCACGCCATGGGAGCCAAGGACCAGAGGGGAAACCCTTCTCCCATCTAGGGAGAAGGTCAAGGAAGAAGAAGAAGAAGGGGGGCTCTCTCCCCCTTGCTTCCTGTGGCGTCGGAATGCTGCGGGGGGTCATCATCATCACCGCGATCTTCACCAACACCTCCATCATCTTCACCAACATCTCCATCACCTTCCCCCTTCTATATTCAGCGGTCCACTCTCCCGCAACCCGCTGTACCCTCTACTTGAACATGGTGCTTTATGCTTCATATTATTTTCCAATGATGTGTTGCCATCCTATGATGTCTGAGTAGATTTCCGTTGTCCTATCGGTGATTGATGAATTGCTATGATTGGTTTGAGTTGCATGTTTTATTATTTGTGTTGTCCTATTGTGCCCTCCATGTCGCGCAAGTGTGAGGGATTCCCGCTGTAGGGTTTGCAATATGGTTATGATTTGCTTATGGTGGGTGGCGTGAGTGACAGAGGCACAGACCCGAGTAAGTAGGTTGTTTGCGTATGGGATAAAGGGGACTTGATACTTTAATGCTATGGTTGGGCTTTACCTTAATGAATCTTTAGTATTTGCAGATGCTTGCTAGACTTCCAATCATAAGTGCATATGATCCAAGTAGAGAAAGTATGTTAGCTTATGCCTCTCCCTCAAACAGAATTGCAATAGTGATTACCACTCTAGTAACGTAGTCAATTGCTTAGGGACAATTTCACAACTCCTACCACCACTTTTCCACACTCGCTATATTTACTTTATTGCATCTTTATCTAAACAGACCCTACTTTTTATTTACGTGTTCTTTACTTTCTTGCAAAACTATCCAACAACACCTACAAAGTACTTCTAGTTTTATACTTGTTCTAGGTATAGCGAACGTCAAGCATGCGTAGAGTCGTATCAGTGGCCGATAGGACTTGAGAGAGTATTTGTTCTACATTTAGCTCCACATTGGGTTCGACACTCTTACTTATCAAAAGAGGCTACAACTATCTTGTATACTTGTGGGTTATCACTTGCCTGACGAGAAGCTATGAATCTCCTCTGATAATAAGCTTCCTGATCCCGAGGTCCGTCGCGATCCTGAGACCAGCAAGCAGCCCCTCGTATTCTGCGGTGTTGTTTGTCGACCTCTCCCAGGGGAAGTGCATCTAGACCACATACTTGAGGCGTTCCCCAGTGGGCGCGACGAGCAACACGCCGGCACCAGCACCTTGTAATGAGAAAGCTCCATCGAAGTACATAATCCAATGACTACTTGCCTCTTTGCCGGGAAGGGTGGTTTCTTGAACTTCTTCGTCGGGCGTGGATGTCCATTCTGCTATAAATTCTGCTAAGGCTCTACTCTTGATCGTCGAGGTACTTTCAAATCTGAGCCCAAAGCTTGACAGCTCCACTGCCCACTCCACAATCCTCCCCGTTGCATATGGATTGTGCAAAATTCGTTGCAACGGGAGGCGAGTGACGACGGTGATCTCGTGGGCTTGAAAATAGTGGCGTAGCTTCCTCGAGGCCATAAGAAGGCCGAAAAGCAATTTCTGCATGCCAGAGTACCTCGACCTAGCCCCCTGCAAGAGGGAGCTGACAAAGTGGACTGGGTGCTACACCACCTTTTTCTTACGTTTCACCTCGCTTGCTTGCGCAGACACTGCTTTGTCGGGATCGGATCCTGCCGGGGGGCCCTCCCTACCAGGCTCAGGTCTTGCCGGGGACCCTCCCTCGCTGGGATCGGGCCCTGCCGGACCCAGCTCTGCACCTAAGGGCCTTGCCGCTGTCGTTGCCTCCTCCTCAACTTCTCTCTCTGCCACTAGCGCAGCACTGACCACTTGACTTGTTGCCGCCAGGTATAGCAGCAATGGCTCGTGTGGCTTGGGTGCGACCAGTATTGGCATAGAGGAGAGGTCTCTTCAAATCTTGCAGTGTTGCCTCTGCCTCCAGGGTCATTTCATTGGACCCGCCTTTTTCAGAATCTTGAAAAAGGGGAGGGCACGCTCAACAGATTTAGAGATGAACCTACTTAGGGCAGCGACGCAGCCGGCAAGGCTTCAGGCATATTTTATTCATCTTGGCGCCTCAATCTGCTCAATCGCTTTGATCTTGTCGGGATTTGCTTCGATTCCACGTTGAGACACAAAGAACCCAAGAAGTTTGCCGGACGGAACACCGAACATGCACTTCTCTGGGTTGAGCTTGAGGTTGATTCTGCGCAAGTTTGCAAAGGTTTCTTCCCGGTCCTGCACGAGCGTGGCCCTGTCTTTGGTTTTGACCACTGTGTCATCCAAGTAAGCTTCCATATTTCTATGGAGCTGGGGCTCAAAACCAATTTGGACCGCTCAGGCGAACATTGAACCAGCGTTGTTCAACCCAAAAGGCATTCGTACAAAACAGTACGTACCACATGGGGTGATGAACACTGTCTTCTCTTCAGCTTCCTTCGTCATGAAGATTTGATGATATCCTGAGTAAGCATCAAGGAATGACAGCAGGTCGCACCCAGCAGTGGAGTCCACTATCTGGTCGATATGTGGCAATGGGAAAGGATCCTTTGGATAGGCTTTATTGATATCAGTATAGTCAATACATAGTCTCCACTTCCCATTTGCCTTACGTACTACTACTAGATTGGCCAACCACGTCGGGTGGAGAACCCCCTTGACCAAACCTGCCGCCTCCAACTTCCTGATCTCCTCGATGATAAACTCTTGTCGCTCCAAAGCTTGCTTCCCGACCTTCTGCTTGACGGGCCGTGCATGGGGGCAGACAACAAGATGGTGCTCAATCACCTCCCTAGGAACGCCGGGGATGTCGGATGCTTGCCATGCAAACACGTTGACATTCGCCCCCAGGAAGGCGATGAGCACACTTTCGTATTTGCTGTCAAGGGTGGAGCTTACGAAAAAAGCTCCACCCATGCCATCCTACTTGACGGACACACTCTTGGTTTCTAGCGGGGCCGCCTTAGACTTCTTGCTCTTGTCGGTGGGGCTCTCCGATACGTCCTCAGTGGAAACACAGCACTCCGAAGAGGTGTGTTTGCTAGAGTGAGTACAGGAACCCTTGCCGGAGCCAGGAGTCTTGCCAGCGGCCGAGGCCTTGCTAGTCTTCTTCTTGGCGGTGGGAGTAGGTGCCTTGGCGGCAGACGCTGCAACCGCCTCTCGATAGAGCTGATCAGTGCAGATGAGCGCATCTTTCTTATCACAGCCGACGGTGATGATGCTCATCGGGCCAGGCATCTTCAGCTTGTTATATGTGTAGTGCGATGCTGCCATGAACTTGGCCAGCGCTGGGCGGCCAAGGATCCCGTTATATGGCAACAGGTTCTCGGCAACATCAAAACCGATCCTCTCCATCCTATAGTTGAGGTCGCCACCAAACGTCACTAGTAGTGTGACCTTTCCCTTGGGCTGAGTCCTCCCCAGATTGATCCCTGGAACGTGCCCGTCTCCTCAAGATCTTCATCGGGGATCTGCAGCCTCTTGATCATGTTGGGAGAGATCAGGTTAAGGCTGGCCCCACCGTCAACTAACATCTTTGTCACCTTGAAGTTGCGTATTGTTGGGGATACCAACAACGACAAACACCCGACCATGGTGGTGCGATCAGGGTGATCCTCGACATCAAAAATGATAGTCGTGTGGGACCACCTCAACGGCTTCTGGGCATCGACCATTGGTTCCGTTGCATTAATCTCACGCGCCCACTGTTTCAGTTGGCAGTGGGAAGAATGCAACGAAGCACCTCCGTCGACACACATGACTTCTGTCACCTTCTGGAACTCATGCTCGGTGGATTCGTCATCGTCATAATGATCATCATCCTCCTCTTACTTGTGACGACCTCGGGCAGGCCTCTCTTGCTGCTTCTCCTTGTTGTCGCATCCTCCTTGGCCGCTGTGCTTCTTGCTTGACCCTTCAGCGCCACCTTGGCCCTTCTCCTTGTCTCGTCTCTCATACTCAGCCCTTTGCTTCTCCATCAGCAGCCCCACTTGGCGGCAATTCTGGAGATCGTGGCCCTTGGTGTAGTGGATCTTGCAGTACTGCTTGTCGGAGCCCTCTGACTTTCCGGCAGCCTTCAAGGCCCGGCAGGCATTGCACCCAGCAACATCTTTGCCGGGGTCGCCAACCTTGGCTTTCTTGGCTGTGTCGGGGTCGCCGGATTCCTTGACGGCAAGCACGGTCTTGCCCTTGCACTTCCTGTTGCATCGCCGACCCTTCCTTGCCGGGGCGACGACGTCTTCGTCTTCTGACTCACTTACCGCGTCGGCATCCTCGCCGGGTACTTCCTTCCTTCCTCAGCTCGGGCACATCTGTCAGCCAGGACGTGCAGCTCGGCAACATCCGCAACCTTGTTCATGGCCAACTCTTCATGCACCTTGCGATTGTGCACGTTCTGATGGAACGCGCTAATGATAGCGGCGGGATGAACATCGGGGATGTTGTACTGCACACGGCTGAACCTTTGTATGCACTTGCGCAAGGATTCACCGTCCCTCTGAGGGATCACGTGCAAATCACTTGCCTATCCAGGAGCTACGTGGCTGCCCGTGAAGGCACCAACAAACTCGTGGCATAGATCAGACCAAGAGGAGATGGAGTCTATCGAAAAATGCATCAACCATGACCTGACGTTGGGTTTGAGTGCCAACGGGAAATAGTTGGCAAGTACCTTATCGTCTCGTGCCCCGGTAGCTTGCATCACAATAATGTAAACGCTCAGGAACTCAGACGGATGAGTTTTGCCGTCATACTTCTCCGAGGCCTCCGGTTTGACCACACGGGTGTTGGGCCACTGGAACTGCCGCAACTCATGGGTAAACGCTAGACAGGTTATTGCATAGGGCAAGTCACCAGCGTCCCCAGCGCGGGCTTGTATGCAGTAGGCCCAGCACGCCTATTAGACTGTGACGTGCCTCCCGTCGCCGCTCGATAGTGGTCCGGGCATCCTCTTTGAGGTGCTCTCGAAGAACTTGACGTTGGTCATGGCGCGTCCGTGGGTCTGATGACGTCGTGGACACGTTGTCCCGGGCGTCACCCCGACAGGCCGATCGTGGTGGAGGTGAGTGCACCATGGTCGCGGCGCCCTCGACCCTTCCACTAACTACACGCATTGGCTCGTCATTTTGGCACCGTGAGGGGCTTGCTCCCTGGTGGACATCCCCGTTGGCATGGCCAATAAGGCTCTGGATGGCAGCACTCCACTCTTCTTGCTTCTCCAAGGCAGGAGAAAAGTTGAGGAGCAGCTGCGCTCGCGACAGCGCTTCCGCCCGCGTGGGTGGCAGCGACAAGCGCAAGGAAAGGGAGGAACTCGGACTTCTAACTATGTTAGAAGGAGTCCCATCATGATTCTGCGGCCGCGCGCTCTTTTCGCCAGCATCATGGCGCGCATGTCGACCCTGCGTGTCTTAAGAGTGACGATGAGGGCTTTTGCCAGGGCGACGCCCGGGGTCTTCAACATCGTGGCGCGGTTCGTCGCGCACAAGCTGAGAGGACCATGGCGCATGCGTTGGCAAGGTCGACCTCCTGCCCTTGAGGTCCCCACACCACCCGCAGGTGGCACGACTCCATCCCTGGGTACGGCGGCGCGCCAACCACCGTCGCCGATGCGGAGGACGCCGGCTACCTGGCTTCTTATATTCGGATGGTGTGAACGATGTCGATCTCCCCCACCACTGGTGCCCGACATGTCGCCCGTCCGTGCAGGTGCGGGCAGAGCGGCCCCGGATGGGCCGATCGCTGCGGGCGTCTTCTTCTTCGGAGGCATGGCGAGGAAGAAACTAGTGTACTAACTACGGACCAGATTCTCACAACTAATCCCCCTACCCGGTGTGCCAAAGATGTCGGGGAAACCAATCACCTATGGGGTCACAAGGATCCCTTCTACGTTCGGCGGGGGATTAGTTGCACGAAGAGCAGGTCAAGCCGTTAGCACATAGGGGATTTTTATCCAGGTTCAGGCCGCAAAGATGCGTAATACCCTAGTCCTGCTTGTCTGGTTATATGTGTGTTCTTGAGCTTTTGAACTAGCCACGGTGCATGCTTTGTCAAAAAGTCTGAATCCTCTCTCCGTGCGCCTTGGGCCTCCTTTTATACGCAAAGGGGTTGCCACAGTGGCGCATAGGAGGTGGCAAGCTATAGTTGTACGAGCTTATCGCTCGATCAACGTAGGACAAGCGCGTTTAATGCGTTGCCTATGTGTCCTCTTGCTTTATTGGGGACGAGAACAGAGGCCATATCATCCTTCGCCGCTCCTCCTCGCCTTTACACGTGTCCAGGTTGACAAGGCATGCAGTGCCACGCTGGCTAACCAGCTACTGCGTTGGCGCAATGGTAAGCTTCCACGAAGATCTGCATGCCGCCACACAGACGCCTGCCTAGTTGGCATGCCCATTGTCGGTGTCAAAACCTGCAGATCTCGAGTAGGGGGTCCCGAACTGTGCGTCTAGGCGGATGGTAACAGGAGACGAGGGACACGATGTTTTTACCCAGGGTCGGGCCCTCTTGATGGAGGTAAAACCCTACATCCTGCTTGATTAATATTGATGATGGGGGTTACAAGAGTAGATCTACCACGAGATCAAGGAGGCTAAACCCTAGAAGCTAGCCTATGGTATGATTGTTGTTCGTCCTATAGACTAAGGCCATCCGGTTTATATAGACACCGGAGAGGGCTAGGGTTACACAGAGTCGGTTACAAAGGTAGGAGATCTACATATCCGTATCGCCAAGCTTGCCTTCCACGCCAAGGAAAGTCCCATCCGGACACGGGACGAAGTCTTCAATCTTGTATCTTCATAGTCTTGGAGTCCGGCCGATGATGATAGTTCGGCTATCCGGACACCCCCTAGTCCGGGACTCCCTCAGTAGCCCCTGAACCAGGCTTCAATGACGACGAGTCTGGCGCGCATATTGTCTTCGGCATTGCAAGGCGGGTTCCTCCTCCGAATAATTTATAGAAGATTGTGAACACCAGGATAGTGTCCGGCTCTGCAAAATAAATTCCACATACAACTGTAGAGAGAATAATATTACACAAGTTCAATCTGCTGACGTATTTTGTGGCGTAACATCGCACCACTACCAAGCCCTCGAATTGTTTTTATTGTTCCATCTCAGCGTGTTTAGTGAGGCGGTTTCCTTGGCATGTCTTGTCGAAGCAGAGATTGTGTTCCCCTTATTCCGGGATTCCCATCAATACAAACGTGGGTAACCCAACCGCGCCATCAATCGCGACGCTTGGGGGATAAGCGAGTTTTACCAGGCTGGTGGGGATGCGTGTTTCTGTATGCCCATATAAGGGGATAAAGATCCAACCTTTTTACCTGTGTCTGCTTCCTCCTTGGATTATCCATCTCTGCGAACTCGAGCTCTAGCACCCAAGCCCGCACATCTCACCTCAACCTTCTCCAAACATGTCCGGAGCGGGAGGCAAGTGGATGGCCTCCTCCATCACGGAGGGGCATATCCAGAAGCTGCGCAGCGCCGGATACTTGTCCAGCGACATCGCGCATCGGCTCTCCGACGAGGGAGAGCTCATCCCCACCCCTAGGCCCCATGAGAGGGTAGTATTCCTTCCCCATTTCCTCCGCGGACTGGGCTTCCCACTTCATCCCTTTGTCCGGGGGCTCATGTTCTACTACGGCCTAGATTTCCATGATCCGGCCCCGAATTTTATCCTCAACATCTCGGCGTTTATCGTCATGTGCGAGACCTTCCTCTGCATCCAGCCCCACTTCGGCTTGTGGCTCAAGACCTTCAGTGTCAAGCCGAAGGTTGTGAAGGGCAGCCAAGCAGAGTGCGGAGGCGCCATGGTGGGCAGGATGTCCCACGTTACGTGGCTGGAGGGTACTTTCGTGGAAACCATTAAGCGGTGGCAATCGGGGTGGTTCTACATCACCGAGCCGCGTGATCCCAAATGGGCAGCGGCCCCCAAATTCAGATCCAGCATCCCTACACGGATCACCTCCTGGAAAGAGAGCGGCCGAATTTGGGGCGATTCGGAGGAGCTGACCGGACTCCAAGCCTGTATCCAGAAGCTGGTGGACAAGAAGCTCAAGCTTGTCAACGTAGTCCAGGTCATGCTCATCCGCCGGATTCTCCCGTGCCAACGACGGGGCTTCAATATGTGGGAGTTCGATCCGGTGCAACACCAGACCTTGAATGGGCTCTTCGACACTACGTACGAAGAGGTCTGGAAGGTGCTGTTCAAGGGCGCCGAGGCTCCCGCATCCGCTACCGAAGATTGCGGATTCAGCTCGCAGCATCCAGCTGACGAGGTAAGTGATATTGTCCTTTACGGGACGCTTATTATTCATAGTTTGACTCTATGCGGGATCTAAACTCCCTTTCCTTTGATAGGACTGGCTGAAGAAGGCCGCACAGGCTATATGTCCGGCCCCATTGCCAGAGGACCCAGCTGACGCCCGTCTAACGGGGCTGCTGGCTCCGACACCCCACGTGGTGCCGGAGAAGAAGGCCAAGAAGAAGGCCACGGGGACTCGGAAGAGTTCCCGTTTTCAGGTGCTATCGGACGATGAATCCGAGGCCGACTCCTCCCACCAAGGCGAGGAGGAGAAGAAGAAAGCCTCTCCCCCAACGGGGGGAGGGAAGACAAGGAAGGCCTCCCCAACAAGGGAGGCCGAAGGGTCCAAGAGGGGAAAAACTCTTCCCCGGACTGTTCTGCCAACGCCAGTGACGACGATGAGGACTGGCCTCCAAGGGCCAAGCCTCTAGCGAGATCATTAGTATCCGGACTCCCGAATAACTTCAAGGTTTTCGTTTTCCGTCACATTATGTCTTTCTAATGCCGCATACAACCCTGCAGTCCGCCTAAGGATGATCTCCCCACTTCGCCGAGCGGGTCCTTAGAGGCGTCGGATATGGATTCTCTTCCGACTGCCTCCACCCCCCGTGATACGGATGATGCCGAGGTGGGATCCCAGGAAGGGACCCACCAGGAGGAGAGGGCCCCGGAGGTGTCGCAGGACAACCTCCCGGACTTTGCACCGGACTCAGCCCCGGAACCCATAGTGGCTCCGGAGTCCGGCGGGCGACCCCTTCGTAAGAAGGGCAAGACCGCGACGCCGGCTGCCTCCGTCCAACCGGAGGTGCCGGATAATTTGCTGGAGGCGCTTAACGGCGCCTCCATCAAAGAGGAACACCGCACTGTTATGAGTGCGGTGATTCAGAAGGTTCAGCTCGCCAAGAGCGGGCTGACCGAAGCTTACAGCAGCCTTCTAACAGGCTTTGAGGTAAGAATTTCAATATATGTAAAATGGTACCGCATAGACAGTAGCCCCTGATGCTCGGTTCAGTGTTCGAAAAGAAAAGCCGGACTGAGGATCTTTAGAAAGATAATCGCAGGAGTCATGAAAATATGTCAATATGGGATTGCAGGCTGTGCTGCTAACCTCTGCCTCACTGACTACGGAGGTCAAAACTTTGAAGGAAAACCTCGGGCAGTCCGAGAACGAGCTCGGCCATGCCAAGAAGCAGCTCAAGGAAGAAGAAGGTGAGTAATACCTTATGAAAATTGTACCTTACAGAAAAGGATTTGGTTGCAAGAAAAATGACAAGGATAACTGGGGTATTGCAGGGGCCACGAACAAGGTGGCGACCCTGAAGGAGGCGATGGCCGCGGCCGAACGCAATGCGGCTGCGGAGTGCACCGAGCGAGAGAAACAGGAGGCGCGGGTGGCGGAGGTACAGCAAGAGCTCCAGGATCTCATGAAGAAACACGAGAGCCTGGAGCGTGACTCGAAGACTCGAGAGTCTGAGCTTGCAACGGCTCTTGAGAGTGCCAAAGCCGCTAAGGCCGAAGCCTACAAGGCCATCCAGGAGATAGAGGCGGTGAAGAAAATAGCAGCGGGTAAGGCATTTTTCATGCAAAGTAAGCATGTGAGTGTTAATTACCTGTCGCTTACCCGAATTCGGAGCTCTCCGGGAGTGTTTGCAGATCTTCCCCGTAGCGTGTCTGATGCTGCCGCATTCTACCGGGCGGAGGAGGGGATCTCAACGGAGAATGTCTTCTGGTCTCAGTATGCTGAGGACGGACATCCGGTGCCCCTTAGCGACCAGCTGAAGCAGCTGGTCGAGCTCCACAAGGCGGCCGAACAGGCCATGAAGGGCCTCATAGTTCGACTGTGGCCTAAGGAGGCTATGCCTGGTAGCTACTTCGGCCTGGTGCGGCGGCTGGTGGATGCGTGCCCGTGGGTTGAAGTTATCAAGCACTCCGCCTGTATCGAGGGTGCGCGTCGGGCCCTTGCCCGCGCAAAGGTGCACTGGGGGAAGATGGATGCCCAGAAGCTTGTGACGGACCCCCCCCCCCCACCAGAGGGCAAGGAGCATCGCACGCCCGAGATGTATTATAGGAGTGTGCTGAAGGGCGCCCGCACTATTGTGGGTGAGTGCTCCAAAGATGTAATATTTGAGTAGACTCGCATTTTGTTATCATGTGCGCTGAAAACTTGGTTCATATGCGCTAAGCAACGCTTGTTAATTTAAAATATTACCTTCTGTGCGGCTGTTTATCAAATCTGAGAGATGGCAAGTCGTCGGCTTTAGCCCCCATGCCACGAGTGCTGGGGTGTTCGGGATAAACTCGAGCACTCTTGTTCCCATTTTTGGGTCCATCTAGGGAGGCGCTCAACACAACGAACAAGGCAACCGGACTTATAATGCTTGAACACTCTCACTTAGCCATAGAATTCTATAGTTTTAAATTTCGGCGAAGCCCCTAGTTTTCGGAAGGCCGAATTTGGGGCGCTATCCACGCCTTGGCCGGACAGAATCCGGCTCCTCGCTCGAAGCGGCATAAGTCTTTAGGGACCCGCAAAGAACCTCTCGAACAGCGACCAGCTCTCGCCTCATCATGACGGTCAGTTTTAGCTTTCTCCACTGAGGCGTTAACCCAGCTCAACTGGGGCGCAATCGCAGTGGTTCTCCCAGTGCTACCTTAGCCGATAAAACGGAACGTAAGGTACCAAAACATGGGAGCCGAGCAAACCCAACTATTGACCCAAGAACATGATTCGGAGCCGATGCATATAATGATATAAGTTCGGGGTGCCGCACTTGTGAAAGTGTTCGGACTTATCACACCATAACGAGGGAAACATAAGCCCCTGGTGTATTTAGCCGTACCAAAACGTACGGATGCAACATGTCATAGATGAACATATGTGTAAGAAAGAAATGCAATTAGAAGCAAAAATGTGCTGCATTGCTTTATTCAAATAAAAACTGTTGTAAGTGCAGGACGATACAAGTGGTGCGATAAGCAAGGGATGGGACTGTTTAACATGTCCCCCTCCAGGGGTAGGCTACGGAATAATGCATAAAACAGATTTAATGCTCATAATGGAGACCACCTGAATTTTCGTTGTAGCCTTTCTCCTTCCCTGGCTGTTGTATCGTGGGTTCGGCATGTCTGCTGCCGGACAGGGCCTCTGACGAACGGAGTCCTGTAGGTAAAAAATAAAAGGAAAAGAAAAATAAACGACACACTTAAGAGCCCCTGGTGCGTTGAGCCGCAGTCTGGGCTTATCGTGCTCGAGCCCCTTGCCCCATGCCCATGGTATCTTCAGAGCGAAATAGAGTACGCGAAGGGTCTGTCTTAATGTTTTACAGGGGCTGGGGTTGGGGCCGCACTGCTACGCGTGCTCGGAACATGCCAGGTGGTCGTGTTGTAGGTTACTCCGGGCACGCTTAGCTGTGTCCGGCCGCTTGGCAGCCGGACTCGAGAATTGCCTTAAAAGGCTGCTTTGTACTTCTGCCGCGAGAGCCGCTGTATGCTCCTCCGTTCGGAGGGAGCGTTCAGTGTTTCCGTTGACCGTGATGACTCCTCTAGGGCCTGGCATCTTGAGCTTGAGGTATGCGTAGTGCGGCACCGCATTGAACTTTGCGAACGCGGTACGTCCGAGCAAGGCATGATAGCCGCTGCGGAACGGGACTATGTCGAAGATTAACTCCTCGCTTCGGAAGTTATCCGGGGATCCGAAGACCACTTCCAGTGTAACTGAGCCTGTACAATTGGCTTCTACACCTGGTATGACGCCTTTAAAGGTCGTCTTGGTAGGTTTAATCCTTGAGGGGTCTATGCCCATTTTGCGCACCGTATCCTGATAAAGCAGGTTTAGGCTGCTATCGCCGTCCATCAGGACTCTGGTGAGATGAAATCCATCGACGATTGGGTCTAGAACCAATGCAGCGAACCCACCATGGTGAATGCTGGTGGGGTGGTCCCTTCGATCAAAGGTGATCGGGCAAGAGGACCATGGATTGAACTTCGGGGCAACTGGCTCCATCGCGTATACATCCCTGAGTGCACGCTTCCGCTCCCTTTTGGGTATGTGCATGGCATATATCATGTTCACCGTCCGCACCTGTGGGGGGAAACCCTTCTACCCTCTATTGTTCGGCGGTCGGGTCTCTTCCTCATCGTCGCTATGTAGCCCCTTGTCGCTGTTTCCGGCAATTAACTTGCCTGCCTGCTTGAACACCCAACAGTCCCTATTGGTGTGGTTAGCTGGCTTTTCAGGGGTGCCATGTATCTGGCACAAGCGGTCGAGAATTCAGTCCAAATTGGACGGACCCTGAGTTGTTCTTTTGAATGGCTTTTTCCGTTGGCTGGGTTTAGAGCCTCTGAATCCGGCATTGACTGCCGTATCCTCACTGTTATCGCCGTTAATGCTGCGTTTGTTTTTGTAGCGACGCGACCTACCACTACAGTCCTTGATATCCGGACTGCCAGAAATTTTGTTGAGGTTGTTGCTGCGTGCTAGCCAGCTGTCCTCACCCGCGCAGAAGCGGGTCATGAGTGATGTAAGGGCTGCCATGGATTTCGGCTTCTCCTGTCCCAGGTGCCGGGAAAGCCACTCGTCGCGGATGTTATGCTTGAAGGCCGCGAGGGCCTCGGCATCCGGACAGTCGATGATTTGGTTTTTCTTGGTTAAGAACCGTGTCCAGAATTGTCTGGCCGATTCGTCTGGCTGCTGAATTATGTGGCTTAGGTCATCTGCATCTGGTGGTCGCACGTACGTGCCTTGGAAGTTATCGAGGAATGCGGCTTCCAGGTCCTCCCAACTCCCGATTGACTCTGCTGGCAAGTTGTTAAGCCAGTGCCGGGCTGGTCCTTTAAGTTTGAGTGGGAGATATTTGATGGCGTGGAGATCGTCTCCACGGGCCATGTGGATGTGGAGGAGATAGTCCTCAATCCAGACAGCGGGGTCTGTTGTGCCATCATAGGATTCAATATTGACGGGTTTAAACCCTTCTGGGATTCGATGATCCATTACCTCATCTGTGAAGCACAGTGGGTGTGTGGCACCTCTGTACTGGGCGATATCGCGACGGAGCTCAAAAGAGCTTTGTCTGTTGTGTTCGGCCCGGCCGGACTTACTGTGTCCGGGGTGACGGTGATCGTCACGTATCGTGGGGCACCCACGTGATCCATAGATCGATCTTGATTGTCTTGCCTTATCCTCCAATATGTCGCGCAGGTCCGGAGTGTTCCACTGTGGCCTTGTGCTTTTCGAGCGATGCCGGGGTACGGGTCTAGTGAAGGGCCTTGAGGCCTCTCTCTCGCGACCACGGGGTGGTCGATCAGCCGTATTGTCTCCTGGTGAAGCGGGATCATATGCCTTCACCTCTAATCGGGGGAGCAGCTTACATTTGGGGTAGCTTTTGGAGGGGCGTTCGAGTTCATGCTCTTCGGCCGCGAGGACTTCGGTCCATCTGTCGGCTAGCAGATCTTGATCAGCTCTAAGCTGCTGCTGCTTTTTCTTGAGGTTGTTTGTCGTGGCCATAAGCCTGCGTTTGAAACGCTCCTGTTCGACGAGATCCTCAGGCACGACGAATTCGTCATTGTCGAGGCTTGCCTCGTCTCCGGAGGGAGGCATATAGTCCTCTACCTCTTCTTCGGCCGCTCTCTCATGAGGGCTGGCGTCCCCCTCCTCCTGTGCTGGATCTTGATGGAGTGGGTTGTCTTTGGCGCTATCCAGTGTATTATTGTCTCCGGTGCTGGAATCCTCATTCTTGCTATGGCGGGATTTAGAGCGGCGCCGCTGACGCTGGCGCTTGGGCTGTTTCTTGGAGGGGTCATCCTCCGCTATTCCTTCGCCGTTCCCATCCTTTGGGATATCCACCATGTATATGTCGTATGAAGAGGTGGCTTTCCAGTGCCCGGTGGGCGCTGGTTCTTGATCGTCTCCGGCATCGTCGTCCATACCGTCGATGTCCTCAGAGTCGTAATCTAGCATGTCGGTTAGATCGTCGACAGTGGCTACCAAGTGGGTGGTGGGTGGGCTCTGAATTTCTTCATCATCCGCATCCCAACCGTCCTGGCCGCAGTCCGGCCAGGCCTCTCCTGATAACAAGAGGTACTTTAGCGAACTCAAGATGTCGCCAAAAGGTGAGTGTTCAAAGATGTCCGTCGCAGTGAACTCCATGATCGGCGCCCAATCGGATTCGACTGGAGGGGGCGCGGGAGGACCGGAGTCCGGCAAGGAGTCCGGCACCTCGGAGTCACGAGCTTCATGGGGGACAAGATCGGTGTTCGGCTCTATCGCCGTAGAGGTTGCAGCCCCTGAGGTGGTGTCTAGCCATCCATCCTTGGTCTGCGCAGCTGGCTCCGAGTCGAAGATCGGAGCAGGTTCGAGTGCGGCCTCCAGGGTACTGTCTGGCTGCAGAGCTAAATCATGCCCATCATGACAGTACGGCACGCTCGGCTGTGGCTCGAATCCATCGAGGATCAAGTCCCCGCGGATATCAGCCGTGAAGTTCAAACTTCCAAATCTGACCTGACGGCCAGGGGCGTAGCCTTCGATCTGCTCCAGCTGGCCAAGCGAATTGGCCCGCAGTGCGAAGCCGCCGAATACGAAGATCTGTCCAGGGAGGAAGGTCTCACCCTGGACTGCATCGTCGTTGATGATCGAAGAAGCCATCGAGCCTATCGGTGACGACACAGAGGAACTCTCAATGAAAGCACCAATGTCGGTGTCAAAACCGGCGGATCTCGGGTAGGGGGTCCCGAACTGTGCGTCTAGGCGGATGGTAACAGGAGACGAGGGGCACGATGTTTTTACCCAGGTTCGGGCCCTCTTGATGGAGGTAAAACCCTACGTCCTGCTTGATTAATATTGATGATGTGGGTTACAACAGTAGATCTACCACGAGATCAAGGAGGCTAAACCCTAGAAGCTAGCCTATGGTATGATTGTTGTTCGTCCTACAGACTAAGGCCATCCGGTTTATATAGACACCGAAGAGGGCTAGGGTTACACAGAGTCGGTTACAAAGGTAGGAGATCTACATATCCGTATCGCCAAGCTTGCCTTCCACGCCAAGGAAAGTCCCATCCGGACACAGGACGAAGTCTTCAATCTTGTATCTTCATAGTCTTGGAGTCCGGCCGATGATGATAGTTCGGCTATCCGGACACCCCCTAGTCCGGGACTCCCTCACCCATCGTCGCACTGGAGTGGTGGTGAGGTGGCGAAACCTTGCCGGGCGCGGGTCTGGCCGCGGCAACGTGGTCATCCCCAGCAAGGCTTGCTGGGGGCCTTGGAGTCGTCCCCGGCAAGGGTCTTGCCAGGGGTCTTCGTCTTCTGGTCCCATGTGGATATGTGGGCCATCAATCTTTATGAGGATTTGCATGCTATCGAGCATGTGCTCTCCAGATCTTGGTCTTAACATTGTCAATGGGGTCAGAGCTCTCAGCCCCAAGGGTGACAGACTTGCTGGTGTTGTTGCAGGTTGCCCAGGCAAGGCCCTTGCCGGGGGCGGTCCTGCTTGCCCCTCGCCCCTCGTACTTCGACTGCTTGTTTTGATGGTCTTCGGGCTTTGCCTTCCTTTGCTTCGCCAGGCCCTGTCGTCGGTGTGGTCACGACTGCTCGTGGTTGCGTCTGCCCGTGCACTAGTAAGGGGTACAGAAGTACCCATACTTTTGTACACCAGCAAAATTGTTCCCTTTGGTGAGGATTATGAAATTCCCAATGACTCTGATGAGGATGATCCTTCTGCTGCTTCGATAGAGCAGTTGGATGAGGAAATCGAAGCTGACCATGCCATTTCGACTCCGTTGGTATCATCGCCCATGCCTTAGTTCACACCTGAAGAGGCAGGCGTTGAGGAAGTTGATGAAGATGATGAAGACATGGATATTGGGTGTTCCACTCCTATTATGAATGATGACTTCTGGGAAATTCATCACCCCAATTCACCACTATTCACTCCTCTGCAACAAATTCCTCAGTCCCCGGTTCAGACAGAAGAAATTCATACGGGCTCTGAAGAACATCAAGCTTCACTTCACTCCATCCCTGAAGAAATTCCAGCCACTAGTTCTGATGAAATTGAGAAGACTGTAGAAGAAACTGCTCCAAAGATTCCTCAGCCTGTTGTTCCAGAGGCTGCACTTGAAATGGCTGTGAAGACTTCAACTATAAATCTTCAGCCCATGCACAGGATCTCACTCCAAGAAGCAGAAGTTCAAGGCTGATGACTTCTTTACTGAGCATCGTTTCTTCTCTGACTTCAATCCTTATGACGCTGCTCGTCTTCACCGCAAGCGCTTATGGACTGCCTCATAGCTAAACTTTTATTCCTCGCTGCTGTTTGACAAGGAAAAAGTGTTTGACCATGAGCATATTCCTCATGTGGATATGGAGTCACTTTCGTGCTTTACTCCAGTCCTCAGTGTTCTTCATGATGCAGGGCTGCTCAACTTTTGCGTCGACATCTGCGATTGGAATGAAGAGCTAATTCTTCAGTTCTATGCCACTCTGCATCTGATAGGTAATGTTGACGATGTAAATTCATGGGTCTTGGACTAGATGACTGACAATACGCATCACAAAGCTCCGACCTCTGAATTGCTTCAAGCCATCCCAGTCAGTCCGCCCCCTGAAGGAGCCCTGAAGCTTTATGAGGAACCTAAACTATCAAATCATCTGATTCAAGTACTAATGAAGCCTTTGAAGGCTGGCCAAGCGCCAAGGACAAATTTCCCTGTTAAGGAATTGTTGTATGTGCCAAGGTCTGTCTATCGCATCTTGGCCAAAACCCTCTGATGTAGGGTGGATCCCTATGGGGCCGATCTTTCACGTTTGGAGTGGATCCTACGGGGAAACACAAAGAACGCGCGGAAAACACAAGGGAAAACACGGGGAGAAACGAGAGAATCACTCAACTGACAAGTAATTGGTCACACAAGGGCTAGATCATCGAAAGCATATGGTAACACATGATCCAAAATCAAGAAAGGGAAGATACAAAAGTAGCCGTTCTTCTCCGTGAGGAGGTCTTGATTGTCTTCTCCGGATGGAGGCCTTGAATCTGAATGGATCTTCTCTGAAGAGGCACGGTCCCTCACGTGGACTAGATCCGATACGGATGAGCTATGCTCTATCTCGAAATGAGCTATCACAAAGGTAAGTCTCAAAGTGAGGAGGAGGGGTCCTATATATAGGCTAGGGGGCGAAGGGGTACATGGGCTCAGCCCAACACGCGCGCGCAGGCGCTGGCCGGAGGATCTGGGTGTGGAGCCGGATGATCCGGGTGGAGGCCTGGATGAGCTGGAGACGCGCCTGGTGGCGGTGCAGGTCCGAATGTCCAGCTGGGGGTCCGGACGTCCGGGCAGGGTCCGGATGATCCGGGACGCGGTCCGGATGATCCGGCTTCAGGTGGGAGCTTCGGGTATCTTCGGGGTGAGTTAGCCGGATCGTCCGGGCCGGGGTCCGGATCGTCTGGGCTCTGACAGGATCGTCCGGGCCACCGTCCGGATCGTCCGGCCAGTCTAGGACTTGGCGCTTTTCCTCTCCGTCTTCACACATGTCTTCCGCTTCTGGTTCTCCTTGCCTCCTAGCTTCTCCATGGTTAACTCCTTGGTACCTGAGTATGCATAGCGTTTCCGTTTGAGGTAGTAAACATGTCTCATGTGAACCGAAAGGGAGTTGTGAGAGGAGTGATGTCACCTCGGTTTCAAGAGTTCTTGCACGTGCTCGAGTCATAGGTCCAAGTGGTGTTGTAGGGGATGTAGATGCATCCATGGGGAAGATCGTGGGATGTTCTGTATCACCCTCAATCCGATCAAGGGCCACAACTCTGAAGAAGAAGAGGTTGTTGGCATCATGAAGAATCTGATGTTCAACATAATGCATGGTATTCCAATCAACTATCATGATTTCTTCATGAGGACTTTGGCCAATGTTGCTTTGTCACTGTATGAATTGAAGCCTTATGCTCCCTGGATCATGAAATTCATCAGATCAAGGACTTAAATTCACTACAATGCTGATTTTCAAAATCATCTTAGCTATTTGCCCCCAATCGAAGTCCTCAAATGGACTATTTCCTCAGTTGATAAGAAGGGCAAGGCTGCAGTTATTGATGAAGGCACTCGTCCTTTGGACGGACAGTTTTGAAAGGTAGCATCCTACTCCACCAATGATGACTCTTCCACTCATGATACTGTTGTAAATGCTTCAAAGCATAATCCTCAGGCAACAGCTCCGCGTGTGATGACTGACCGTGAGCTGTTTCTAAGTCTTCATCAAAAGGTTGACAGAAATCACAAGTGGGCCAAGCGTCGGTTTGGTGCTATTCTTCACAACATGACAGTCACTCAAAATACTGTGAAGAAGAATCACTATTATCTACATCAAGTCTTCGACCGCACCTGGGCTGTTCTTTCACAAGTCTACACCGATGAAGAACTCAAGAAGACAAGAAGGTCAAAGTTCCTTCGCTGGTCATCAGTTCAAATTCTTCATCGCGTGAGATGGACGAAGCTGAAGATTTGGACGACACTGTAGCAGGCCCTACTACAACAGACGACCCCAACAACGATGGCGCTCCTCCATCGACATCATGAAGAAATTCTTCAGGGGCGTTAGTCCTCACTTTTCATCCCTTTTGGTCATTTGATGACAAAGGGGTAGAAATTTGAATTATTCTTCAAGCGGGTCTATATATGGGCATTTTTTTGCTAAGTTACAACTCTCGCTCTTATGAAGTATTTGTTTGATCGAGTTGTAAACTTAAGTCCGAAGGTGACCTGATACTTTTGCTCTATTTTTCTGCATGATATTTCCTCATATATGTCAATGCACGCATGCTGAATTACATTAGTCACCACATTTCATCATGCATTTCAAATTCTTCATTCGATATGTTAAATGCGTGTATGAATTACAAGATATAGGGGGAGATCTCCATGATATATCTCTATAATGTGCATTGCTTTTTGAAAGCAAATTCCTCACATATGCACATCTTCAGGGGGAGTTCTTCTATATCTTGCAATCAAACTCCTCAATATTAAGCACTTTCAATTGATATGTTTATCCCCGTTGAAAACTTAACCTATTTGTCATCAATCACCAAAAAGGGGGAGATTGTAAGTGCATCTAGTGCCCCTTAGTGATTTTGGTGTATTGAAGACTTATAGGTTAAGGGACTAATATGTTTGTGAGTGTACACAGGCTCTATAAGTCAATGAGGAGTTTGATATTTATGATGAAAGTCGACCCCAAAAAATGTATATCTTCAGCTGAAGACTTTGGTTCTCCTAAAGATTTTGAAAGTGAAGAAATATGTGTGACCTTGAAGACTTGGATATGCATGCGAGGATTATGAAGCATGAAGACTTTTGTTTTCATAGTTTCATTTTCTCTTTCTTGAGTCATAGGAAACACCGTACTATTAAAGGGGGTCGAGGTAATACTAAGGAAACTGATTTCCAAGTGATGCTCGTCTCAAAATCCTACACCTACCAATTCCTTTTGAGTGAGGCCATTGGAAATCTCATATCAGTTCAGTCGATTTCTTCAGTGACAGAGACGAAGATCATCTGGTCGCTGAGGAATTTGTTCTGACTAAGGAGTTAGGAATTCACCAGTGCAGATTGCCTACACAATGAGGAACATGATAGCCCCGAGGAATTTGAACCTGAAACTTCCGACCGTTGTTGTGCTATGCGCCAGCTGTCCAAAAATATCTACCCACCTAATGGTCATCTCATTGAAGGGCATTTATGTCTTATCATGTCGGGCTGCTCCCTAGGCTATTAATATTCGCCCCTACAACCACTAGCTGGTTGGCTGCTCCGCGAGAAACTGACACTTGTCATTGAGAGCATCCCATCCTCCGAGGACTTCGAGCGAAAATCATCAAGCGAGGAAAACCCAAATCCCAAACCTAAACACCTACAAAAAAAAGTGATTGAGCATCACTGAAGAGATTGTTCCTGTGTGGAACCGACGCTTGTTACCTTTGAGGGTTGTGTATCCTCTAGACGGTTAGGCGTCATGGTCTGAGCATCCAAGAGGAATTGTGGATCGCCGAGTGACCAAGTCTGTGAAGGTTTGGAAGTCACCTGTGAAGACTTACCATGAGTGTTGGGCGAGGTCTGTGTGACTTTAGCTCAAGGAGAATACGATGAGGACTGTGTGTCCGGGACTATGTGTCCTCGAGTTTAAATACTCAGCCGCTCCAACCAGACGTAAAACTGTCACAGCAGTTGGAACTAGTCTACCAAATCATTGTCTTCACCAAGCCAACTGGTTCTATTTCCTCAACCCTTTCATTTCCTCATTCATGTGTTGATGAACCTGATCATTACTGTTTGAAGACTTTGACTGTAGACTTTCTCTATTTCCTCAATCCAATTTCTTCAGTCACATTGTCTTCAGCCTGCTTATCCTGTTTTCACGCTATCTGTACTCTGTGCTTGTTTTCATTTCATCATGATGACTATGCTGTTGCTCTATTATGCTTATACCTGGGTACTTATTCTGCTGCTAGTGTGTCGTTGCTTAGGAATTACTTCACCTAGAAATTCCTCAGTGATGAATTTGTAAAAATCGCCTATTCACCCCCTATAGTCGATATAACGTGCTTTCAAGTACACAAAGTCGAAAGGATCGATAGAGCCCGCGGCGAAGGACTCTGTCGGATCATCGAAGTCCACATCATCAATGTAGGTACCTACAAGCATAATGTGTCACAATAGGATTTGCATCTTAACTCCTAAGAGGGAGGGCCGATGGAAAGGCTGGCAGACGTACCTTCATCATCAAAAAGGTGGTACTCATCGTCCATGAAGTCTTCAGGGACAACATTCTCATCCATGAACCTACTAAGGAAGGCCTCCATGTCACCTGCAACATTTTGTAGCATGTAAGTTATGATTTGATGAGTCATAACATAAGAAACGGAGTGAACATGTGAGAATCACCGTCGGTTCCGATGGTGCAGTCCAACATGCTCCCTAAAGTGGAGATGAGAGGTGAAGCATCTCCCTCCCTAGTGGGTGGTATGTGTCTGCTCGATGCTGGGTTTAATGTCGCCAAAGCAGCTGCATTTGGGCACAACATTGCGATGGATTGAGTGCAAGGGGTGTTTTGCCTAGTTGCGGCATTTGCCTTGCGCCGAGCTAGCAATGCCTCCCTCTCATGTTCTGGTATGCTCTGCATGCGTGCTCTTTTGGAAGCGTTCATCTCTTGCCTCTCCTCAAAGGATATATTTTTTCTTTGCATTTCACTCATCGAGCGCATTGTTTTGCTAGGCCGCTCTTCTATGTGCATTAATCTCCTCCTTTTGTTCAGCTGTCAGCACTTTGTTCTGTCGGGCCGCTCTTCTACGTACATTAATCTCCTCCTTTTGATCAGCAGTTACTGGTTTGCTCTGTCGAGCGGCTCTTCTACATGCATTAATCTCCTCCTCTTGAGCGGTCGTCAAGCTATTTCGTCGAGCCCTATCCCGTTCACGTCTTGCTCAATTTCTATCTTCTCCTGAAATGTTCACAAGTGGTTGTCATTGATCTTCCATCACCCTAGTTGAACTTCCAGTGACATCGTTTACATATTTACTACCTGAATTACCACATCAAGAAAAGTAATAGGATGTGAAACTAGGTGGGAAACATTATATTGTGTTGTGGGGCAAAGTGCGTACCATTTGAACCTTCGCCTCGAAGTATCACGGTACTGCTAAGCTTACTTTGAAATTGAGATGTGCATGGAGTAGGCAATTCAATATGGTCATCTTCATCGGATGATGAACCAATTGGTGTGTTCTATTGAACGGACAATGGACCATTACCGCTTCAGTTTTATCATCCAAGTACAACATCTCAAGCTTATCATCAGGTATGAATGTTTTTTTAACCGCATAATTTTTCATACCTAGAGTGAGATTTTATTGTTGAGCTTGAATCGAAAGATAAGTCTTCGTCCACATAACTTTTTTATAATCCTTGGAACTTCTTGAGATTTCTATTTGTACAAGGGTTTCTTGTTTCGAGCTAACAAACTTTGTATCCCCGAGTCTTCGCTCCGTTTACTATTTTTGAAGGAATCACATAGTGGGACACTTTGGACGCGATAAGACCTATGACATGCTTTCCACACACTACTTTTGGCCACACATGAAGAGAGATGTGGAACGCCTAGTACGCCGATGCTCTACATGTTTCAAAGCTAAGTTACGATACAATTCTCATGGTCTTTATATTCCTTTACCTATCCCATATGGACCTTGGACGGACATAAGTATGGATTTTGTGTTAGGCTTACCTCGATCTAAAACAAACAAAGACTCCATATTTGTTGTTGTTGACCGATTCTCAAAAATGGCACATTTTATTCCTTGCAATAAGACCGACAATGCTTCACAAATTGCTACTTTGTTCTTTAGGGAAATCATCCGCCTACATGGAGTGCCAAGGACAATCGTCTCTGACCGCGATGTCAAGTTTGTGAGTTATTTTTGGAAGACTTTGATGGCCAACCTCGGCATCAGGCAACAATTCTCCACCGCCTACCACCCTCAATCGGATGGCCAAACCAAAGTGGTGAGCCGCACACTCTCCACACTCCTACGAGTCTTGATAAAGCCCAACTTGAATAATTGGGAGGAGTGCATCCCACACGCCGAGTTCTCCTACAATCCTGCCACACACCGCGCAACCAAGCAAAGACCCTTCGAGATTGTGTGTGGTTTCAACCCCGACACGGCCCTAGATCTTCTTCCACTACCTCTACAAGAGCACACAAACATGGACTTCGACAAAAGAATCGACTACATGAAGAAACTCCACGCATCAACAAGAGCTACACTTGAAAAGCACTATGACCCCCATGCCGCCAAGATGAACAAGTCCAAGAAGGCCAAGGTGTTTCAAGAAGGTGACCTTGTTTGGCTACATCTCCGCAAGGACTGCTTACCGAATGAGCAAGACTCCAAGCTCAAGCCATGTGGTGATGAACCTTTCAAGATACTCAAGCACATCAACAACAACGCATACAAGATCGACTTGCCACAATCAAAGTACTTGGTGCATGACACCTTCAACGTCAATGACCTCTCTCCCTTTCATGGTTATCCAAGTGATGAGGAAGATCACGAGTCGAGGATGACTCTTTCCCAAGGGGGGAGATGATGTAGCCCAACCCCACACCACCAACACGCAAGACACCAACGTTGGTCCAATGACAAGAGGCCGCGCCAAAGCTACACATGACAAGGTGAACTCACTCCTAAACATGCATGATTTTGATCTTTCGGTGAATGGCTCGCTAGTCAAGCAGATGTCTTGTGTGTGCTTAGGTATGAACCCATCTACCACATGCTAGAAAACACTCAAGATGCTGGAGAAGAAAATCAAGGAAGATCCTCAGAAGATGGACAAGAAGAAGAGAAAAGAACCAGCAACTGTGATCGCCGGTCGGACCGGCACCGGAACCGCCGGTCGAACCGACACCCCCAGTCCCTGCAGGAAGACACCGGGCAGGCGCCGGATATGAACGGCAACCGACCGGCCTCTCTTGGGTCGACGCCGGCTCGACTGACACTGGACCCACCGGTCGGACCGGCGCCCCCAAGCCAATCGACGCCCCGCGCCAGCTGAACCGGCACCCCGCGACCCCGATGCCGCAGAAGGACCGCGTCGGTCGGACCGGCGCCGCCACAGCCAGTCGAACCGGCGACTGCCTGCATGCAGGAAATTGGCCTTTGGCCCATGTATCTCCACTTCCACCTACCCCTTCGTCCCTAGTACTATAAATACGCCCTAGGGTTTAGATCTAAGGTTAGACTAGAATTGAGAATAGAGCTTTGCTCCCCAAACTTTCCCCCATGTGTGGAACCTACCTTGACCTCCTTTGGAGATGAATCTTTCATAGAAGCTACTCTTTCTCTTGTGAGATTCAAGTAGATCTAGTCAATCTTCCTTGCGAGGTTCTATTGGATCGGTGGACCAGCCGGTGAGAGAAGAGGTTTCAACAAGGGTGAGATTGGTTTGGCTCGTGAGATTCGGAGGCTCTCCCATTGAGGTTTGTTGTCTGGTAATCGAGGCTAGATAGGTTTCGTCGTTTATCCCTTTGTATCTTTTTGTTTGCCCACATGTTCTTCTGCATTTCCCTCGATTCCCTCTCGTGTTCATCGTCAATCCGTGAAGGTCGGGCCATACCCGCATCAGGAAGCTCCTACTGTATTATATTGCCAAAATGGGTTACACGAAAAAAGAGGTAAGCTAATTAGTGTTGTACATGTAATTGTCATAGAGCAAGCATGACAAAAATGAAGCATTATACAAACTAGCAGGGGGGCGTGGCGACACGCCGCACTAGGCTGACGATGTGAAACTACACATAAGACACAGCATCAGTACCGACAACCTAAGTTCAGTAACATGAAAAATTATATCTCATTCTTAACCAACATATATATGGACGCACTTTAGTGTGGCTACGCAAAGGACCAATCCCAACACGACATTCCAATCGACCCAAACAGCATATGCGAAATCAGGCTAATAAGTAGCACAAGAACACGAAATATACTATACAAGTCCAAGCATGCCACAAAAAGTTGCAGGTAGGAAAAGCTAAACTTCCAACATTCTCTGTAGCATTTAGATCAGAAACAATTCTAACGTTTCATCTCAATGGACACTTGTCTCCTGTACATGAAGTGGGAAGTCGGCTGAAGCGTCGAAGTCACCGCGACAGATGGCTTCGGTATACACATCCGTCATTTACCAGGGATCCATGAACAACGGCTCCAACTGTCCCACTACGAGCAAAAGAAAAACAACAAGGTACAGTGAGATAAAACACAATGACATACTTCCTCCGTCCCAAAATGAGTGTCTCAATTTTATACTAGCTCTAGTATAAATTTGTACTAAGCTCAAGACACTTATTTTGAGACGGAGGGAGTATGTGAAAGAGTAACAACAACGCCAGATAAACCCAGTCCTTCGGACAAACGCTTGAAGTCGCACAATCGGGAGCCGGCCAGCGCCCACAACAACACGCGTTAGCAACATCTAAAGAAAATGGCACAAAAAACAAATAAATGGTAAGGAGAAAAAGCACACGCCATGTAGAAACAAAACAAGAAGCACAAACAAGAAGCCACAAAATGATGTCAAACAAATAAAACAACAAAAGGGCAGAAGCCAAACCCAAAAAGAATAAGAATAGAAGAAAAACAAACCCACAAGTGTCAAACCACGAAAAGCTCGCTCAGACATCAACTCGTACACCTGCCCGTGAATGACAACGGACGACGTCCGCCAAGGTGAAGGAAAAAACCACGTCACAAAAATAAGGAGCGCAAAACCACCCCGAGCCGTCCGACACACGGGAGTCGGACCCGCCGGTGCCACGAACAGATCAATGCGCAAACACGACAACCTCTCAAAGGACAGCTACTGACCGAAATGAAACGCGTCTGGAGACAAAAAAATAGGTGTTGCAAAATCAAATGAACACGAAGCACAAACAAAAAAACACACGACAACATAGAAAGCGGAAAGCATCCAATGCAACCAAGCCCAACACAATAATAGAAGGAAAAAAACATGACGCGGAAAGCAAGCAAGCAAGATCAAAACCACACGAACAACGTCCATCGTGCTACCCAACAACAACGAACAAAGCACGGCGACGCCGGCACCAAAACCAAACGTGTCCGCAGAAATACAACAGGCAAAAGACATACCATGGGCAAGAACACAAAGATCGCAAACAATACCCCAAGAAACGGATAAGAAAAAACAACACATCGAAAACAACAACCAAACCACACAGAAGAAAGAAAGAGAGACGCGTGCCGCGAACAAAAAAGAAATAAGCACAAACAAGACCCCACCTCCTGCATCTAAAGTCCAAGTGGAGGTTTAACACCCCCCCCCCCACACACACACCCTTGTTCTATCCTTGTTTCTTAAGTGCATTTTAGTTTTTATCTTTCTTGCTTTTGGTAGGCACCTATATCAGAGGAGCAAGATATTAACCAAACAGTTGTTTACGCGCAGAAGCAGCAAAAGCTAGTAGTAAACCAAGGGAATCGACCTGCTAGCACCAGCAGTAATGAGCAAGCTCCAGTGGAAGGTGTGAATGAGGGGGATGTTTCTCAATAGCAACAACCAAAGCAGAAGCGTCGTAAAGTTACTGACACTAAGGTATTATAGAATCTGTGTAAATTGCACTTCAAATCCCTTAATCAGAAACTTTTATGTGCCAAAGTAGATGTGATGTTTTTTCCGTTGCTATATAATGGTTGCTTATGTGCCCACCCACACAAAAATGGATCATAATCATGTTTAACAGGCAAAAACAGGTGTGTAGGGAGGCAACTCATGTGCCCCACCCACACATAAGTCCCCCCCCCCACCACCACCACCACCATCTGGATCATGTTTTTCCCAGCAGAACACCACCCAGAGGTGATCAAGGGGGGGGGGACTCATGTGCCTCACCCACACACATGTTGGTTTTTTTGTTGCATTTTTGTGCCATTTTCATATTGACTATTCAAGCTAATTTCATATCTATACAAATTTTCTTAGGGTCCCAGGAATATGTCATCACCTGCAAGGCTTTTCAAGTTCAACAAGGACCTTGTCGATGACCAAAAGATTGTTAGCAGAGACATAGAGTTTGGGGGTTTGTTGGATATAAAAGCCACTAGCATGCCAGGGGATCTCTAGATCATGAAACACTATGATCCAGAGATGTCTCAAATAGTTATACCTGATAGGGGCAAGATCTCGGTTGATGTAGAAAGTGTTCCCAGGATATGGGGCTTGCCTAACAAAGGGAGGAAATTCAGCTTCGAAATGAATCCGGATGTCATAAGGGAATTCAACAGTATATACAAGATTGAGGGAAAAACTCCCCTATGCTGACATTATGGTGCAAAATGATTGAAAATATGAATGGGGCTGCTGATGACAATTTTCCCCATGCTTGGCTGGCAGTTGCCTTTTCTTGTTTCCTCGCCCCAACCACAAGCTTGAGCATTTCGCCAAGGTGCTTCCCCGCTATCTTGAACACAAATGTCATCAAAGACTCAAAGATATGCGACTTTGTTGTTGATCAACTAAGGCTAGCATTCATGGGGTTTGGGGAGAAGAAGAAAGTGGTTTGCTGCTGTGTCTTCCACCTAGTAGTAAGTACAAATACAATATTAACAATTTTTTGTTTGTTCATTCCTATTCCCTAAATCATATCTAATATGGAATGAAGTTTGATGCTTCTTTAATCCAAACAATGCAAATACTTTACCTTGATTCATTGGAGGTCGATGAGCCAATTCCTAACACGCTGCCCAGGGCGGCCATTTGGAATGATGATGTCAGAGCCAAAGTCATGAAGAAAGACAAGAAGGGGCCAGACATGTATGGAAAGTTGCATGTAAGTTTTTCCACCGCTTACATAAATAGCATAATAGCATGACAACAACCTTTTCAAATAGACACTAATGAAGTTGTCGTTAATTGGATAAGAAGAGGAGGGGTGTCTAAATTGTCTCCTATATGTGTGTTACAAATTGCGTTATGTTTACTACCGAAACATTTTACCTATTCTATTTGTTTGTACTCACAATCCACAAGCACTAGAATTTCCATGATTCATCAAATCATGGCAACTCCCATAACTTGAGTTCTAGATGGTACAAACACTAGCAACTCCCACTTGTTTTTGTTGTTAGTTTTTTTTTCAGCAGGCAAAAAGAGGTTGCCAAGTAGGCAACTTATATGCCCCACACAAACATAAGTTGCCCCAAGTTACTATCCATTTTTCTAGCATCAAGGGAAACTTATTGTTTTTCATTCCTCTTCCTAATCATATCCAAATATGGGTATGAAGTTAGCTTGTGATTCAAAAATTAGGCAAATGATGCTAGAAACACCAGCAACTCTCTTTGTGTTGTTAGTTTTCTAACAAGCCAACTACATTTATTCGAAAGCTAGCCGGGTAAACATTTTTTAGTTGTTGTTTTTACCCCTTTCCCCGTACAGTCACGGACACTTTCTGGTTTTTTACAAACATGCTTCGTTTGCAGCTCAAGACCGAATTTTCCCGGTACGCAAAAGACAGCTTGTTTGGCAGCATGGATCATATCACAAAATTTGTTGCAGCCAGGCTCCCTGAAAGCTACAACAAAATTGTAAGTATGAAAACCATCCATCTTGTCTGGAAAGTTTTTTTTACTTCAAATTCTGTGTTATCATGTTTTTTCAATGACCTACTTGTGTTTTTGTGCCTTGTGCAGAAACAAAAGATGCTGACAGAAATGGTTCATGAGATGTGCACTGAAATGTCACATGCTGTCGGGAAGCTGGTAGTGGGAGTAGGCAAGCTTGATGATGGGGAAGCTGCGACAAGCACATATGCGCACTGTACAATGGGGGCAACGTCTCAAAAGGGCGGTAAGAAGGGGAAACCCACCCACAAAGTGATTGAGCACAACTCTACTGAGGACGAAGAGTCATACAAGTCTGATAGCGAGAGAGATGAGAAGGAACCGACTGAAGACAGTGAAACCGATTCGGACAAGGATGACCTAGATGGCAGTGAAGATGATTGTGGCACCTCGGCTCAAAGCAATCGGTTTACCTTGCATTGCCAGCCCAGAGATCAAGTCTTCTCGCAACACACAACATCTTGGTACAGAAAACAACCACTTTATTGATGCCAGCGGAAACATAGTACGATATTACATCAAGTAGTGAGGCCAAGCGGCACACACGGTGCGGCTGAACAATATGTACATTATTTAGTGAACAGAAAGGGGGCCTCGATCACAACAACTATGCGGCAGTGGAATGATGACGAAGCAGGACTCCATAGCACAGGGACACTGATGTGGACACAATCTAGACACGGCAGCACTCTGATCCAGTTAGATTTTCCTAAAAGCTGGCATAACACACCAGGTCAGTGCATTGAATGTACTTGCAAGCTCACAACAATCATAAACATAATGACAAACAATATCATGACATTTAATCGAGTTAAATGCAGATAAACATACTACTGATGCAGTGCAAACCAACTTGTGCACCAAGTCCCTCGGACTCTCTTACTAAAGGGTTACCTCGTAACCAAATGATGATCATTCATGGATCATAACCAAAACCAACACTATGGTTTCCACTACATCAGTCTCAACAATCTCATCACTTAAACAGTGCCAAACATATAACTTAGTGTGCATGATTACTTATTAATGTTGATCCATGGTGTGACTTACTCACGAGTTGTGTCCGTAATAGAGGACGTGGCTATTGATAGATTAAATACACTCTGCAGAGGTAGTACACTGGACCCACATCACGGAATCCATGGCCTCGCACTCCCATTCGGGTGGACCAACGGCATTCCGACTGAACTCTCCCATTGCCATGACACTCTCTCGGCCACTCCGACTAACTCCCCACTGGGCTAAGTCATCGGTGGCCCCGTGCCTACCAAAGGCATCAACAGCCACCATCGTGGCAAAACTTAAACGCTCCCAAACGGGGACAAGGTACCATAACAACAACAACGGGCACACAAGGTTATGTTTGCTTACCGGGCTAGGGTACCGCACGCCCATAACCTTCCCTTGTTGGAGGCACCGACCAGAGGCATGACAACGGACCGAATAAAGGCCTTCCCATAAAGGCAAATGTGGTTGCACTGGGAAAAACTCGATTCAGTGGCACCATGACCCGATCAACTTTATATTCAAGTTGAATTAACATCAGGTTTAACTTGAAATGAAAATACTCGAGTCACCATATGCCATGATCATGCAACCATTCGACATGCATCACATATTACTTAGAATAAACTAATCAACATCATTAAATATTTTACTTGCACAAGTCATCACTAAACTTTACTGATTCCTTTTTTCACTGGTTATTAGCACTCATCATTTTTAGCTATAACATTATCATATGAACCAAATCATCACATGAGAAAATAATACTGAAACTAGTCATATCATAGCCATAACTACTCATGCTTGCTAACACTAGTCTAGGTACTCACTTTTGTAGACTAAGCATTTTACTCATGACAAAATAACTAACATAAGAATTATTCATTAAATAAATATATGCAAGAAATAACTCATTTTCAAGTTGGAAAAATCATGAATATTGCAATGACACCATGATAATGTTGGTGTGGCTTGCCCTAGTTCAGAGGAGCTTCACACTCCTCCTGGGTCTCTTCAAGACAATCTTCTCCCTCTGAAAACAATTAAAATCACAAAAAAATATTTCAAGAACACTTATGAAAATTACCAGAAAATTCTAGACAGCAGAGAAAATTCTCATTTTTTGGTGTGCTGCTAGATCTTTTCAATAAGAACACAATGCAAAAAAGAATCGACTCATTTGGACTTGTGGTTAAAAAGTTATAGTAGGTCAAAGTTTCTGGTCAAAATTTGATTTAATTTGAATAAAAAGAAAACCAGGGGGTGACGTCGATGGCGTATTCCAAGAATACGCCACCACTCATACCGCTTCAAGTATGAGCAGTGAGGCTGACCGCGGGCCCCACGCGTCAGGTCAGGGGAGAGAGAGAGAAACAAAGGTGGGCGGCGCTTCTCCGGTGCGTTCTCCGGCGAGGAGTGTCTGGCGACCAGAACCAGAGGGATAGGAACAGAGAGGGGGTCGAGGCACACCTGCCCGTACCCATGGTTTGGCCAGAGGTGGTCGGACGGGGTCGGAACTAGCCTCTCCAGCGGGCTGCAAAACGCAGAGCTCGCCGGAGTTGGGGAGGACGGTGACGTGGGGCTGCACCAGGGGCTCCAACGCGGTCGGACGGCACCAGTGTAGCACCAGCGAGTCGTCTGAGGAGTGGGTGGAGCTCAAGAGGCACCGGAGTGAGGAGGAGGAGCTTGCGGGGATCGCCGGTGAGCTCAGGTCAGGGCGGCAGCCAGAGGCCTGCCCGGTCGGGCTATGGCTTAGCTACGGGCTTGTGGAGGTTGGGTGAGTGTGCGGTGATGCTCGAAGAGGCTGGGAGGGGTATATTTATAGGCGAGTGAGGAGGGGGGGTCAGGATCCGCCGGAGAGCTTCTGGACGCGGTGCCCGGCGACTAACGGGATCAGCGAGAGGGGGAGAAGGCGATGCAGCTCATGCGGCCACTGTGAGAGGGCGGAGATGAGCACAGGAGCATGGGTGGCGACGAGCATAGTGGAACGGACGCACTGTACGCTTGGCCGCGTCGTGCCCATGCCCGTGCCCCTGTGGTGAGCTCCGGCGTCAGCGAGCACCAGAGGCGAGTTAATGGCATCGGGACGGCGATTCTGGTGAAGTTTGGCAAGGTGCGGCGGTTGGGGAAGCGAGCACGAGCTCAACAGAAGCTCGAGCGCGACACAGAGCACGTCGTGGGCATGCCAGCATGCTTGGACGAACGTGGTCACCGTGTGAACTCTTGCGTCATGCTATGCTTAGCTTAAGCTTCATGTCTGGCGTGTAGTCCTTGGTGGTTTGAGTTGTTCCAACGCTTTGAGTTGATCACAGGAGCTCTGTGTGCGTGGTTTACTTCATGGTAAGTTTCTGGACAGTAACTTGTGAGGTTAACTGTCAGTGATCCAGTAAGAGTTTAGGGCTGAGATTTGGGGTTTTGTAGTTTCTTGGGAAGGTAATGAAGCTCAAGAAAATTTAGCCTCATTGGATCAAGGAAAAATATACTTGTTGTGTAAAGTGACTTTTCTGTCCAGAACAGAAATGATTTTCTGTAGAAAAAATATTCCAAAAAGTGATGCAATATTTTTGCCCAGTGAGGTGCCCTAGGCTTCAAAGAATATTTGGGAATTTTCTCAGGATTTTTGGAGCAATAAAAATGAGGGTTGCTTTGGAGCATAGACTTCTGAAGTGAGTTTCACAGAAGAAAAAGAATATTTTTCTTTTTTGAAAAATATTCCTTTGGCCATTTTTGGGATTTATCAGAGAAAGAATGATGAGTTAGAGAAGGATGGGTCACTTGGGTGAAAATCAAAGACATGCCCAAGTGTTTAAGTCCATTTGAATTGATTCAAAAACTCCAAATTCAAAGCAGAAGCAAATGAAGTCTCGAAAAAGAGAGAAGGCAAAAACCAGGCTGTCACAATGATGATCCTGATGATGATGATGAGGACCCACAAGCAGGCAATACTAACACCAATACAGCCGAAGAAGAAGAATTTTGGATGAGGACCACGGAGCGGGTGAAGAAAAACAAGTTGATGAGGATCAGGGGAAGGGGGACGATGAGACCAGCTCAGATGGAGGTAATGGCAGCCATCCCAGTGAAGAGGTGCATAGAGACAAGGGATCTAAAAAGGATGATCAAGAACAACCAAATGAAGATGAGGATGGGGACGAGGATGACGACCAAGCAAGTGAAAAGAGAGAGGGTGGTAGGAATGGGAATGATGAAGGTGATGAGAACCGAGGTGGTGGTGGCAACACCGGAGCAGGTAGCTGTGGTGGTAATTCTGCTCCTGATGAGCGAGCAGCAATTTCAGGTAGCACCAATAAAGGGAATTTCCCTATAGACTTCTTCATTCAAGAACATGGCAGCAAAGCAAAGGGGCAGATGACCCACGTCACAGCCCTAGCGCAGCCCCTCTTGCCTTGCTTGATTCTCATGACATCATGTTTACAATTCAAATGAATTTGAATTGGGGATGACAGAACCCCCAACACCCCTTAATCTAACTAGGGTTTACTAAAATCTTTTTCAATGAACCTGAAATGCCCTTCTAAAATGTTCATCATCTTTGCCTTGGTCTAGAACCTTTGACAAAAATGGCGCACAATTTTCTAGGACAACATAAGGTCACTGAATTAAATCATATGCTATTTGCATTTAGACATTTAAATGATATAAAATATTTTAAATGTCCAAATAATCTGAAACTAAAATGTTTACTGTTGGATATATTCTAAACAGTAGGCATGAGCAAGTTTCATGAATTATGGAAGGGTCTAGGTATTTCTAGAAAAGCCCTAAATGTTATAGAAAAATAGAAAAATAGAAGGAAAAGGAAAACTTACCTGGGACTTACCTGTGCGGGCCAGCACTGCAGCTGGCCGACCCAGCTGGCGGCCTAGCCAACTGGCCCAGCCCACCTGGCGCCTCCTTCGTCTTCCTCCCCTCGCCCCGAAGCAGCTGTGTGCCCGCACGCGAGCGACCGCGGCCACGTCTCCCCGCCACATCCTGCTTCTCCTCCTCGCCCTGACCCGCGTCTGGAGACACCCCATGAGCCCTCGCCTCTCTCCCTCACTCACTGCTTCCTCTTCCCTCCTCTAGCTCTCTCACACGCGACCACCGAGCGAAGCTCATCGCCGGCGCATGTCGACTCCGTGGCTAGAGCCACCACCCCGCCTCTCCGTGTTGCCCAGTGGCTCCGCCTCGACGCCACGGGGCTCCAAGACGAAGCACGCGCCCGTGGGACGCCTGAAGCGACGCCACCATCTTCGTTTCCATCACCGGCCGCCGGAGATCCCCCTCATTGCCCCGCTCGCTTCGGTGCCTCCCCGAGCTCGCTGAGGCCTCCATCATTACCGTTGTGAGCTGCTGTGTTGATTCCCCCTCTTCCCTGGCTCTCTTCCCTCCCGCTAACGCCGTTGCCGTCGAGCCCGAGAGGATAGCTCCGCCGGCCATGTCGCTGTGGTGGCCACTGTCGCCTAGAGCTGCAACCGATTACATAGCTATGCTCAGTGCACCCCCAAGAGGCTATAGCGCCCCTCCTTGCCTCCTATCGTGCTCCCTAACGCCGTACGCGAGCTCACCCGAACTCCTCCCGCCGCCTTAGAGCTTGCCGCCGTCAACTACGGCCACCAAAGCTACTGTCGTCTATTGCTTTGGATGCACGAGAGTCTGGGCTACGCGTAGATGCCCTCCGCTAGTCATTTGGTCGCCGGAGGAGCGATCCCGAGCACCTCCGCCGTCCCTGGCCTCGCCGGTGACGAGCCGTGGACCAGGTCCGGCGTGTTTGACCGTTTTGACCTAGGGTTTGACCTCCCCAGGGTCGCTGACGTGTGGGCCTAGGCCCCTCCTAATCCTGGGTTAAGTGCTAATTAAACTAAATTAGCCCTGCTAATACTGACACGTGGGACCAGGGCCTTAACTAATCTAGATTAGGATTAGTATTAGTGCTAATAAACTTAAGTTAGTTAGTTAGACACTGACATGTGGGTCCCAGCCGTCAGGTTTGACCTGGGCTGGCGCCTTTGACCTGCTGATGCAGTGTTGATGTCACCCTGCCGTCATAAAGGTTTTCTGGAAATTTAAATACATCAGGAAATGATTTATTATTTCAGAAAATACTCAAAACTTCTAAAAATCACAGAAATTAATCTATAACTCAGAATGAAATAAGTTATATATGAAAAATGCTCAAAAAATTCAATATATCCATCTGTAATGGTTTCATGCATGTTTAAACAACTTAACCTTGTTGTCTAGTTCAAAATATGATAAGGCACTATTTAAATTCATTAGATGAGTTTGGGGTTTAACCCTTGGTTCAAAATGACTCAAACCCATCTGGTTTTAGTCGCATTAGCTCAACCACAGCATATTGCCATGTCATGATCATGCATCATATTGTGCATTGCATTGATTGTGTTCTTCCTTGTTTGTCTGTGTTTGTCCCCTCTCGATAGACGTGGTTCCGACGATGAGATCGATGACGCCGATGAAGAGATATACTATCTTCAGAAGTGCCAGGCACGCAAAACCCCCTTGTTCATTCCGATACAATCCCACTCTCTCGCTCCTGCTCTCTTTTACTGCATTAGGACAATAAGGATTCAACTATTACATGATGTGGTAGTTGAACCCCTTTCCTCTGCATGACCTGTCATTGCCACAGTAAATAGATGAAACCCACTAGCATGAGTAGGAGTTGTTTGAGCCCTGATGTGCCTACTCATTCATGCTTGTTTGTCATGCCTGCTACTGCTTAGAGTTGAGTCAGGTCTAATTCATCGGGGATGAATTGGAGGTGTGTGAACATGTCCTAATGTGTGTGAGCTAAGTGTGTGAACACGATTTGGTAAAGTTAGCTGTGAGAGGCCATGTAGGAGTACATGGTGGGTTGTCTCATTAAAGCCGTCCTCAGGAACTGAGTTCTGTGTTTGTGATCCATGAACAACTACTACCATGCATTGGACTCCTTAATTGACCCTCTCGACTTATTAATCAACTTGATCTATGTCCAGGAGTTGCTACTAGTTTCTGGTGTTTGTAGGTTGTGTTAGTAGTCTACCAAGTGGCACTCGGTACATGTGGGCTTGGGTCAGACTAGGCACCATGGCCGGGTATGCCAAGCGTCGCCCGTTTGGTGGGCTTCGAACCCTGTACACATTGTTTGGGGGCGTGAGCGACACCCCGGCCGGATCTCCTTGCGGATGGAACCCAAATAGGTGATAAACCTGGACTAGAGACTTGTGTGGTTAGTCAGGTCGTGGCCGACACCCTCGCCAGGCTTCTGCTTGAAGGTTGCCGAGATACATGACATGTACATGGCGGTAAGTGGCGAGAGCGTGTGTGAAGAAGTACACCCTTGCAGGGTTAATATGATCTATTCGAATAGCCGCATCTGCGTAAAGGACCTCTGGGTTGCCTATACAGTTCATAGACAAGTGAAAGTGGATACTCTAAAATACGCAAGATAAGCGTGAGTGCTATGGATGGTGCTCTCGTAGGAAGACGGCAGCAGATCCATAGTGGTGTATTGATATGGTGAATATCTGGACTCGTGTGCGCCACCTCAAAAGAGTTACTTGCAGTCGTAGTTCAGGATAGCCATCGAGTCAAAGCTGGCTTGCTGCAGTTAAACCCCACCATCCCCTTTGTTGATAATGATGCATATGTAGTTAGTTCTGATGTAAGTCTTGTTGTGAGCCAAAAGGCGCAAACGGTCCCGGGCCAGGTAAGGTGGTACCCGTGGGAATACCATGCATGAGGTCGTAAAGCGATATGATGTGTTACATGCTAGATCGGTATGACTTTGGATCGGGGTCCTGACAGCTTTGGTATCAGAGCCTGACTGCCTGTAGGATTACCAAGCCAAACTGGTCGAAGTTGAGTCTAGAATTCTCTAGTTATATAAGGGAATTGTTTGTGGATGGGAACATAAGGCTCTTTTTACTCCTTACACCTTATGCCCTCTGATCCAAGTCATCCTATCTTTCTTACGGGGTTAAGAACTAGGCTTTCTCTTCCTTCTATCAGGATCACGTGTTACTAATCCATAGACTTATAGGATTGATGGATCCAAGCCTCAATTCAGTCCCTGCTATTTTCATGTGTTCATAACTGGCCTCAGAACCTTGATATTGTGCTTCTTAGTGGTTATGCCACCATTTTGCAGAATGTCTCAAATCTTCTTGAGCATTTACAGCCGTTATGTTGTTCGAGTTGTCCCAAGTTTCTAAACAATCTGATGCATTTGGAAAATCCTCTCCCTCTGTTTCCGATGTCCTTTTGGGCCAGATCCACCACACTAATGGCTGTGTTGAGGTACTCCATTGCCTCGACATATATGTTGGAGTTATTATTATGACCCTAGGTGTCTTAGAGTATCACCTAGTAATCTAGCCATGTTTTGTATTCCCAGTGTGATGATTTTGGTAGTCATTCTCAAAAGCATCCCGTGATGACATTTAGTTAGCAGGCATTCTATTCCTGGGTTTTGAACCCGAGATTCACCCTACTTACTTCATGTTGACTGTGTTTGCTAGTTCCTTTAGGATATTAGTAACCTTTGCGATAGTCGCCAAGGTTTGTGGTATATCGTTCTTCCAATACCATGAACCATCCTTGGCAGAAGTTCTCTCAAACCGAGAGATCATAACAAAAGTGCTCTTGATGAGTTCTCCATTATGGATGAGACTCTGCCAGTCCTACCTTTCTGCATGGATTATCCGGAAGAAATATGTTGAACTCGATCGACATACTAATATATGCATCCACAACTCAGAAAGTTATATGTTCCTTGAGTTGTTCCTTTTTAGTTGTATCTTGACCTTCATCTATCAGTTGATAGTCAGGAGTAGTTGTGCAGTGTGTTCATCGATGCCTACTATTCTTATGGTCCGTCAAGCCATTCTATTATGGAATGACTAGGAGAAGCAAACTCCAGTACCTTATCCATCTCCAGGATTGGGTCAAAGTAGTTGTATTCCATAGATCAAATGTCAATCCAGCTTTTGTTCTGTTCTGCTTTGGAGTGTTGCCCTCTTCCATATCATGTCATGAGAATTGCACACCCTCTTATGAATTCTTGATGCAGTGATACTTCTCTCATCATTCTCCATTCCTTGGTTCCAGTGTTGTTGTAACCAGAATGCTGACAAGTGAACCATGATGTGTGAAATCAATACTCCTAGCAACCTTGTTGCTTGGTAGTTAAAGGACAATAATTTCATTCTTAGCATGTTGGTTCTGGAATCATCATTCTAAGATACATTGTGCTGCCTAGTCCTTATTTCCGGTGCACTCTTCGGTCGGTGAGTTAGGGTTTTGTCAATCCCTCGCTCATTTGATCATATCGTCTTGCCCTGAAAAGCAAGAATGCTCCCAGGCTTAATAACATATTGGTGATTCGTGATTTTCCAAATATCTTCTCGGAAGTATTACCAGGTTGCTCCCTGACTGATATGTTGAGCTCGCGATCAAGTTGGTTTTCTTATAAACCACCCCTTCTCCAAGAATCTATGTTCGATATCCCTAAGATAGTTGGTTGAGCTAGAAAACAACTTGGAGAGTTGGAAGATAAAAGCTTTGCCTGACTTAGTTCATCCCCAAGGGTTATCTTTTGTATGTGTGTTGAAGAAGGATGGTATTTCCATCGATTGACCCCCGTGATCAGTTAATGGACATATCATCTTATCCAATCTTTGATTTGAGTATGGTTTATTGTCAAATCAAATCAGAATCAATGATGTTCATAATGTTGTCTTATTCGTGGTTTTTCCTCGAGCATACACCATTATATCTTTTGTTCTGACCAATGCTAACACCTTGTTCACATAATTGTGGAATTCCATCTATATGGAAATCTCGATGACTTGTTGTTGAGCCCATCAGCAGCATTTTGTCTCCTTCATGATTTGTGTTGAACATCCAGCTAGTGTTGGAAACTTCTAAAATCATTATCTTCATGTCCCATTCATGAAGTATGTGTTGGATGAAAGAAGTGACTTTCTCTAATTCATGTGCATTTGATGCAAGTTGCCGCCATGAATTTGAGAACAGTTGTTTTGCTTTCTCTAGAATCGTCCCAAGTTAGTCACGCATATGCGAAGTACTCTATGGTTTGGTAGGTTGGCCGCCTCCATCCTATATGTGCTCCTAGCACACCAAGCCACTGATTAACTTGCTCAAGGAGAAGAAGTTCCTTCATAATAGCTAATCCGGACTTATGTAAGGACTTCGATATCCTCGTTGATGGTTCCCAACCAGAACTCGGTAGTGTTTCATTGTAAGACTACTAAGTGGGCATGCTTGTCTGGGACAACGTGTTCACATGTTTGTAGCAGAACCAGCTCATATTTTGGAGCTTACTACAGTTCATTCCCCGAGAATCTCACAACGCCATCTCGCCGATTGTGTTACAAACTTTCATTTTCATTCCTTGACTTGATGAGTCTTGAATATCCTGACACCAACCAGATCTGAATCTCAAGCAGATATGATGGTTGGAACATTTCCCAAGAACTATAATGTTGGTCTCTCTGTAACCCGGTAAGTGGATGTCGTGGCCAACACACCCAGTCGGAAGACCTATTATTGTAGTATCTTGATTGAGGAAGTTGGCCACCTCCCCATAAGGACTTCATAGGATTTACTTCTGTAGTTATTCCTTATGGTTTCTTGTGCTCCCAAAGTCCGACCTTTTACTTGATGTTCTAGATACCAAACCGCATCTATAAATGGGTTAAGCTAGCACATCAAGGGGAACATTAGAAGCGGAGTGTTAAATGTCTCCAGGTCAATCATCCGGATTTTGATTCCTTGGCCTTGCTAAGGTGAAATCTGAGAAGTTGTTATCTTCCTTTGCATCTGCATCCTCCACCGGTAGTCATCATGGTAGTATATTGTGTTGCCAGGATCCTTGGCACGAATATTGGTAAAACCTTGATGAATATGGAAGTGCTCAAGTTCCTGAGAGCACGCGCAAGCACTAGGTTTTATCGTTGGCATTAATCTTTCAAACAGTGGAATCACTCTCGGCTGTCGAGTTTTTCCCTAGTTACTGGAATCATTCCCAGCATTTGCATTTTGTTTCCAGCTTGCACCGCGATTGTGCCATCCTACTCTGGACTACCCTTCCTAGTAATTACTGATCAGGATCATTTTTGAACGTGGTCCTACCATGGGTCCCATCCATTTCCGGTGATAAGCAAAATCATCCACTGCATTGTCTTCAACAAGGTAATCCACATCATCCATTCTAGTCCGGGAATGTCATCCTTTCGTACTCCATCAAACGATCATATGGGAATTACCTCAGGCTGGTATAGAGAATTTTATTGGTCTCTGAATCAAAAGTAATTCTTTTGCCACTTAAGGTAATAATTCTACGAGTCACCCCCTCCAACATGTCTCGTTATGGTATCATGGCAACTCAACTCCTCGCTACGCAGACAATCATTCACCACCCTCTTAAGTGTGGGATTGTTGCCTACCTAGCGAACCTTCGTCATCTGTTCCAGTCCATCTCTCTAGATGTATGCTTCGTGTCTCAGCTTGAGAGATGTTTCAGTGTCTCACTCCGTGAGTTTATCCTGAGTTGTTCAATCTTTGAGAAGATCGATCCTTCTAGAGTTTTTCTTTTCCTCTCGTTGTCATGTTAGTTGGAGTTCTCAGAACAAGACATCGAGACAATGATGGTGATCGAATCAACGTTCTTATGAAGTGCACCCTGGATCGTGAAGATTGTGTTAGTTTGCATTCCCCCCCCTCATCTTACCCTACACTTGAATCTCAAGACGAGATTCTTGTTTAGTGAGGGTGAGTTGTCACAGCCCTAGCTCAGCTCCTGTTGCCTTTCTTGATTCTCATGTCATCATGTTTACAATTAAAATGAATTTGAATTGGGGATGACAGAACCCCCAGCACCCCTTAATCCAACTAGGGTTTACTAAAATCTTCTTCAATGAACCTGAAATGCCCTTCTAAAATGTTCATCATCTTTGCCTTGGTCTAGAACCTCTAACAAAAATGGTGCACAATTTTCTAGGACAACATAAGGTCATTGAATTAAATCATATGCTATTTGCATTTGGACATTTAAATACTATAAAATATTTTAAATGTCCAAATAATCTGAAACTAAAATGTTTACTGTTGGATATATTCTAAACAGTAGGCTTGAGCAAGTTTCATGAATTTTGGAAGGGTCTATGTCACACCCTAGCTAGTTCATGCATTAGAGTGTTGCATCATGTCTATCATTTCATCAGAAACTTGAAATGGGGATGCCAGAACCCCCAGCCCCCTCTGAAAACAACTAGGGTTTACTAAAAATAATTTCAATGAACCTGAAATGCCCTTCTAAAATGTCCATCATTTTTGTCCTGGTTCAGAACCTCTGCCAAAAGTGATGCACAGTTTTCTAGGTCATCCTAAGGTCTTTGAGTTAATTCATAATTATTTGAATTTAGGCATTTTAAATTTATAAAATATTTCAAATGCTCAAATATCTCCAAACTAAAATGTTTCATGTTGGAAATAATCCAACTATGGACCAGAAGCAGTTTGGTGATTTTAGGAGTTGCCTAGGTATTTTTAATAATTCAACAAAGTTGCAGAATAATAGAAAAAGAAAAAAACAGAAAGGAAAACTTACCTGGCGCCTGCAACCCGGCCCACCTGCCGGCCCTGCCCAGCGCCGCGCCAGCGAGCTACTTGCCCGGCTAGGCAGGCAGGCAGGTGCTCGACGGCGAGCACCGCATGGGTGCCACGCACCTGCTCGCCGCCTCGCCGCTCCACTCGCCCGGCTAACGCCGTGGATCGACCCCTCTCTCCCCCGAACCCCCCAGACGTCCCCTGGCGCTCCCCAGCCATGGCCGACGCCACCGCCGCCGCTCCATCGCCGTAGCCGCGCTCCCCGCCGCCCGTGCATCGTCTCTCGTGTCCAGGAGCTCCGCCGCCATACACTTCGTCGAGCTACCCGAGCCCCGTGTGCTCGCAAGGCCCGAGTCCACCGCACCGACCTTGCCCGAGTCCGTCGTCGCCAGAGATCCCCTTCAACACCGTCGCCGCATTAGCTCGTCCCCGACCTCGCCGGTGGCCTCTACGGGTGCTCTGTGAGCCTAGCTACCCCTCCTACTCTTCCTCTCTTGCCCCCGAGCCATGTAGCGACCGCACGAAGATCACCCGCACGCACCGCCGCGGATCTCGTCGCCGACGTGCTCCCGGCCATCCTCCGGCCACCTCTCGGTGTCCAACGCACTCACCACGCTGCATTGAGTCCAACCGTGCACTCCCCGCACCTCACCGCACACCCTAGCCTCGAGTTCGTCCTCAACCAAACTCCGGTGGCCGCCTAGGTCGTCGTCGGCGCTAACTCCGGCCACCCCGACCCCAACAGACTCCACCAAGAGCCGCGGCTCGTCCTTAGCTCCACATAGATGCCTTCCGCGCCCCATTTGGTGGCTGGAACGGCCAAAACCACTTCCGCCGCCGCGTCGGGCTCGCCGGCGGCTAAACGCTGGTGCAGCCATTTTGACTTTGACCACGGGTGGGCCCTGGTTGACTCTGCTGAGTCAATGACAGGTGGGGCCCCCTTTTGCTAATTATCCAGATTAGTTTAAACTAAATTAAATTAGTTAATTAGCCACTGACACCCTGGACCCACGCGTCAGGTTTGACCTGGACCGGGTCTGTTGACTTGCTGAGGTCAGCATGACCTCATGCTGACGCAGTAAACCTTTTTCTGGAATTAAAATAAATCTAAAATGATTTATAAATTCCAGGAAATAACCCAAACTTCAAAAATTCATATAAATTCAACCGTAGCTCCAAATCAAACAAATTATATATGAAAATGATCAGAAAAATCCAATCTATCCATCTACTAGTTTCATGCATGTTTAAACAAGCTAACTTGAGGTTTAGTGTAGAACAAGATAAAACACTTTAAAGGGCCATTTATGAGTTTGAAATTTGAATCTTTGGTTCAAATTGATTCAAACCCATCTGGTTTTAGTTGCATTAGCCCAACACACTCATATTGTCATGTTTCATACATGCATCATATTGTCGCACATTGTTTGGTGATGGTTGTGTATCGGTGTTCTTTGCGGCAGGTTCTGCCTCCGAGGAGTACCGTGATTACCCTAGCGAAGAACCGTATCCGTGCATCGATCCATCAGGAAAGCAACCAACCATTTGATCATATCGATACAATCCCATGTTCTCGCTCTTGCTCTCTTTTACTGCATTAAGACAACGCGTTTCAAACTGCTGTGTGCTACGGTAGTTGAACCCATTTCCTCTGCATAACCTGTCATTGCCACAGTAATTAGATGAAACCCACTAGCATGTGTAGGAATTGATTGAGCCATATGTATGTGTTGTTCCTACCTTGCTATGCCTGCTATGCTTAGAGTCGTGTCAGGTCTGGTTCATCTGGGTGATGGGCTAGAGTGAAATGATCATGTCGGTAATGAGAGTGATGTGGTGAACACGATTGGTAAAGGTATCGATGAGAGGCCATGTAGGAGTACATGGTGGGTTGTTTCTTTGAAGCCGACCTTAAGCACTGAGATCTGTATATGTGATTTAAGATACAGCTACTACCATGCATTGGGCCCTGAAATATGACCCCGCTCGACTTCTTATTCACCCTAGTCCTCTGTCCAGGAGTTGCAAGTAGTTTCTGGTGTTTGTAGCCTACTGGAGGCCGTGGACAGCGCTGACCATAGGGGTGGGTTGTGATGCGGTAGGTACGTGTCCGGGAATACCGGGCACCCGTTAGGTGTCACGGAACCCTGTACACATCGTTCGGGGCCGTATGGGAAACCTCGGCCGGACTCCCTGCGGATGGAACCTGGATAGGCGATAAACCTGGACTAGAGACTTAGGTGTTTAGGTAGGTCATGGTCTACACCCACGTCGGCTTTCGCTTGAAGTCTGCCGAGCACATGTCGTGTGCAGACGCTAAGTGGTGGAAACATGTATGAAGAAGTACACCCCTGCAGGGTTAACATGATCTATTCGAATAGCCGCGTCCGCGGTAAAGGACTACTTGGTTGCCTATACAGTTCATAGACAAGTAAACTGGATACTACTAAAAGCCTCAAGATAAGCGTGAGTGCCGAGGATGGCCCTCCGTAGGAAGACGGAGGTGGATTCTCGGTAGTGTATTGAAGTGATGAGTAGTGGACTCATGTGCGCAAAACCATTTCAAGTTGGAGTCTCGTAGGATAGTTTAGCCAAGAGTCAAAGCTGGCTTGCTGCAATAACTCCACCAACCCTTCTTGATAATGTGCATGTATGTAGGATCTGACGTAAGTCTTGCTGGGTACCTTTGTACTCATGTTGCTATAATTTACATTTTACAGAAGGCGCTGCAACCCCTTCTGATGGGTTCTTCGTAGACGTTGACATCGACGAGTAGACTAAGGCCCAGGTGGTAATCCTGAGCATGTGAAGGTCCACGTAGTATAGCTAGGCTTTCCAAGCCTCTTTTATTTTACTAGTTGTCTGTACTCAGACAAGTTACTTCCGCTGCTGGTTTGTATGACTGTATGATTTGAATGTGGGTCGTGTGACCCGTACTTGTATGTATGTTATGTATGGCTCTCTGAGCCTTTAAATAAAGTACTTGTGTCGTAGAGTCATGTTGTGATGCCTTGTTGTATTTGCACATATCGAGCATATTGTGTGTATGATTGAAATGCTTGGTATGTGTGGGATCTGACTATCTAGTTGTTTATCTTTAGTAGCCTCTCTTACCGGGAAATGTCTCCTAGTGTTTCCATTCAGCCATGGTAGCTTGCTACTGCTCCGGAACACTTAGGCTGGCCGGCATGTGTCCTTCTTCGTTCCTGTGTCTGTCCCTTCGGGGAAATGTCACGCATTGAGTACCGGAGCCCTGCTAGCCCGCTACAGCCCGGTTTACTGGAGTCCTGCTAGCCCAGTGCTACAGCCCGGACCCACTTGCTGATGACCGACACATTCGATGCTGGGTCATGGATGCATGTCCCTGTAAGTCTGTGCCACTTTGGGTTTACGACTAGTCATGTCAGCCCGGGCTCCTTATCATATGGATGCTAGTGACATCATCATATACGTGAGCCAAAAGGCGCAAATGGTCCTGGGCAAAGGTAAGGCGACACCCGTGGGAATACCGTGCGTGAGGCCGCAAAGTGATATGAGGTGTTACAGGCTAGATCGATGTGACATTGAGTCGGGGTCCTGACAGTCTAGGTATTTTTTAAAAAGCCCTAAATGTTACACAAAAATAGAAAAACAGAAGGAAAACGAAAACTTGCCTGGGACTTAACTGTGGGGCCCAGCACTGCAGCGGGCCGGCCCAGCTGGCGGCCCAGCCCACCTGGCGCGTCCGTCTTCTTCCTCCCCTTGCCCCGAAGCAGTTGCGTGCCCGCACACGAGCGACCGTGGCCACGTCTCCCCGCCACCTCTTGCTTCTCCTCCTCGTCCTGACCTGCATTCAGAGACGCCTCGTGACCCCTCGCCCTTCTCCCTCACTCGCTGCTTCCTCTCCCCACCTCTGGCTCTCTCGCACGCGACCACCGATAGGAGCTCATCGCCGGCGCATGTCGACGTCGTGGCCAGAACCACCACCCCGCCTCTCCATGTTGCCTAGTGGCCCCGCCTCGATGCCACGGGGCTCCAAGACGAAGCACACGCCCGTGGGACACCTGAAGCGACGCCACCGTCTTTGTTTCCATTGCTGGCTGCCAGAGATCCCTCTCATTGCCTCGCTCGCTCTAGTGCCTTCCCGAGCTCGCTGAGGCCTCCGTCGTTGCCGTTGTGAGCTGCTGCGTCGATTCCCCCTCTTCCCTTGCTCTCTTCCCTCCCGCTAACGCCGTTGCTGTCGAGCCCTAGAGCTTGGCTCCGCTGGCCATGTCGCCGCCATGGCCACCATCGCCTAGAGCTGCAACCGAGCACACAATCATGCTTAGTGCACCCCCAGGAGGCCATAGTGCCCCTCCTTGCCTCCTGCCGTGCTCCCTAACACCGAACCCGAGCTCACCCGAACTTCGGCCGCTGCCTTAGAGCTCGCTGCCGTCAACTCCGGCCACCCAGTTGCTGTCGTCTATTCCTTTGGATGCGCGAGAGTCTGAGCTACACGTAGATGCCCTCCACTAGTCATTTGGTCGCCGGAGGAGCGGTTCCGAGCACCTCCGCCGTCCATGGCCTCGCCGACAACGAGCCGTGGACCAGGTCCAGCGTGTTTGACCGTTTTGACCTGGGGTTTGACCTCCCCAGGGTCACTGACGTGTGGGCCCAGGCCCCTACTAATCCTGGGTTAAGTGCTAATCAAACTTAATTAGCCCTGCTAATGCTGACATGTGGGACCAGGGCCTTAACTAGTCTAGATTAGGATTAGTATTAGTGCTAATAAACTTAAGTTGTTAGTTAGACACTGACATGTGGGTGCCAGCCGTCACATTTGACCTGGGCTGGCGCCTTTGACCTACTTACGCAGTGCTGATGTCACCCTGATGTCATAAAGGTTTTCTGGAAATTTAAATACATCAGGAAATGATTTATTATTTGAGAAAATACTCAAAACTTCTAAAAATCACAAAAATTAATCTATAACTCGGAATGAAATAAGTTATATATGAAAAATGATCAAAAAAATCCAATGTATCCATCTGTACTGGTTTCATGCATGTTTAGACAACTTAACCTTGTTGTTTGGTTCAAAATATGATAAGGCACTATTTAAATTCATAAGATGAGTTTGGGGTTTAACCCTTGGTTCAAAATGACTCAAACCCATCTGGTTTTAGCCGCATTAGCTCAACCACAGCATATTACCATGTCATGATCATGCATCATATTGTGCATTGCATTAATTGTGTTCTTCCTTGTTTGCCGGTGTTTGTCCCCTCTTGATAGACGTGGTTCCGACGATGAGATCAATGACACCAATGAAGAGATATACTATCTTCAGAAGTGCCAGGAAAGCAAAACCCCCTTGTTCATTCCGATACAATCGCACTCTCTCGCTCCTATTCTCTTTTACTGCATTAGGACAACAACAATTCAACTGTTACATGTTGCGGTAGTTGAACCCCTTTCCTCTGCATGACCTGTCATTGCCACAGTAAATAGATGAAACCCACTACCCACTAGCATGAGTACGATTCATTGCCACCTGATGTGCCTACTCATTCATGCTTGTTTGTCGCCTGCTACTGCTTAGAGTTGAGTCAGGTCTGATTCATCGGGGATGAATTGGAGGTGTGTGAACATGTCCTACTATGTGTGAGCTAACTGTGTGAACACGATTTGGTAAAGGTAGCGGTGAGAGGCCATGTAGGAGTACATGGTGGGTTGTCTCATTGAAGCCGTCCTCGGGAACTGAGTTCTGTGTTTGTTATCCATGAACAACTACTACCACGCATTGGACTCCTTAATTGACCCTCTCGACTTATTAATCAACTCGATCTATGTCCAGGAGTTGCAACTAGTTTCTGGTGTTTGTAGGTTGTGTTAGTAGTCTACCAAGTGGCACCCGGTACAGGTGGGCTTGGGTCAGACTAGGCACTGTGGCCGAGTATGCCAAGCGTCGCCCGTTTGGTGGGCTTGGAATCCTGTACACATCGTTTGGGGGCGTGAGCGACACCCTGGCTGGATCTCCTTGCGGATGGAACCCGAATAGGCGATAAACCTGGACTAGAGACTTGTGTGGTTAGTCAGGTCGTGGCCGACACCCTCGCCAGGCTTCCGCTTGAAGGTTGCCGAGATACATGACGTGTACATGGCGGTAAGTGGCGAGAGCGTGTGTGAATAAGTACACCCCTGCAGGGTTAATATGATCTATTCGAATAGCCGCGTCCGCGGTAAAGGACCTCTAGGTTGCCTATACAGTTCATAGACAAGTGAAAGTGGATACTCTAAAATACGCAAGATAAGCGTGAGTGCTATGGATGGCGCTCTCGTAGGAAGACGGCAGCAGATCCTTAGTGGTGTATTGATATGGTGAATATCTGGACTCGTGTGCGCCACCTCAAATGAGTTACTTGCAGTCGTAGTTCAGGATAGCCACCGAGTCAAAGCTGGCTTGCTACAGTTAAACCTCACCATCCCCTTTGTTGATAATGATGCATATGTAGTTAGTTCTGATGTAAGTCTTGCTGGGTACATTTGTACTCATGTTTGCTTAATTTATGTTTTTGCAGAGAGACTCCAGTCTCACTAGTAGTTCCGCGTGGAGTTCGACGTTTAGCTTGTTACCTCAGCTACGATGTTGTGCCCTCGGTAAGATCTTATAGTTAGTCAGGCTTCTCAGCCCTTTTCATTTGTAGTTTTCTGTAATCAGACATGTTAAGCTTCCGCTTGTGTTTTTGGCTTGTATGCTCTTAATGTTGGGTCATCAGACCCATGTTTGTAATATCTCGCTCCTCGGAGCCTAATGAATAAATACTTTGAGTTGTAGATTTTTGTTGTGATGCCATGTTGTATTTGCACATATCGAGCATATTGTGTGTATGATTTGAAATGCTTGGTATGTGTGGGATCCGACAACCTAGTTGTTTATTCTTGGTAGTCTCTCTAACCGGGAAATGTCTCCTAGTGCTTCCACTGAGCCATGCTAGCTTGCTACTGCTCCGGAACACTTAGGCTGGCCGGCATGTGTCCTTCTTCGTTCCTGTGTCTGTCCCTTAGGGGAAATGTCACACGTTGTTCCTTTAAGTCCTTATATCTTGCTACGACTTGGGTTCATATGTTGTTGACCGAAACGTTCGTTGTTGGGTCATGTATGCATGTCCCTGTAAGTTAGCGCCACCTTGGGTTTACGACTAGTCATGTCGGTCCGGGGTCTTTGTCATATGGATGCTAGCGGCACTATCATATATGTGAGCCAAAAGGCGCAAACGGTCTCGGGCCAGGTAAGGTGGCACCCATGGGAATACCATGCGTGAGGCCACAAAGCGATATGTTGTGGTACATGCTAGATCGGTGTGACTTAGGATTGGGGTCCTGACAACCCAAAAATTATATCTCTTATATCTCTTATAGACATTGTTATGATGGAGTTCAAGAAGCAATGGAAACCTCTAGAAGGCGAGAAGCTTGACGTGCTGGAAGTTAAGGATGGGCTAACACCTACTTCATATATTGACATGATATTCCAAAGGGTTTTGGAGGAAGAGAACATTCAAATGGCCTGCACTTTCAATATTGAAGAGTTATGCCCACTACGCACATAGGAGGAGCTTATGCAAGAAATTTGTGGATTCCACTCCTCGGTAGCAAAAAGAAAAAAAGAACCAAATAGGCATATGCCCCCACTACCACCAAGGAAGCAAAAGAGGGCATCATTCAACTTGGCACCCACTAAAGCTGGAGCATTCGAGCCAAGACATGAAACCATGGCCCGTGTTTCATCACTCAAGCATAAAGAGCAAACTCAAAAAGTTCACCACCGAGTCGAGTTGAAAGATGAAGCAAGTCAGCTGAAAGTTGGGGCAACTTGTATGAGAGTTCAGGCAGTACGAAGAACAACTGAAGCACCAATTGTTGATGCTTCAATTTTTAGAGAAAAGGAAACAATGCAACCCTTAGGCACCACATGTAAGCAAGGATCATTTTATGAACCGCTTACGAAGGAACTGAAGATAAAACCAAGGCAGCAGAGGCTGGTACAATCTCTACTGGAGAGAATAACAAGCAAGCAAGTTTTGGTGCAAAGCTGCCCACAGTTGATCTCAAGTTGCCTACAACATGCCTAAAAAAATCCCTGCCTACCATTTACTGATTTCAGAGAAGCAAGCTCACATGCAACCTTCGTACAGAATGATCCCAAGCCCCCTAGCAAGTTGAGGCACAATGCCAGCAAGTTGACTACAACATTGCCAAATCTTGCGAGTCATGCAAATAATTCAGTGAGGCAGGCATGTTCACTTGAGAAGTTACCACAGATTGATGCCAAGTTACCTATATCAGTACCACCTTTTGTCAGACAGCCATTCACTGAAATTAGTCAAGGGCGCTACCCTGAGATGATCACCAAGGATGCCAAGTTACATGTAACAAGCCCCCAACTTGATAGACAGCCTACAAATCATCTCAAACCATCCAACTCAGTCGCAAAGTTTCTCAAGACTAATCTCAAGCTGCCTATAGGGAGCCATCCAGTTGCTGGGAATCCAAACACTAACATGAAACAACTAGCTTCAGTACCAGAGTCGCCCAAGGTTGATACCAAGTTGCCTGTGAGGAGCCCCAAATTTAACAGACCTGCTACAAAGGATGCAAACAAGGAGAACTGTCCACCGGAGACGCACCAGGAGCACTCCTCTGGCACACTAAACATAGATGAGATATTAGAAAAAATGTGTTGTTCCAACCAATAAAGAAATCAACCTTCCAGCAGCAAACATAGTTGAAGATACAGTTGATGAACCCCCCAAGAAAAATTTGAAAGTTATATGGGACGAATACTGTCAAGCACCCAACTTTGGGCTTATCTTAGATGAGTTGATTCCAAGTTCTAAAGAAGCAATCAATGCCAGCAACCAGTCTGCATGGACAATGAGTTCGAAACAACCGTTCCATAGTGAAGATGATGTGAATATGGGTTCAAAACAACCGTTTAATAATGAAGATGATGTGAATGAAGTTATTAATATAGAAGATGATGATTGGGGTGCTATAGAAGAAGCATGTGCAGCAGCAGCAGAGCGAAGACCAAAAGAACCAGTTGGTGGGCAAGACATCAGTAGCTTGTCACCAAATAACTTGCACACACCTATTAAAGGTACCCAAGGTATGACTGAAACAGATTTATGTTCGGGCAGCAAGTATTATAGTAGTAGTAGTTCAGGTGAGCCACTCACATTCAATATGAGAGGAGGCTCATCAAGCTGCCTCCATGCCTGAGATCACCATTCATGGTTCCTGGGAACAACAAAAGAGTTCCATTTATATGCTTCTATAATTTTTCATGCAAGGCTCAGTGCAGAAGAATCAAAAGATATAGAAATCAGGTACCAATCTTTTTTAATCACAACAGTGACCAATGTTTTCTCCAGGCATCTTAATGTGTTTTCTTTTTTGCTTGTCCATTTTTAATCGCCTTGCTTTTTTTTGTTCCAGCCCAGAAATCATTGATTACAATGGCTATGATGTCACCCTGAGGGAACTTGCAGACTCAATGAAGGTTGAGGGTGTCGTTCTTTCGCATGTGTTTGAAGTTGGTACCACTCTATAATGCTGAATTTGCCAGCGGACTCAAAGAAGGTCGTCATGCCTCTTCGATACTCGGTAAAAGAAATAACAACAACCTAAAATTTTGCCTTCAAGCTTTTCTAATTATATGTATTTTTTGCATTTGTTTTCTTTTTTGCAATAAGTTCATCATGTCTTGATGTTTTTTCTTTTTTTTAGATCAGGCTAAAACAGATGATATGGAACACACTAGAAATGAATGCCAGATTCAACAAGTCTAATCATTTGGACCGAAAAGACATGGTGAGTCATTTTATTGATGTCAAAACAAAGTTATATCCCAAGTTATATATGTGTTCACTTTTTTGGAGACATAAGTTGCCTGCAAATGAAGGGGGTCCAATTTTTGTACATTTGATAAGGCATTTGTTTGATTTTTTGTTAACCAGTTTTTTTTCAACAAACAGATTATGTTTCCTATGTAGGAGAACCTTAATCCAGCAAAGAAGAAAATATCGAACCATTACTGGGTATTTAATCTGAATAAAAGATACCAAAGATTTGAGGTGCTTGAATCTTGGAGGACGCTTGATGATGTAGATTTGGACACTAATGCAAGGACCATAGCAGCAATTGTCCGTAGCATGTGGGACCATCACTACCATAAGTCTCACATTGTGCTGGATGACTTTAATCTTGTCAACATGAACGTTCCAAGACAAAATAATGAGTAAGCAAGTCATGTTTCTTCTTTTTTATGTACATTTTGTCGCTTTCCCCCCCTTTTTTTAATGTCCCTCGATGAGTAAGCAAGCAGGAAGGGTGTGGGGGGAGGCAACTTGTGTGTCTAGAGCACACATAAGTTTCCACACCCCTTCTTTTCTTTTTGCCCCCCAAACATGTTGTTCTTCAAGTAGAAAGGGGGTGCGGGTTTGGCAATTTATGTGTCCAAAGCACACATAAGTTGCCCCCAACCTTTTGTTTTTCTCTTTTTGCCCCTCCCCCCTCTAACATGTAGGCCTTCATGCAGAAAGGGTGTGTGGGGAGGCAACTTGTGTGCCCAGAGCACACATAAGTTGCCCCACCCTTTTCCTTCTCTTTTTTTGTCCCCCCCCCCTCTAACATGTTGTCCTCCAACCAGAAAGGGTGCATGGGGGAGGCAACTTGTGTGCCCAGAATACACATAAGTTGCCCCCAACCCTTCTT